>NW_022145606.1:28098398-28698398 GCF_000002235.5 Strongylocentrotus purpuratus
CTTCAAATCACTTTTTAAAGCAAAACAGGTTTTGATCTGAGGTATAATTAGAAAATTAAAACATTTGTATACTAATAAAAGAAATAGATTAAATTCCTCTCCTGGCAGCTTCAACTCTGAAGTATGGATGAACTATGGCCTGTACCTGCAATAGAAGTGGTCAAAAGCCTACTATTTTGAGTAGTATAAAATTCTAATCTTTGGAAAATCCTGTTTCAATTTATTATACAATGTTCAGTGAGCTGTGAGGCTGCATTATAGATTTAAGTGGTATCAGTTACGATTTATGGGCCATTCCCTTTCTCCATCTCACTGAACATGTAAATAGTACCAGTATTCTTTGGGCTATATTTAAAGAAATGTAAATCAAATCAGACTACCGGTAGTCATTCTCTTTCCATACAGTGATGAAGTGAGCAATGTGGTTCAAAATTCTGAATACTTTGTTTTGGTAATGTGATCTTCCAATGTCTTCCAATAATGGTTGTCTTGCTGACCCTGACTTCTAAGCAAATAGCTACCTTTTTTTTAAATGGTACATTGTAGCTGCAATAGTTTTGAGAAAAAAATCTTGATATACACCCTGTACATGTAGTGTCACATTAATCATTTTCTATTTATGTAAATAATAGTAAGCATATCAACACCACCCTTATGTAAATAAAAAATGTTAACAAAAATTCAGGGCAAAAAACTTTTCCTCACAACAACACAGCCTCTCTAAATCAAATATGTTGGTATGTATTACATTTGATGTGATACATGTAGTTTGAATATCATGATGATACTGTACATGGTTATGAATAGCTATATGGATCACATTCTTTGCCCCAAGATATGTGAAATTCACCTATGTAGAAGATTTGGGATGAAGGGTTCTCAAATGGTATAGTTTGGCATAACCTGTCATTAATTGGAGCTTAACATGATTGTCATTTACATAATATACTGGCCTTGAGGGAGAAACAAGGTAATACACCCTGTATTGCCTTCACTGATTCAGTAAGGGCAATACATGTACATATAAATGCATATCACTGTATCTCCCAAAAGATTATAATTATTACCTATTCATTTGTGAATCACGTACGGTCACTATACCCTACTACCGCGCCGCATGATAGTCTGCTCAAACTTTGCGGCGATTTTAGCTGTTTGAAAGGTCCATATGGAACACAATCTTTGTACTCAAAGTGAATGGTGAAACCCGAAAGAGAGAAACTATCAGGAAATATTGCCCGCTCAAAACTGTTAGTTGCGGACCGGGCAAATATGCATTTAATGCATGGTACATGTACATGTAAAATTACCTGCTACTGTATACATGAAGGTAATAAAGCAAACAAAGATCAAATTCACTACTGGTTCCTGTAAAATTTCACCTAGAGAGTACATGTTGTGGATAGACAAACTACCAGCCATACAAGAATGTAGGAAAACCAAATCGAGTAGGAATTGTTAGTTAAAAATTCAAAAATATTGCTTTGTATAATGTCTTATAATGTGACACTGAGAAAATCCTTTAGAATAGTGCTAGTACTCCAGTACACTGCTGAATCATTTTACATAGCAGCTCATGAAACTTAAATCACATTTTAGTCTTTTCAAATCCTCTGTGAAGTCCTTTTGACATTAGCTTTAATGTGGCAATTTTTTGTAGTACTCTGTACATGTACATGTACATTCAATCCTATGGTCATACAGAGATTGAATCACATTCTATGAAATTTGAATTGCCTCCTATACAGGTGTACATGTACATGTACTGTACATCTTCAACAATATTCACATACACAAGATTTGTGTAATTATCACTGTTTTGTATACTTGAGATGCTTTTCGCAAATATTTATTGGAAGATTTGTATATCCTTTGCTTACATAACATGGATTTCTTTGGCTTTGTCAAATAAATTTCTAATTGGTTTAGCATGTACACATGTAGACATATTGATCTATCACCTACACATACAGTACTGTACATGTATGTAGTGTACTGAAATATTATAAGATACTTTCTTTTGATCCTGTAATGTAATCTGTATGATATGTTAGATATTGATATAATTTTTATAATTCTTAAATGCTTATTCATTTTCAGAGGGGCAGGTAGACACTTGATGACAATCAACGCAAAGGCACAAGGTCACTGTCAAGATAAAGGAGAAATGGCATGTGTACTCCACCGATTGTGAGAAGGGGCTCTTGATTATCCTTTGAAAAAAGTGGTAGATCAAGTTGATCCAGTGTAACAGTAGCAGCAAATCTATGAGGTATGTACAATGTAGATGGATTGTAACAAAAACTTAGGGGTGTTCAATGATCAAGGTACATGTATTTAAGACTCCTACCCCATTTTTCACAATTTTTTTTATTGATGGCTATTAAGTGCTGCATGCATGTACAATGTAGTTTTTCAATGAATGGATGTAAAAATTGATGCTTTTGGATCATAATTGACTAATATGCCCATGTAGTAGACATTTTCAAAATGTATTCAAATGTAAACATACATGTACGTGTACCTTGCGATGAGCTATTACATGTACATGTACATTCACCTGTTTTCTATTATTGTACCTCAATACCGGTAGTCAGAATGCAAATTGTGAGGATTAGTTGTTGCTACATGTAGGTTGGGTAAACATTATGGCCTGCCTGACCTAACAACACGTAATGTGTGGTATTGGTATTCTGAAAGTGTTTATTATTGAAATACAATTTTTCAAAGCAGGAGAATGAAATGATTTATTAAGAGGCAGGTAAAGAAGATGTTTTTGCATGAAATGTATTTACGGTATGAAAATGACCGATCAAACCAAACTCTTGAGTATATTTGTCTTTACTTAGAATATATACTAGTATATGATAATAACTCAACTTTGTTATTGTTTTGTTCCTGAAAGTCATTTCATTTGATATATGCTGTACTGTGACTTATCCACATAGAAATTGTAGAGCATTGCATATAATACAATTTATAGATTGTTATGTTATAGATAATTATTGGGGAAAAACAATGTGAACCTTTCCATTTGTTAGTATTGGCAATACAGTGTACAGGTACAAGATTACAACAATTGTAGAATACTTAATACTAGACAATATTTGTATATTATATTATATGATATGATAGTATGGTATGGTATGATAGGGAAAAAATTCATCTCGGAAGAAATTGTAGACATTTGAATGAATTGTACTCCAAGATATATTATTGTTAGCACTGTTCACACTGTTCTTGAGACCAAAAAATAAATGGAAGCTCTGTTCTTTTTTTCAAACCAACAGATTTCATATGGGATCCCTTTAAGTACAAGGTCTACGCAGCTTCACACACGCACTGAGAGGGACCTGGCAGAGGCTAATAGCATGGCCCTTGGTATGATCAGCCTAAGGTTAAGGTTGATTCAACGAGACATTAAATGGAGATTTTTCAGTGAATATTTTTAATGTTTAATTCCAGATATTTAATTGTCTCAAGTAAAAAAATATGTGTTCACTAGTGTTGATTTGAAAAAAAAGCTCCTGCTGTGGCAATCGAAAAGAGCGCTATATTTTGATTTCTTACAAAGAAGTTTCAGAACCTATGACTATAAAATTTCACACTTTATATCTAAAGGGTTTAATTATTTAAAATAATTTGCAAGTTTCTTGGAGGTTACACAAATTTGAAAAAGTGTAATTTGTAAGAGTTTACAGAACTCAATATCACTGTATTTTGATGATATTTAATTTGGGTTTGAATTAGAGCAAACAATTTAAGATTATACAAGTTAAACAAATAGGGTGTGTAGTTTGATAAATGTGGGATATCCATTTGTTTCATTATACTACAAATTTTTGTGAAAGGTCGATCATCCACTATTGTTAGAGGAAACCTCACAAAACCTCACCCTAAAGAATAAGCGTAGGTATTCTGAAAAGTGAGATGTATTTCTGCCGGCCCTATGATGTACAAAATTCCTTACGAAAATGGAAAAGAGCTACGGTATGTAGGATGCGAAAGTTAATGTGGTTAGATGAGCAAGTGTGCACTTGTAAAAATGACACCTGGCTGGAATGATCCCCAGGAAGTAGAGAATGTGCATACATAGTGTGCGGGTAAGCCTGAATCTGATGACCGGGGTAATAATATATCTGTAAAGCACTTAGAGACATCATACGCTATATAAAAGCGGAATCATTATTATTATTTTATTTTAGGCCTCAGATGAAGGAAATGGGTGCCGAAAGATATCCTTTGAGCACCTTATCTCTGCCAAAACTGCATTAATAATTTAGCACTTTATGTAAAGTCCATTAGATAATATTTATTTGATGGTATTATCGTAATGGCATTCAGGAAAAGTCAACTTCAGGTGTACAATCATCTTGCAACTAATAAACCTTATATGTGATTTAAATAGTTTGTAAAATGATTAGAATAATGATAAAAGGATATGAGAATGGTTATGGTATACCACTTATAAGCTTGTATTACAAGATGATTTCAACATAAAAAATAAACCCAAACAAGCAAAAATATTGAGCATTCAACCATACTATTTTTTAAAGATGTGTATGTACACAAGAACCAAATGAGATCACTTTAAGGCGCCACGGAGGCATATATTACATGTAGTGTCTTATAGCTCATGCAAAAGTTGGTAACCCCCTGCCTAACTATTTGTTCAGGTTTTTCTGATATGTGTTGCTAGATAGCAAGATGATTACCATTCTACAAGCTCCTTGAAATTATTTCTTGCAAAAGTTGAATACTGTACTAAAACATAAGAGGTGACAATTATTAGTCCCCTGTCATCATCTAAATTCCTATATGGCTTCTTTTCTTTTCTGTAACCATGTTAAATATCACAAACTAGTTATTAAAAGCTCCATAAGTTTTCTGAATTCAAAGGTGACCAAGTGCCTACCGGTACTTCATTCTTATTATTTACTTTGACTGGCCTTATTATCTCTTGTGCTATGTTTCAGGTGTGGGCAACACATCCATATTTGTGTGGGCGTATTAAACCTGACTGCAGCTATTGCTCTTTGTACATTAAATATGTAACAAATGAAAGCATTGTAAAGTTGTAAACATGTTTACGGCATAGCTTCTGTATGAGGCTATTGATATATCACCTGTGTAAATATATACATTATTTCAATAACATTTGCTATTTTTTGTGGGGATAATAGTGCTATACATTCCATTCAAAATATACAAACAGACCGGTTTTATTGTACATAGGTCATGCTGAAATATAATAGTGTAAATGAAGAAAAATTACCATGTAGTAAATATGATTTCAGGAACACGATGTTGGTTTGCTGCAATTCGAGAATTGCTGTGTTGACAATTGTTCCGGGCTTTAGTTTAACAAAATTGTAGGGTTAGGGTTAAGGTTAGATTAATATTTAAGCAAGATTTAGGGTTAGGTATAGTATTGGTCCAGGATTAAAGTTAGTAATTCATTTAATGTTGGGAACTATTGTGAAGCAATTTTAGTAGGAGCATGTGTCACAAAACTCAATTTTTCCTCACATTTTGTAGGAGGTATTATACTTAAGTATTCATCATGGAATACCCAAACAAAGTCTGTTTTGTATGTGCTTTATTTTTTGTTTGGTGTGCATGTTGATATTTCTGACTGTAGTAGTAGTAGTAGTAATAGTAGTAGTAGTAGTAGTAGTAGTAGTAGTAGTAGTAGTAGTAGTAGTAGTGGTAGTAGTAGAATTAGTTTTACAAGCTCAGTTTTAAAAAGCCTCTCAACAAAACTTAATATAGACAAGTACAAATAATACACAGTACAATAGGTGACAACTTATTACTTATTCCATACTTGCAAACAAATTGATGATAAAAATAGAATAGATTCGTCATTAGTATTATTTTTTATAATTATTGTTAAGTGAGGAATATTCATATTTTAAATAGAAATCGAGACTGATTAATTGAGTGTGTGACAAGTAAATACTGAAGATTTGTTTGATTTTGAACCATATTAAAATGCAAATTTATTGCCTATTCATATTCTATAATGTAATTCATGACAGTCACACACAATATATGAGGATCTATCATAGAAACATAATTGAACAATACTGAAAGAGAGAGAAAGTGTCAGGGAGAGAACAATTTAAAGAGAGAGGGTTAAGTTAGAAAAAAAGAAGAAGGAAGAAATGCATGAGAGAGAGAGAGAGAGAGAGAGAGGGAGGGGGTGGAGAAGAATGGAACAGATGAACTGTGAAGACATGGAGAAGAAGAATAATGATGGAAGTAAGACGACAGAGGGAAAGCGATTGTGTGTATAAGTCAGTTTGTGGCTCTGTATGTTGTAATGAGGGCATGCGATGATGTAGCATAGCAAAAGTGAGAGTTTGGGGTGTAGGAGTGAGTTGCAGGGCGTCGGACGGGGCCCGTAGGGTGTCGTATCATCTCCTTTTTACTTTCTCTTCCACTTCTTATCTTCCTTGATTTTCTGATTTTTCCCTTTCCCCGTCTTTTCCCCTTTCAATATTTGGTTAGGCCTCCAATCTTCAACACCAGAGGGTGTGGGGGTAATCTCGCTATTCATAACGTCGAACTGCATATATAAAACACGAAGGCGGTAACTATTGATAAAAGCATGAGGACCGTTATTCATAATGTGAGATGAGGGTCGCTTTTCATAATTTATATTGGGGGTCACTAGGACCGCTATTCATAAGATAAATTTAGGGGCACTATTTATAATTAATGCAGAATGAGGGTCGCTATTCATAATATGAGAAGAGGGTCGATATTCATAATCCGAAAAAAGCGTTGCTTTCCATAATAAATACGCCACAGCCATAGGGGTGCTCCTAGCCAACAATTAACTCTCTTGTCATTTTGTTGCTTATTCATTTTTTTTTATGAATAGCGACCCCCATTCCGCATTATAAAGAGCGACCTTCATTCTGTTTTATGAATAGCTACTCTCTTCTCAAATGATAAATATCGACACTCTTCGATTAAGATTAGCTATCCTATGAATAATTACCCTTTTCTCAAATTATAAATAGCGGTTCTTATAATAATGGTCCTAATAAATAGCGGTCTTTATGAATAATGGTCATTATAGCTAGTTGGCCTCGGGGGGGGGGGGGGGGATTGGTGTCCGTTTATGTGTCTTGGATGAGCTTGGATGGGCTTGGATGTGTATTAACGGGGGGCACGGTATGCTTTTTTTATTAAAAGTTGCAATTAGATTTAAGTAAAGATGATAGATTTAATTAAAGATGGTTAATTTTGATAATCGGGGAAACAAGATCGGTCAATCTTCATTGATTACTATTTGCAAATTAATTCATCCTTGCTGAACCTATTTAAAAACTGAATTTATAAATCATCCGAAACGAGCTGAACGGGTTGAACGTAAACCAATTTGTAACACTAATTGTAACATTAACCCTAGTCCTAAACCTAGATATAATCCTTAACCCTAGATCTAACCCGTAACCTTACCCTAGTCCTAACCCTTGTCCTAACCCTAACTCTAAACCCTGAACCTCACCCCAGTAACAACCCTCTCCCTGACCATAACCTCAACCCTAAAATCATTATTATTGATGGTGGATTATTCTGCAGTTTGCAGTTTGCCTGATGTTTTAAATAAAATGCTACCCGCCACTTCCTTATTTGTGTCGATCGATCGACTTTACGGCGATCAAATTCAGAAGGGGGGATAATTTGTGTTGGATGCGTGTTACGGGGGGGGGGGGGGGCAGTATGGATATTTTTTTGAATTTTTCATCAACAATTGCATTTTGATTGAAAAATAGTTAATTTTGATAATCAGGGAAACAAAATTGGATAAAGACGGCAATCCTCAATGTATTAATATTTTCAAATTATTTAATCTTAAATTTAACCTGCTTAAAAAAAGGATTTCTAGGTAATCCAAAATGAGCTGCATGGGTTGAACAGAGCAACACTAATTGTAACCTCAACCGTAGTCCTAAAATTGCCCTAACCCTAGTCATACCCCTAACCCTTGTCATAACACTTAACCTTACCCCAATCCTAGCTTAACCCTACTTCTAACCCAGCCCCTGTCACTGACCCTAATCCTAACCCTAATTCATTATCATGGATGGTGGATAATTCTGCAGTTAAGCCCTATAGGCCGTTTTAGCTGATGTTATTAATAAAAATTAATGAACCCCCGCTCCTTTTGTATATGTCCGATTAGACGACCATCGATCAAATGTCAAAACAAGAAGAACAAATATTTTCTTTAAATGGAAGATTATCCTGATGAATAATTTGCAGATTAGGCATCATGCAACAAACAAAACTGTTAAAAAATTCTTTTAAATGAAGCCAATTGATAAGTTTATGACACTAACAAGAAAAAGCGGAAAAGTACCCTTTTTTTAAACCATTGGTATTAAAAACGTAAATACACATGCACTTTGAAATATCATGATAGAGAGTGTTGTTATTATTCAACAATCATGATATGCGACCCATCCCGAAATTTTTCATCTGCAAAACAAAATTAAAGATAAATTTGAAGAAAAAAAATAGGGGTTTGTCTCAGTTACTTCGGATATTTTACTTCCAATTTTACAGCGACAGAATTATGAGACTACGTACCGTTGTTTAAAGTGGAAAAAGCCCTCTATTGACTCTTTTGCAATCGACGCAAATAAAGAAATTGAACTACGCAAGTGGCTCATAGTCTCTTTCTTCAGGCTCATTTACTATATGAAGCGTTATTTGACATATTCATTGTAAAGTGTAGAAAAGAAAGAACAAGAAAAGACAACAACAAAATGAAAGGAAGAAGTTTTTACAAAGCTGTTTAGTCGCCGCTATACCCGAATATAGTCAAATTTATCGATTATCGTTATTTGCTGGATAAAAGCACAATTTTTGGTACAGGGCTTCGTTAGGACTTACTAAACGATATTAGGCTAAGAGCCCCCGGCAACAAAATCGATTAAAGGGTGTGGGGGCGGGAGCGTCTTTTTGGAGCCCCCAATAATTTTACAACATTGATTTGTTGCTGTACAAATGCCGTTTTTGGTACAGGGCTCCCTTAGGACCTTCTGAACTATATTAGGGAAGGAGCCCCGGCAAAAATATCATATAAGGGTGTGGGTGGGGGCGTCGCCTCGTAGCCCCCAAATATTTTATAAGATAATATAACATTGGGTTTTTGTGAAACCCATGGGGCCCCCAATCGCACATATATGAATAATTATGCCGGGGGCTTCTACCCTACCATCATTCAGCACAGGCGCGGATCGGGGGGGGGGGGGGGGGGTAGTGAGCACTATTTTTAAATTTGTTTTGCTCCCCAAAATTAGAAAATCGCGCCGGCCGAAAATTCGCTCAGTGGGGGGGGGGGGGGGTGGAGTGTCGAAAATTTAAAAATTTTCACCTCAAGGGGAGGGGGGGGGGGCGGGGCTCCGGGCCCACTCCTGGATCCACCACTGATCACACTGATCAGCAGGTCCTAATGAAGCCCTGTACAAAAAGGATGACTGTACTACAAATCTCAATGTTATAATACCTTATGAATTTTATGTGGTCTACGAGGCGACGCCCCGCCCACACCCTTAAATGATATTTTTGCCGAGGCTCCTACCCTACTATCGTTCAGTAGGTCCTAAGGAAGCACTATACCAAAAATGGTGCTTTTGATCTGGCAAGTAACGGTAATTTCACTAAGCCACCTGAATATTAAGCTATTTTTCACAAAATTTCTCGTACATTGATTGCTTGAACAACTATGGTGATTATTATTTGGTCATCAATGCCGATCAACTTATTGTTAAAATGTGACAAACATTTATCTTCATGTGATTTATACCGCCTTGGGAGAGAGAGAGAGAGAGAGAGAGAGAGAGGGGGGGGGGAGGGAGAGAGAGAGAGAGAGAGAAGAGGGGAGGGGTGATGATGACATGGTGATGACAATGATGACTCTCCCTGTTGAATTGCACGACAAGGTTTATTTTTTTCTGTAGTTACATGTACTTATTTCGATTTAGTCATACAAAACATTTGAATTTAAAATGCACATTAAAAGGTATAAGTTTACTTGTTTTTGATAAAGGAAATTGCTTTAAGGAGTGGGATATTATTAGTACATGCTTTAATATTATTGTATAAATATCATTATTATACATGTATCATCACCATCACCCTTGGTGCCATCATCATCACTACTACCATCATTTTCACCACCACCATCATCACTACTACCATCATCATCACCACTACTACGATCACTATCATCATTATCACCACCACCATCATTACTACCATCATTATCATCACTACTACCACCATCATCACTACTATACTATCATCACTACCATCATCATCGTCGTCACTACTACCATCATCATCACCACTACTACCATCATCATCACCACTACTACCATCATCATCACCATCATCATCACTACTACAATCATCACCACCAGCATTACAACTTTCATTATCACCATCATCACCACCATCATTACTACCATCATTATCATCATCATCACTACTACCACCATTACCACCACCATCATCATTACTATACCATCATCACCACCATCATCATCGTCGTCGTCACTACCCATTCACTACTACCATCATTATCCCCACTACTACCATCATTATCCCCATCATCATCATCACCACCAACATCGTCACTATTATCATCATCATCTTCATCTATTCACAGTAAAGTTTTCAATGAATTCGGTGTTGTCTGCCAAAGTTAGCTTACAGTTTAAATTTTGATATTAAATATGCAAATCATGTAAGTTCCACTGCAAACCACCCTTAATGCTGTGGTTCATAATTTGAAGCAGTTGATAATTGTCATAGATATTACAAATTCAAAATTATTCAGTCTAGTCCATTTTCAAGGTGGCATATTTTTACAAGTTTTAACTTTCTTATTGTAATTTTAACACAACTATTGTGAGAACATGAAAACAGAATTTAAAATTCTTGATTTCAACAATTACACCATAAAACTTTCATCCATTTGAAAACGTTACAACTACATGTACATTTATTTCTAAAAGGGCCCTAATTCACCCAGTCAACCTTTCATTCTTAAGTTACAAAAAAATGCATCCCCAAAAATCACATTTACAAGGAGTATGAATAATTCACTTGTTAACTCTATATTTTATATCTCAAACAATATTGTTGACATTTTCGTAGCACATGTACATTGCAAAAAGGACATGTACACGCATACAGTGTAAGCCCATTGACATAACATGATGGAACTGACAAGGAATATCCATTAGTTCACAGCATATGCTCTGAGGAAAAGTAGAAATATTGAAGAAATACATTGGTAAAAATGTAATGAACTGGATAATAATAACAAATTATGAAATATTCTAAGTTATTCCATAATACACATATATACATGTAATATGTATGTTAATTTCAATTAAACTGTTCTGTAGTTGTGATGTTATGTGGACAACCCTCACATTTGCTTTTATTGACGCAAAAAATACATTACAGGATAAGAGAAATGTAATTGCTTTGGAAATACTTTCTTGGCATCTACTAAATGTCCCTTTACTTGCTGGTTATAGTGAACAATACAAACAATGGTAATTAATCAATCAGCAGTTTTTCTATCTTTAAGTCCTCCAAACTATATTAGCTATAGAAACTACATGTACAAGATTTGATATACCCGAACACATGTTCATTTAGATCATTTGCTGACATTTAACAAAAAAGATCCATTACTTATTTCATCTGGGGACAAAATAGTATCTCATTTGAAAACTTACATTGTAGTTGATACGTATAGAGAATATATGTAACAATCTTACCTCAATCTTACATTATTCTTTACACTACCGTTTTGGAAAATTATGACATATTTTTTTTTGTAATGAACAAAGTATTATGCTGAATCATAAATATGCAATTATTACAGCTTTGATACCAAGGAAGAATCATATGCAACAAACAAACATGTACATATTCACATCATTATGGATACTCATGATTTTTTTTTTTTTTAAGCTATCCTCACACTTTTTCCTTCTGAATATACAATGAGGTATAACATACCTTTTAGATTCAATGGCGATTTAATCAATTCATAGTGAGCATGCTGTAAATATATTCTTACTTGACCAACTATACCTGCATGTATCATAATGCAAATGCATTTTCTGAAATATTGAAAATAAAAGAGCACTGTTTATGTACTGTTAAGCCAGGATGTGAAAATAATTGCACAGGAAATGACAAGAATGGTTGATGATACTTTTTTTGTTTGGTAACATGCATTACAAAGACATTAATGTATGGAAATTATAAGTATAACATCCGTGCATGTCAGTTGAAGGAGTGTTCTAAAATTCCCTTTTTAGGAAACTTCCAACTTTAATTTTAAGACTACAACAAATTTAAAGCGTTTTGCTGCTTTTTCTCATCAATTGATGTACCTAGTAACATGCTATTAAAGTAAATCAATGCGGTTGTAGTGAAGAGAAAAGAATTGCACTAACTCGTACATGGATCCTGACAAGATTCAGATAGTTAGACAGTGAAATTTTTATGACTTACATTTTGATTTTCAAATGACAGTGTTTCTCCCTTTTACATTTTAATGTTTGATGAAATTAATAACAAGCGTACTGAACTGAAATATTGCCAATTAAAAAGCATTGTTTATGTGCTACAGTATAAAGCAACATTCCTTTTGAAGGAAAGGATAAATGATCCAATATAATGTCTAACTATCTGATTCTTAGCTTCCTTCACCTTCACCTTCACCTATCCCACAGTCTGGCTGACCCTTGGGGCACCACTGAAGATTTATACTACCAGCTTCCTCCACTCCTCGTGGTTCTTGGCTTTACGAAGTATGATGTTTCAGTCAAGGTCACTCGTTAATGTTGTCTTCCCATCGTTTCCTCTGCCTGCCTTTTCGTCTCCCTCCTTGTACTGTTCCATGTAGAATAGTCTTGGCCAGTCCAAATGATCATGTGACATACCCATACCACTTTACTTTGCATCTTTTCACTGAAGTCAGGAGGTCTTCATACGGCCCTATGGTGTTTCCAATTCTGATTTTCACTACCTCGTTGGTTATGTGATCTCTATACCAGATACTGAGGAGTTTGCGGAAACATTTCATCTCCAGTGCCTGTATCCTTCTTTTAATGTCTGCTGTCATGGTCCATGTTTCACATGCATACAAAAATATGGACATATGGACAAGATCCTATAACCGATTTTGAATGGGTGGTATTCGTTTTCGACTGAAACACTGCACATGTGTGTTACTTCCAGCCTGCATAGAAAAAGAAGAAAATGATAGCGTGAATGGTAAAAATACAACAATCGCGTAAACAAATCAAAATTGATTCTATCAGGGTTTTACAAAAGGTCTCTAATAAAAAATTTAAAATCATATCAATTCTTTAACCTCCATGTAACAAATAAAGTGGGATAGACTTTTTTAAATTCATGTATGCTCCAAAGCCTTTCTTTTAGGAATGAATGAATGCATCTAATTAAGAACACAAACTGATTATTATCGAACATGTCATTATCAAGTCCCTAGATATCATTCTTTATATACTGTACATTTATCTATAGAGAGAATGATTGGAAATTCAATTTTAAATATATATCTAAAGGCTATCCTCCTACATACGTGGAAAAGGTTCTCTCATACTGTAACCACTTTGACATATAATCTATTAAGAGGTAATGACCACATCATCTTGAAAAGCCTTGTGAGGCATTTTTTCTATCTACACATATAAGTTATAAAAAAAAACATGAATGGTGCCACTTGTTGATTTCCCCTTTCTGTAAAGGAGGTTTAATTGAAAATTGTATAGTTTAATAGAACCATGATCATAGATTTGCAGGATATCCTCCTGAATATGATAAAGTTTATGGGTGAGTGTATATTACATGTAGGTACATAATAATTACAGTACTGTTTCATCAGGGTTAGCATTAAAACAGTTATAAATCAAATCATGAAAACATGAAAATATGAACTTGCAAAGATGCATTACAATTAATCTATAACTATTTAATTATATTGCGAAAGTGTATTGGAAAAAGAGGGAATGTTCACTACACACACTGATGAAACTTGGTTATCAAAGGGGAAGTCTACCTTGATATAATGATGGTTTTGAGAAAAGCAGAAAAACTACAGACAAAAAACTCAATGACCAAAACAACACGTCTGCAACTACCTAAAGAGAAAGGAAAAAAATCAACTACAGGCAATTTCGGAAAGAGTTCCATATATATAACCCCACTAAAATCGATGCACAGCTGTATAGCCTACCCTCACTCTCATCCTAATCCTAACCCAGCATACCCATAGTTTTTCCTTCAATTTTAGTGGTGGTTACGTGTACATATGGAACTCTTGTCGTAATTTTGATGGCCTTGCAGGGTTCATCTTCTGAAACTTGCAAACATTACAAAGATGTATTTACAAAGATGTATTATAGAATCAGAACATAATTGCCGGAGTTGATTTGAAAGTTGTTGGAATGGTGTTAAATGCAAATTAGCATCTTGTGAATGGTGTAGACTTTATTTATTGACATTCCTCTTGCAATTTCTTTTTAAGGCTACAAACATTACTGTTATGATAATTGTAGATCTATCACATAAAAGATGACAAGTGACGTTTGAAATTAGATTTGGCTTCCTACATAATTAATCATAAAATGTCTCAAATTTATTTGCTTTGTGTTTCTGCTACGTGTATACATGGTGATGGTCTTTCTCTTGCTCCCTTATTACTCTGCAAGGAAAGACCCAGTATTTAACAGCTCATTGCAAAAACTATATTGTGTCTTGAGTGAAGCCCAAACTGGTTCCTGCTGCTTAGCCTTGGCTGCATTCTCCTTATAGTCTTCTAGCTCAGATCCTCTCTTCCACACTTCATTTCATTATCGCAATTTGTTCTTATATCTTATGGGTTACCGGTACATATCCCTAATCTATGTGAATCATGCATTATGTTGCTGACTGAAGAAAGCAATTTCTAAATTTGCAACTTAAAAGATCTAAGCATACGTCAAAGGGCTGGCTCAAAGAATACATAGAAGCCAGAAAAACAGGAAGGGGGTGGGGGGGGGGGGATTGGACTCAAATTCATAAGATTTCACAAGAGGACTTTATGAAAGCAGGTCATTTTATACAATAAATAAATATAGTTGTACTTTGAATCATCTTCACATGAAAAGGACTTACAGGTAAGTAAATGTTTTTAAGATATTGTTACATGTACCTGCTACTGCTACCTGGAGCTAACCCTCGTCGCTGAGAAATAGCCTTGAAGTATACTGTTTGGTTGAACGGAAATTCCATTTCAGCTGTATACTACCGCAAATGTCTGACAGTTTGCTCCAAAGAAGACTGTAGTTTGGGTAAGAGCAATAGTTACAATTAAGTATAAGTATACACATGTAAAGTTGCATTTATACAGAACTATTACAGTGACATAATAACAATATTGCAACTTCCTGCGATCAAAAAGGGGAAGAGAGAGGTAGCTAGAGTGATTGAAAGTAAAAAAAAAAGGGGGAAAAAAGAGGGGAAAAGAGGGATAAAAAGGTAGAAAGAGAGAGAGAGAGAGAGGATATAATTGAATCAGGAGCTGCCAAGACATATACATTTCTACTCATATGAATCTGCATAATAATATACAATACAAAAACTACATGTAGGTATTGTTAATACATGTTCATGCAGATCTGCTGAAATGGATGATATAAAATCAATGTTTGGTAGTTGTTGCTTAACTTGAAATAAATATTTGAAGAGCTGCATGAATAAGTATATTATTTTCTTTCAAATCAATGATGGTATTGTTTCCAAGAAATAAGAGTGACTTTAATTGAAAGTTTGTTTTAAAATGTAGAAGCCACAGTATTCTTGTGCACTGATGCATGCAACATGCTATCTTTAACATTTGAAATGTGATACGTCTAGCAAAAACAATCCTAACTTAAGTTTGTGGGTAGTATTGTTCCTTGTACACAAATGGTATTTAGATAATACTAACACAGCACTGCCAACAAAATGAATGGATGAGTACCGTTTAAAACTTTAAAATGTATCCAATAAAAATATTGTTGCATATTCTTTTTAGACAGTAGACACCCTGTAGAAAAACAAAAATCCTAAGATTTTACTGCAAGCTATAATTATTATTTCATTTGGCATTGCAACAATGGAAACAATAAATTACTGCTAAAATGTATGGACAGTCAGATTTTATGCAAATTTAGTATCAAAGTTACTATTCAGTGCGTATAATAAAAAAAATGTACCAGTTCCAACTTTGGTAACTTAATTATAAAGTTGATGTGCACTGTAAAACTTACAGGTTGCAATCCACAGCAGTCATTAATTTTGCACAGGGGGGGGGGGGGGGAAACAAATTTCCACACCCAACCCTCTTTTAAAGACTAAAACCATAGACCGCTAAAACCAAGGAACGGCTCTACGTAATATGTACACTGTATACAATATATACCAAACTGAATGGAAATCATACCAGAGTTGAAGAATAAATGAAAAATAGATGTGCATAAGAATAACTTTGACATAGACACACACAAACAAAAATCCAATAAATTTTAAAAGGAAGACTGGCCAACTTTTAATGCTACATGTAGTATATACATGTAGGAGATTGCATATACTGTAGGGATAAGGGGTAATCTTTTGGAAATTGGATCAAAATAGAAAAAAAATCATTTAAAGGAGAAAACATTATGCAATTAATATCTTTGTACAGGAAATAAATAAAATATATCAATAAAAAACAACTACAAACAAACAAAAATAAAGGATAATCAGCTGATTATTGTTGGAGAAAAACATTATCTTTTTAATATGCAAATTATACTTTAGTTTCATTTATTTCTATACAAATTCAGACAAATTGCAAAATATTATGGTAATGAAAGATAACTGACCATGGTTAGTTAAATCTTAGGTAATCAATAGTATTCAATGGTTTTGGATCCTCAGAGAAACATGTATTTTAACTCAAATTATATTAATTAATTTAGCTTTACCTAATCTATAGAACATAATGGAAATTGAATAGAAAAGCTGTATTTTCCACTCAATAATATGACTCTTCTGAAAATATGTGCACATGTACATGTAATGTACATGTAGGGTCTTACTATATTAAAGATTTGTAATAAATAGTTTTTAAAATGGCATAAGAATACGAAGAGGGAGAAAGTGCAACATGGATGCTTCACATTATACACTGTCGCTCATATAGTTGGAATATTTTTGTTTTACCCCACTTTATGGAATTATTTTTAAAATAATTTAAAAATAATAGATCTAGATAATAGTATCCATTCTCCGATTTTATTGAATAATAATTTGACAATGTGTGTTTTGCGTGACTGCTAAAGCATGTGTATGCTACTATGCTTATCAAATAGGGGACCTACGCCCTTAAGTCATAAATGACAGTAACGAGGATTAATGCCCCACAAAAGGGCACTAATATAGCACATCGACACGGTTTTGATCCTGGGGCCTCACAGTTACGAGGCCATTGCTTTGTCACTGAACCATGACTGTACGAAGCGGGGGCTAGGATAGGGGGCAGTTTCCATAAACAAAATAAAAAACAGAAAATGAAATTTATTGCATTTTACCCCGGTCCCCAACATAAACAAATCCTCTGAATGGCCATGCATTATGGCTCAAAAGCTGTTCAGTTTTCTATTAGAGGGATATCAGATGGATATTTAAAAAGGGGTGATGATGTTAATGCAGAGGTGATAGAGAAGGGCAGATTAGAAAATAATTCTGAATTCTGAACCTTACAATTTTCCTTCTACATACCAAAGTAATTTACATTTCATTTATTTACTGACAAATAATTGCAGTCACTTTTGCAATCAATAATAGTCACTCTTTCCAGTTTATTATTCTCATACATGTATGATCTCCTTTTCTCTCTCTTAAATATCTCTCTCTCTCTCTCTCTTTCTCTTTCTCTCTTTGCAGCTGCAAGTTCCAGGTACTGTTTTGTTTTAAGTTTGTGCAATGTTAAGCACCTAACAGGAATAAAGGTACATGGGTGTCATTGGAAATAGGGTATTAAGGAGGGTACTTTTGACAGACTTTGTTTCAAATTGGCATCCCAAATATCTAGCTACAGATACGGGGTAATAAAGTGGACATGTACATGTATGTAAAAGTAGCTGCACAAATCTAGAGTCTGCTTATCGTGCATTTTATAGAATGAAACGGGATAGTAACTTTGGAGCAAAATACTATAGAACATAAATCGGTTATACAAATATTAACACTTGGGATGAAGAACAGGAAATCTGAAAATTAATGAATCGTCATTGATGAGAAAAATAAAAAATCACATCATTTTATTCATTAGGTCATTTCATTGTGATGACGAGTAGGTGATTAGAATTTCAAAATGTACCCAGGAGAAATCTGCCCAGATAGAAAGCTTGTGACATATATTTACATTCAATATCATGCAGCACTTTACAGTTTTCTATTCTTCTGTTTTATTATTTGTTTAAATTTCTCCTTTTATTGAGATAACCCTATGTTAGTCTTTTTTTCCTTCTGTTTTCCTCTTTCTCTCATTTTCTATGTTATTCCTTTTTTATTGTCTACATCTTTTTTCTTCTTTTTTCTGTCCTCGCTTCATGTTCTCTTATTTTATCCTTCTTTTATCTTTTACTTTAATATCTTCTATTCATATACTGTTTTTTTATATTCTTCTTTCACTTTCCCCTATTTCTGTCTACATAGGATATGACTTTTCACTCAGTTTTTGTCTTCTTCCATTGGTTCTTCTCTCTTTCCCTGTGTGTGCCTTTATTTTTCTCATTTGTATCTAAACAGTTATCTTTGTTCTTCTTCCTTCACTCATTTTCTCTTTCACACCTTTTTCGCATGTATTCTTTATCTTAAATGTTATCATCCTCCATGTTTACAATCAACTATGTTTATCTTTATTTTCTCATTCATATCACCTCATGACTGCGAATGGTGGTCATGTTTTACATAAAAATGTAAGAAAACAAAAATGACATAAACTCACTAATGCACAGAGAAGTTGCCCACTAATACCTTCCATTTTTTTTATAAAGAAGAAGCATCTAAAGAACAGGAAATCATTAATAATTGGGGATGTGTCAATTTTGGTGGTGGCCTACCTCTTTGTTGAAGCGTACTTAAAAACACCAGAAAAATCTCACAAATTAAAAAATATAAATCCTTTTCACGATTTAGAATCTTATTTCCATACAATTCCATAACTTGGATCTCTGTCACCTTGATCAAGTGAAATTTTGAGGCTTTTTTTTTGGGGGGGGGGGGGGCTGGTGATTTATTTACCTTGTCAAAACTCACACACAAGTTTGAGAATACTCACAGCAGTTGTACTCCACCATAGCTTTACAAAATGTACCTGTTGAAGAGGCTTCAATATGTCTTGTGTTCTAGTATTAATAGCAGGGATTGACCATTCATAGATATATAAATGTACATGAGGAAAAAATTATTCAAAATTTCCCTTCAACTATGAAACACAAAATATGTACGTGTAGCATAAATTACAATACATGTATGGGTTGAAGAGTCCCTGAATTGAGTTTTTTTATAAATACAATGTAAGAGAAACAGAATGGCAAAAGTTTGAAATAAATCAGACCAATACTAAGAGTTATGAATGTTTGAAGTATGAGATCACTAAATAAATGTGAATCTCAAATTGGCAATTTGGTACATTCATGTAGACATTGATAACTCTTCTGTTTGTTGTCTACTTCACCTCTGAAACATACATGTAGCATAAATTACATTACATGTGTGAGTTGAAGAGTCCCTGAATTGGGTTTTAAAAAAATACACTGTAAGAAAAAGAGAATGGCAAAAGTTTGAAATACATGATGTAGACATGTATGGATAACTCTCCTGTTTGTTGTATACAAAACATAATCTTAAGTGCCTTCTTCCTTGTGGAAATTATCAGTTTATTTACAGGTCCTCTTACGATATAAAGAACCTTCTGAGTCATACATGTACATGTTTTTTTTCTTTTTCATTTACATTTTAGTCATTCTGTGTGTTGGAACAAATGGAAAAGTTGTCCGCCACTACATCCTATAGACGTTACTGATTCAGCCAATTTGAAGAGCCCATACCTACATGTTTTAATGATTACAAATTTACAACAAAAATGTTTACATGTAACTTTGTCACTTTTAGTCTGATTTAAATTTAAATCAAATTGTCCCCATTGTGCTTCTTATATTTGTTCAGCCTTCCACTGGTAGTTTGCTAATACTAGAGAATAAGGTGGATTTCCCTTTAACATATATATTAGGTATATTAAATCTTCTGTGAGAAGAGAGATTATGGTGTCTGTTTTTCACTATTGCAGCAGTGCAGTGGCAGATCCAGATTGGGGGGGGGGGGCCGCGGGACCCCCTCACTTGGCCCCATAAACAGGTAAATTTAACCTTTTTTTAGATTTAAAAAAGACGCCCCCCTGGAGAAAGGGGGAGCAAAGGGGGGGCCGGGGGTGGTGGGTGTTAACTCGGTGCTCAACATTTTTTCACGAATTGGCCCCCTTTCAGCCGGCCCCCTCCCTTTCTGCAGACTGGATCCGTCCCTGCAGCAGTGAATTCCACTACAGTCACATAAAGGTCCCAATAGTGTCAACAATTAATTTGGATAAACTTGCATAAATTTGCATAAACTTCCATAAATGTGAGTGCAACCAAGATGATCAATTACAGAACAGGGACAACCAACAGCTTGTTCGCTAGACTGGTTAGAATAGCCTTAGGGCTAGGTGATAACATGAAATATGATATGGATGTCACTAAGCCTTAATTGGCACCCATATCGAGAGTGACACACCAAATTGCTATCCGGCCAGTATCAAATATTTACATTTTTTGTTAAATGTTTGTATTATTTTAAAGTGATTTGTATGAGAAGAAAGAAGAGTTTATATTACTAGTCCTACAGTATAGTAATACTAATCATACTAGTATTAACAGCTACCACCAGTGGGTAAGGTTATTTTAGTGTGGGTACTTCTAGTGGTTATTATGAACAAATTTGAATTTTTGTTTTATATCAATTATCAGTCTTGATAGGGGTACGGGTATCAATTAAGTGGCTCGGTAACATTGCCTCAGATTCTGAAGAAAAAAACTCCTGGATTTAGCTCATGCTGCAATCATGATTACAAACATTTAGGTCAGTCAGGAATCCCATGACTTTACAAGCCGATTGCCTAGCTGTCTGATTATCAAGATATTTATGATTGGAAATCAAAATTTTATTTTTTGTTTACCTAACAGTTTTTTATTACATTCATGTACACTACAGTCTTTTGGGGAAAATGAGTAGGGTAAAAATGGTAACTCAAACTAACAGATTTTTACTTCTTTGAGGCATTTCCATCATGATCATTTTGAAGCGCAATTTTGTTTAGGGCTTCAATATTACACCATATCACAGGCACTGATAACACGTAGGGCCATACAGCTCAGATTGAATATTATTAAATGATGGGTATAGGCCAAGTGATATCAATGTTATTAGATCTACAACCTGCGTCTAGCAGCTACCATGAGCTGAGGATGCATGATGACACCGACAGTAGCCTATACGTGTGAAAAGTTGATGCACATGGGTCATATGGCAAGATTATTAAGAAATCTGATTTGAACGTCATATGCTACCTTACGTAAAGTCCACGCCTAAAATGCAATCATTAGAGTCACAGTTTTTGATATTTTATATCGTATTCCACCCAGGCCTGCAGGGCAAAACCACTCCAGCAAGGCTAGAGTCAATTAACGCTTAGGCGTATTGTCCTCTAGCGCTGTTACATGTACGTGCTGAGAGGCAGCAATAGCACACGATGAACACATTGCACACAATTGCACACTAATGCACACAATGTATACAAAGTGGTTGATTAGCAAGTTTGACAGTAGACTCACGATTTGAATTTTTGAATTTTTCTTTCTAGTCTAGATCTATATGACTATAGACTAGATTCTAGATCTCTAAGTATAACTATAACATAGACCTAAGTTGAAAAAATTGTATGCTATTTAGGTGTCATCAACTCCCGCCCCCCCCCCCCCCCACTCCGAGAACGGATGGACCCCATGCGTGTTACCAAAATGTCCTTTTCGTAACAAAAGAAAAAGGTCGACCCGTATTGACTTTACACACCGGACTTTTGCTGAAAAAGGCTTGTATAACAAAAGAAAAAGGTCGACCCGTATTGACTTTACCCCGGCCCCCCCCCCCCCCCACGCAGGGGTCGGAATGACCGCATGCGTGTTACCAAAATGTCCGGTAAAGGGGTACTTTTCGTGCGACAAAGTCCGGCCCGAGAATTGTAAAAAAAGGGGTGTATTTGACTTTTCACCCGGAGATTTCTTTAAAAAGGGGGTGTTTTTTCTTTTTTTCTCTCATCTCTTTTGACTCCTGAGAAATTATTCTGAATTTAGGGGGGTGCATTGAGCATTTTTCCTGATTTAGGGGGGTCTCCAAGGCAGGAAAAGCCTGTGAAAAGCCCGCGAAAGGGGGGTTCGAAAATGTTGGCAGTCCTCAGATAGGGGGTGCTTTCAAAAAGAGGGAACGAGCATATGCGTACCCTAAATAACACTGAGTGGGGGGGGGGGGGCCAGGGACTTTACACACCGGACTTTTGCTGCAAAGGGGGGGGGGGAACACGCATATGCATACCCTAAATAACACTGAGTGGGGGGGGGCGGGCATCAACTATCACTAAAGTACCGATTTTGAGTGAAATCAGTTGAGTTTTGTACAGTGTAGTCTGAAATGCTGGAAATCAATATGAACAGTTTTTAATACACAGCTGCACAGCCAGGATAGTAATGCAGCTATGTGTGGGCAAAACCAGGGACATGGCTCGTGATGTCCACCAGTCTAGGTATCCTGCCGGGCGGGAGCGGCGGGCCCGGCGCACCTGGTAGGGCTATTATTTCCATTTGAATGTGCAAGTTAGATTTATTTAAAAAAAGAATAAAATACGGTGTTACTGTAGAACCTACCTTAATCAGACGGATGGGCACATAATAGAGACCTATCTTGATGTCAGTCTACTAATGTGGTCTAGTTGTTTCAGTCGGGCAACCGTGTTCGTGAAAGAGAAGAAAGACAGCTGCACGATGCGATGGAGAGTTAGCTCGAGAGCGGGCTGCCGTCGCGTCCGGGGCATGCATCGCAGGCGGTCAGATCCGAGCTTCCAGCGTGGCCGTGGATGCGCCAGATTCAGAGCGAGTGCTAGTTTCTCGAAACTGCCATAAGTCTAAGCTCGTGGAGATTTGGTAGAAACACGTGTTAGATCTCTATCACACGTTTCAATACGATGTCTAAAAAGTTAGACTTAATGACGGTTTCGTGAAACCTCCCCAGGTGTTCGGTGTCGGGGATCTGGGCAGCGTTTCATGAAACCGTCATAAGTACAAGTCCAACGACATCGCATTGAAATGTGTGTATTAAGTTTAACACACGTTTCAATGGGATGTCGGTGAACTTGTAGTTATGACGGTCTCATGAAACGCTGCCCAGATCCAGTGGATGCCTGGTACTGGGAGGCGCACGCCCCCCCCCCCCCCCCCTTTTTTTTCTCCCGAAAAAAATGTGTTCGCATACATATTCTGTTTAAGCATTTGGATAGGCCTCAGAATCTGCCAAAAGGCTAAGATTATCCGGGGACCGCATCCAGTTGAAGGCTTCATTCTCGCAATTTCGTTTATTTCAAGCTTCCTCCCCCCCCCCCCCTCCCCTGTAAAGTCCTGGATGTATGGCCGGGTAACCTGGCGCTACAGTCGTTTGTAGAAAAAAAAATGTTGCTGGGCGCTGTCGCCTGGTTAATGACTCTAACCACAAAAAGTAGGTCTTAAAATAGCGTTAATGACTACTGGACGCAAATCAAACACATGTTGGATGTGATACAAAAACGGGTCGATACATATTGCATCATTTTTCCAAAACTGGTCAATGACTTTAATGTCGCAGCTCGTATCGGGTGATTATTTTTATCCTTTAGACCATCTACTAGTACTCAAGATGCAAGTGTTTCAATTTTGGAAAAATTTGTTAATTTTATTCATAGATGGATGCTTAACAATATTCTTAAGCTAAACGATAGAAAGAGTGAATTTTTGGTTATATGAACTCCACAACAGATCTAAAAAATAAGCATTGACGGTGTAGGAGTTGGATCCTGCAATGTGATACCCTCTGTTACAGCAAGGAATTTAGGCGTATGCTTTGGTACTAATTTGAACATGGAAACACATATTAAAAATATATGCAAATCAACATACTATCTTCTGTACAATCTCAGACGTATCCGCAATATTTTGAACAATAAAGTATGAAATTGGTTGTACATGCTCTTATCACAAGTAAGATTGATTATTGTAACGGGTTGCTGTTTGGAATGCCTGATTCTCTGATAGCTAAGTTACAAAGAGTCCAAAATGCATGTGCAAGACTTGTCTATCGTCGGTCGAAATTCACTTCAACCGCACCTCTTCTGAGAGAACTTCAGTGGTTGCCAGTCCGTCAAAGAATCTCATTCAAAATTGTGTTAATTGTCTATAAATCATTGAGTGGTAAAGCCCCTAATTACATCACAGAAGTACTTCAACTCAAAGTCCAGTCTCACAGTCGTAGCCTGTGCAGTTCCACAGATAAATTATTGTTTCAGATTCCCGATGGCAAAACTAAAGTAACTCTTGGGGACCGTGATTTTGCTATTGCTACCCCCAAACTATGGAATAGCTTGCCAATACAAAATACGAAGCGCTTAATCTCTCAATGTTTTTAAATCCAATTTAAAAACTTATTTGTTCAACTGAGAGATCTTATTTTGTAGAATTTAGTAAAAAAAGGAGCTCTTAACCAGCGCAGCTGAATATATTTTGTATAAAGCTGCGCTATATAAATGTATTATTAGGTGGTCTGTTGTCAACAGACCACCTATTGTTTTCGTCAGAATTTTCTTTCTTTATTAGGTGGTCTGTCTTTCACAGATCACCTATTGTTTTCGTCAGAATTTTCTTTATTATTTATTCTTTATTTTTATTTATTTCTTCCCGTTTTTTGTTTATCGGTTAACTCAGGATCGGTTGTGTTAATTTCTTTCAATTTTAAAACACAGTCATAGGTCATTGTCATGAGACGTGACAGAAACATTTTCAAGGTCATCAGGTTATCGTGACGTCATCCAGGCGCCATTTTGTGAAATCACATTATCCATCATATCTTCATGATGCATGAGCAAAGGTCATTCATATTCATATCACATATACTTTAAGTCAAGGGTCAACAGGTCATGTCATCAAAGGTCACATAAAGGTCACTACGCGCGCGTACGTGCGCGTCAAAATTTTAAAATGCTCAAAATCACTTAACTATTAAAGTAGTGTACGAATCAGGTCATTTGAAGCATTTCAAAATTTTCCGTCCGTATGTGTCCCCGCGCGCATTGCGCGCGTTCACAACGCGGAAAACGTCAAATTCAATTTTTTTTACATGATTTAGATTCCTCTTTCCGTAAATGACAATTTACATTAATTTCAGTCACTCTTGACCTTTCAAAAGGCCGTGAGCGCGCGTCAAAGTTCAAAATCCGCGCGTGCTGTTATGGGAAATATAATGCAAATTTGATCAAAAACATGCCATTTTAAAAATCGAAATAGCTCTTCAGATAGTCAATTGACCCCCAACTTTTATATCATGGTTGGAAAAAACATGAGTTGGAGATATGATTTCATGTCTCATTTGACCTTCAATTAACTCATGACGTCATCATAATGGCCTCCAAACTCAAAATTTTAATTTGCATATTATGACGTCAGCAGATTTTTGGAAAATTTTGTTGTATCTCTGTAAATATTAATTAATTTTCTTTCAAATTTTGATATGTTCTACCTTAGAATATTCTCTACAAATGCAGTAGCCACGATATTTCATTTTGACAATGGTATCATGGCGTATTTTTGCGATTAAAGGAGGCATGTCAATTTTTTTATATTTTGCGTGTATTCTCTATTGGACATGACTTTTTCTCAAAACTGGATTCTACATTATCGTCTTTCGGGAGCAATATCTCCGTCGTTTTATCTTTGTTTATGCTGAGCTTTGAGTATGTTGTAGCTGAGACAATGAGCTATCACAGGTGTGCCCTTTATTTTTCGATCAGATGCCGGGATCATGCTCATATCTCACTTGCAAAGAGGGATTTGAGAATTCCATTTTCCGTTTACGTGTATTCTCTATGGGAAATGTTTTGGTATATGGGTAACGCACTTGACTTCCGACCTCGAGGTCCCTGGTTCGAGTCCAGGCGTCTCCAACAATTTTTTTCTTCATTAGGTGGTCTGTTATCAACAGACCACCTATTGATTTCGTCAGAATTTTCTTTCTTTATTATTAGGTGGTCTGTTATCAACAGACCACCTATTGATTTCGTCAGAATTTTCTTTATTATTATTAGGTGGTCTGTTATCAACAGACCACCTATTGATTTCGTCAGAATTTTCTTTATTAGGTGGTGTAACGAAAACGGGTCTCTCACTCTCTGGGTAGCGTCACTTCTTTAGTCAGAACCCGCTCTTTCTCTGTACTCGACGTTCTCACAAAAATATATTGTGCAACAGACACTCTCAGATCAGCTTACAATCACTTAACTAAATTAAGTTACCAACACAGGAAATAATATGCACTTACAGATCAAGTAATGTTTCCAAGAACTTTAATAATCTGAACTTCCAAACAAATTAAGGCACAACTTCCTTCTACGGCAGCTCAACACAGACTGCCCACAAGATTAACCCCACGTACGCGCATCGCAGTGCGCGACGTAACCATAGCGACATCTACAATAACAATAAACAATTACAATAACTAACGCCCTCTAAGGGCTAGGTAATGTAAATAACGATTTCGTTACACTACCCCGCCCCAAGTCTGGGCAGTCCTCTGACCAAAAACACAAAATCGTCTTAATACATGCTTTTGGCAAGAATGAGGCAAAATTACATAGATAAAACTTTTATACATTTATTTCAATTAATCATTCTGTCCTGCGAACAACATCTATAAATACATTTTTGCAATTAAAGGCCGAAAAATCCGCTGGAATACTTTCACGTATAGCAATAATTACATATAATTGTACAAGAACAAGAGTGGGAAAAGATCAAGTCCTTTCCAAATTTAAACTATTTCAACCTGTACTATCAGTATGTACGCAGTACCACTATCCTCGAATAAGCCTGCAGTTAAACATGAGGTAAGAATTATGTACAAGTAATATATACACACGCATTATCATCTTTGGTGGAATAGATCATAGGAATTCATTCTGGCGTAAATATTCATATTTTCAATGATAGCGCCGTGAAAACTAAAAACAACAACAACATCAATAGTTACATGTAAGGAAAATTTAATCACTATAAGAGAAATATAAATGAGTTCCGCCATGAACTTCAATTGCAGCATAAAATACATACAAGAAAACAGGTTTCCAAGTAATTGCAATATTAATGATAGCTGAATTGATATACATGTATGAGTTAAACTTCTGGTAAGATTGCTCCAGCCTTCAAGTTAATACTGTAATTGGTCCTGATCTCTTCCTCCACTACCAGAATCCCGTCACAAAAAGATCGTCTTGTGGTGACTTCAGTAATGCTGTTAACCCGGCCGATCAGGGCCCTTACCAGCTCCTGTACGGACATCGGAGAACCTAGCGACTGATCCGATGCGAGGTGATGCAACTTTGTAGGCGCCGGCGAACTTTCCTTTTCACACCCATGCAGGAAAACCACGCTGTACTCTCGTACCTTTTCCTCCTGAAAGAGCTTCTTGCCCCCCGAGAACTGTGTTGAGGAAGACCTCTCTTCTACCTGCAGAGGGGTGCCCGGAAGAGTGCGTCGCAGATCCAACCCCTGCATTGGCCTTCCCATCTGGATCTTCCGAAACGTACGGGTTGGGCAGTCCTCCACCTCAGCTTCTGATTCTGACGATACCGACGAGGTCTCACTTTCCCTCTCCTTTAACAGCATGCTGAGATCTTTACCGGTCGGCCTCGATGCATTCCCGTTCTCTGAAGAGAGTGTTTCCTTCGAAGCATGAATACTCAGCTCACCTGCTGCTACAGGGGTTACCACAGGCGCGTCTTGCCGCTTATCTTCTGTTGTCTTCCCCTCGTGTCGACTCTGTACGTGCCTCGTCAGGTTGTCCTTCCTAAAAAAAGACTTGTCGCACCCTCTGCATTTGTGTTCCTCCCTTCTTCGATGTCTCTCTTGAATGTGTCTCTCCAAACTTCTCTTGTGGGAGAAGTAATGACCGCAAGAATAGCACTTCGCGTTCCCCCTGGAATGTCGCATACTGGCTTACTGTAAGAGAATCGACACAGAGGACATCAGGTTAACACTAAATCGAGATCATCTGGATTATCATTCATCACAGATAATATAGTTGCAATGGGTTAACTATCTAATTAATAACTGTAGCGGATAGGCTCGTTTCTTTTCCTTGACGGATTTCTTCTAGGGGGTGGGACCGGAACTTTTCGTGGTGCCGGAACAGGGGGTGTGACAGGCTGGGAATCTTCCCTGTTCAAGTCCTCGATGTCCATATGCTGTGTCAGTTGGCTAGGAGCCTCCTGCTCATTTCCGTGAGCGTCCCTGCTTTCACTTGCTTCTAACCAGGAGGTTCCCCCTTGTACGGCTTCAACCTGTCAACATGGACCACCTTCATCTTTCCATTTCTCTTCGCCTGTATTCGGCAAGTAACATCTGACAATTGCCGAATTAACAAGTAAGGGCCCTCCCACCTCCTCTGGAGCTTCGGGGACAAGCCTTTGGTCTTTGCCTTGTTGTAGAGCCACACAAAGTCGCCCACTGCCAAAGGACTACCCCCTGCCTTGGAGTCATAATCCTTTTTCTGCCGCCTAGCACTTTCAGTGCAGTTCTTACGGGCCCTTTCGTGAGCTTCCCGCATGCGTTGCCTCAAGGTGTATGCGTAGTCTGTCTCAATATCATGCTCCTCGGGGTCCTCTAGAGCCTCTGTGGTCAGGTCTATTGGCAAATGCACTTCCCGCCCTAACATCAGCATATTAGGTGTCTCCCTTGTGGAGTCTTGGGGAGCACTACGGTAGGCAAACACTGCGATCGCCAACTTCTCGTCCCAATCTCGTTGTCGCTTATGGGGTTCAATCATCATTGAGATCATGTTGAGCAGAGTGCCATTAAACCGTTCAATGAGTCCATCGGACTTTGGGTTGTATGGGGTGGTGCGTGTCTTGTGAATGCCAAGGATGCCGCACATTTCCTTAAAGACGCGAGACTCGAAATTCCGGCCCTGATCCGAATGCAATACTTCAGGAACACCAAACCTACAAACAAACTCGTTTACAAACTTGTCTGCAACCGTTACAGCGGTTTGATCTGGTATTGGGTAGGCCTCCATCCACTTGCTAAAATAGTCCCCTACAACCAGAATGTACTTGTTCCCTCTCTCCGTCTCGGGTAGCGGTCCAACTACGTCCATGGTGACACGCTCCATCGGCATTCCTACCGTATCTTGTTGCAAGGGGGCCCTCCGTTTCTTAGCTGGTGACTTCTTGGAGGCACAGACGTTGCATTGTCGAACTACGGACCGTATGTCTGCATCCATTCCGTACCAGTAGAATCTCATGCGAACTTTGGCTATGGTTTTGTTCATCCCTAGATGTCCGCTGGACTTCCCACCATGCAACTCTTTCACGACTTCTGACCGAAGTCTGGTTGGGAGGACAACATGCCAAGTTATCTTCTGACCTTGATCACATTCCCACTTTCGGTGAAGAACTCCTTGCTTGACAGCTAGTTGATCCCACATTCTCCAGTAAGACTTTTCGACACTAGACTTTGATGCCATTGAAGACCATTCAGGCCTGTCTTTTGATTGTTGTTTGTCGTTCAAGATCCACTTGATTGATGAATCTTCAGTTTGTTCTTGGTTCAGGTGTGCATTGGTGATACTTGGTGCTAGGGTAACCGCATTTACCTCTGCACGGCCATTTCCAGGTCCTGCTTGGACTTCGAAGCCTGCAGACTCCTCAACATCCCGTTTACACTGGGGACAAGGCCGTCTTGACAAACTATCTGCATTGGCATGCGAGCGACCAGCTCGGTGTATGATTTCGATATCATACTCAGCTATCACTTGAAGCCAGCGGGCCATCTGCCCTTGCGGATCTTTGAAATTCAGAAGCCATCGCAATGCTCCGTGGTCCGTCCTGACCGTAGTCTTCTGCCCATACAAGTACTGTCGGAATTTCTTCAAAAATTCTACGACGGCGAGCAACTCCTTTCTGGTAACGCAATAGTTCTTCTCTGCTTTGTTCAGAGCTCTGCTAGCATATGATATGACTCGTTCCTTTCCATCTACCACTTGAGATAGGACAGCCCCTATCCCCTCATTACTAGCATCCGTATCCAGGATATAATCCTGTTCTGGGTCTGGGTATGCTAAGATAGGCGATTGGTACAGCCACTTCTTGAGTTCCTGGAAGGCATCTTCACATTCCTCAGTCCATACGAAGGTGTGGGCTTTCTCGGTTAGCCGATGTAGTGGCCGGGCGATATTGGCAAATCCTTCAATAAACCTCCTATAGTACGAGGCCAGTCCTAAGAAACTCTGGACGTCCTTTACACTAGTAGGGGTTGGCCACTCCTTAACAGCTCTTATCTTTTCTGGGTCTGTGGACACTCCTTCCCTGGACACTACATGTCCCAGATACAAGACATTCTCCCGAAATAGGTGACATTTCTTTGCTTTGAGCTTCAATCCTGCTTTCCGAAGACGTTGGAAGACCATCCCCAGTCTAGTCAGTTCTTCGTCGATTGTTTTGGCGAATACAATGACATCGTCCAAGTAAACCAAGAGTACTTCCCAATGCAGTCCGGACAGGACCTGCTCCATCAGCCTCTCAAAGGTGGATGGGGCGTTGCATAGCCCGAAGGGCATCACTTTCCAGCTGTATAGCCCTCCTCGAACAACGAAAGCTGATTTCTTTTTGGCTTCTTCATCTAGCTCGACCTGCCAATATCCTGAGGCCAGGTCCAAAGTAGAAAACCATTTTGCACCTCCAAGTGCGTCCAGCGAATCATCAATGCGAGCTATTGGGTAGCTGTCCTTGATTGTCAAGTGATTCAGACGACGATAATCCACGCAAAACCTTTTTGACCCGTTTTTTTTCTTTACGAGAACAACATTGGATGACCAAGGGCTGTCTGAGGGCTCTATTCTGTCATGTTCAAGCATGTCTTGGATTTGACGATCAATCTCTTCCTGCTCCTTGGGTGGAAACCTACGGGGCCTTTGTCTGATTGGAAGACTATCCCCTGTGTTGATGTGATGTTTGACAAGGCCAGTCTTTCCAATGTCTGAGTCCGAAATTGCGAAAATGTCTTGGTTCTCGCACAGTAGCTTGGCAATTCTGTCATGGAAGACCTTGTCTATCCCTCTCTTGCTTCTTTCAAAGAGATCTACGAGATGGTCTGGGACTGTATAATTATCGGTTGTTGGTAAAGGTTGGCCTGGAATTTCTTCAATGTCCTCCCCGCTGATGGGTGTTAGATGGCCGGCAAGTGTACCTCTGCGAATTACGCATGCCTTCTTTCCTGGGTTGAAGACTCGAACAGGGAGGGTTGTTTCCGTCCTTTCTACAACTACCCGTGCAACGATGATGCCTTTGTTCAGGAGCTCGCTACTCTCCGCAGGTTCAATGAGACCTAGACCTGTCCCATCTTGCAGCCCTGTCGTGTAGCCTGGAACAATAACCTCATGACCTGGTGGCACCCTTGTAGTTGCCCCTATCAATACTCTGGAGCTAAATGAAACTCCTCGTGCATCCGTACATTTGATTCTCTCTCCCTTGAGCTGCAGTTCCTTTGTCTTCAGATCGATAATACACCCATTTGGTTCCATGAAGTCCAGCCCAAGTAGCCCGTCTACCTGGTCGGTATTGCCGAAGACTACTTCTAGTGGAAAGATGCATGTTCCTACACCAAGCTCCAACCATGCACTACCTAGCGTTTCCATGCTACTGCCATCTGCATTGCGAACTCCCACTTCTGTCAAGTCTGGCCTATTAGTTGAATGTATCCGATAGTACACGGATGAAGATAAAATGGTATCGGTGGCACCTGAATCTACCAACAACCTTGCTTTGATTCCCCTTATCTCCACTTCAGCAAAAAGACCACGTCGTGCTTTATCAGATATGTAATTCCTTGAAGGATATTCTCGAGGAGATGGAGGTGTGTCAGTTACATGCCCTGGTGTCCGTCCAGCCTCCCCTCGGGCCTCTGGGTTGGCTGAGCCTCGTTTCCCGAAGGCCTCCTGTATTCTCTTGCGTGAGGGCAGTTACGCCTAAAATGCCCTTTGTCATGACACTTGTAGCATTCATCTGTGGCTGTTGGTGTTCTCCGCCTGTACGAGTTGGGTCTCTCCCGTCTGAATTCTTCTGACTTGATGGGTCGTTCCTGTTTGGCGATTCTCTCATCTATTCTCTTCAGCTCTCTCCAGATTTCATTGATCGTAGCTGCTGAATCAGTGTCAACGGCCCTTGCCTGCTTCTGCCTCCTGCCAGACCGTTGTTCCTCGAGTCTGAAAAAATTATCAGTTGCCAAGGCCGCCTGGATGGCTTCATCCATAGTTGTTGGCTTAGATCGAAAGACCCCTTCCCTGATGGATTGGTCCTCAATCGCCTCTGCAAAGTGTGTCCTTGCCAACCGATCCTGGGCTTCTTCAGTAAGTTCCGGGTATGCCAACATGGATAACTCCCGTATGGCCTGACCCAGTTCCTGGAGGGTCTCTCTGGGCCCTTGGCGTCTGTAACGCAGTTCAAGGAGGAAGTTCTCTGCCAACTGGCCTGGGCCAAATCTCTTCTCTAGAAGAACTACCAGGTCTTGGTATGCGATCCGAAAAGTGTCAGCTGCCTTGCTGCCCAAGAACTTCAGTGCTGATCCCCTCAGACTTGCTGCTAGGAAAACCTTTGCCTGGTCATCACCCCAGTTATTGGCGACCTTGCAGGCTTCAAAATGGCTGAGGTAATCCCTCCAAGGTGTCCTCCCATCGAATTTGTCGGGCGATACATTTGGCTTAGACAGTGTAACAGGTGACCGTACCCCTGGAACTTCGCTCCTGTGTCGCTGGTAGTGAGGAATTGATGCAAGAACATCTGAAGCATCCAAATCTTGCCTATGTAAGAAGCCTGTTCGTAGCCCATCTGCCCGACGAACGGCTGTTGATGTTTTACTTGGAGACCACTGTGCAGCATGAAGTCCCTTCGCCTCAGCAGCTGCAGTCTGCTCGTGTGCCACCTTCACTTGCGTTTGATCCTCTAGGCATCCATGCATTGGTGATTCAGGTCCCTTGGGATTGACCAGCAAGTTATCATTCATTGTGGTCGCATGAGTCTCCGTTGACTCATGTTCCCGTCTACCAGCAGTGGGTGGCGTTCCACTCTGGGACTGGTTAGGGAAACTTACAGGAGACTGATCGATATGCAGCCTTCTTACCTGCAGTCTGAGAAGCTCATTCTGTTCTAATAATGACTGAATCTCTGTCTTGGACCGACGTAGATCTTCGTCGCCTCGCTGCACTTCTGCTGCAAGGACTTCTACCTCGTCCTCTATAGTCAGTCTCTGAGAAGCCATACCACAATGTTTCTTCCAAACACTGATGCTTTCTGCGTCGTTGTTGTGTGGAGGCGCCACAGAGTGATGTGTTGAAGCGATGAGGCGCTATCAGCCCTATGTCGTAGCAGTGAGGTGCTATAGAGCGCTGTGTTGTAGCGGTGAGGCGCTATAGACCACTGTGTTGAAGCAGTGAGGTGCTATAGAACGCTGTGTTGTAGCGGTGAGGTGCTATAGAACGCTGTGTTGAAGCGGTGAGGCGCTATAGACCACCGTGTTGAAGCAGTGAGGTGCTATAGACCGCCGTGTTGTAGCGGTGAGGTGCTATAGACTGCCGTGTTGTAGCGGTGAGGTGCTATAGACCGCCGTGTTGTAGCGGTGAGGTGCTATAGAGCGCTGTGTTGAAGCGGTGAGGTGCTATAGACAACTGTGTTGAAGCAGTGAGGTGCTATAGACTGCCGTGTTGTAGCGGTGAGGTGCTATAGAACGCTGTGTTGAAGCGGTGAGGCGCTATGGACCGCCGTGTTGTAGCGGTGAGGTGCTATAGAGCACTGTGTTGAAGCAGTGAGGTGCTATAGACTGCCGTGTTGTAGCGGTGAGGCGCTATAGACCGCCGTGTTGTAGCGGTGAGGTGCTATAGACCACCGTGTTGAAGCCGGTGAGGAGTTGCCGTGTCGAGCTAATGCTCGATTAACCTTATTTTTGATAATCAGCTCTGCCGTATGCTGATCGAGTACCGTGTCTCGTGTCTGTTTTAATCCCACCGCTAGCCACCAATGTAACGAAAACGGGTCTCTCACTCTCTGGGTAGCGTCACTTCTTCAGTCAGAACCCGCTCTTTCTCTGTACTCGACGTTCTCACAAAAATATATTGTGCAACAGACACTCTCAGATCAGCTTACAATCACTTAACTAAATTAAGTTACCAACACAGGAAATAATATGCACTTACAGATCAAGTAATGTTTCCAAGAACTTTAATAATCTGAACTTCCAAACAAATTAAGGCACAACTTCCTTCTACGGCAGCTCAACACAGACTGCCCACAAGATTAACCCCACGTACGCGCATCGCAGTGCGCGACGTAACCATAGCGACATCTACAATAACAATAAACAATTACAATAACTAACGCCCTCTAAGGGCTAGGTAATGTAAATAACGATTTCGTTACAGTGGTCTGTTGAAAACAGATCACCTATTGTTTTCGTCAGAATTTTCTTTCTTTATCAGGTGGGCTGTATCTAATACAGACCACCTTATATTTTTGTTAAAATTGCCTTTATTATTATTTATTTATTATTTATTTATCAGGTGGGCTGTATAACGTACAGACCACCTTATAATTTCGTTAGAATTGCCTTTATTTATTTATTATTCAGGTGGGCTGTATAACGTACAGACCACCTTATAATTTCGTTAGAATTGCCTTTATTTATCAGGTGGGCTGTATAACGTACAGACCACCTTATAATTTCGTTAGAATTGCCTTTATTTATTTATTTATTAGGTGGTCTGTCAACGACAGATCACCTATTGTTTTCGTCAGAATTTTCTTTCTTTATTAGGTGGTCTGTCAACGACAGATCACCTATTGTTTTCGTCAGAATTTTCTTTCTTTATTATTATTATTATTATTATTATTATTATTTATTTTTATTTATTTTCACACTTTTTTGTTAACAGGATAACTCAAGATCAGTTTAGTCAATTTCGTTCAATTTTGGCACAGTCATAGGTCATTGTCATGAGACGTTAGAGTAACATTTTCAAGGTCATCAAGTTTTCATGACGTCATCCAGGCGCCATTTTGTGTTTTTTTTGGTACTTTTTACTCATGATCATATCTTCATAACGGAAAGGCATTTCTCATTCATATTTATCACGATTAAGGTCAATATCCGTCCGGTCAATTTCAGGTCAGAAAACGCGCGCGCATGCGTACGTCCGCGCGTCACCGCGCGCGCAAAAAAAAAAAATGCTCAAAATCGTCTCAAATTTTTTTTGCATACGTTTCAGGCCATTTTAAGCATTTTGCAAAAAACGCGCACACGCACATGCGCGCGCGTTTTCGCGCGTAATTGCTTTTTCCTACATAGAATCGCCAATTTTTTTCTGTCATCATATTTGACACATTTTTCCAAGCATTTTGATACCTTGTTCACCTTTTTCTGACCATTAATAACGGAATGAGCGTCCGTTTAAGATAATTTCCGTGCGTGCGAGCTCTTGTAATACATAGCATACATGGGCAAAAACATGCCTATACAAAATCCATTGTAGCGCTTTAGGATGCAAGGTGACCCCAATTTCGTTTTCATATTTTGATAGAGTATGAATTGGAGATATGATTTCATGTCTCATTTGACCCTCAATTAACTCATGACGTCATGATAATGGCCTCCGAACTCGAAATTTTAATTTGCATATTATGACGTCAGCATATTTTTTGAAAATTGATTGCATCTCTGTAAATATTGATTGATTTTCTTTCAAAATTTGATATGTTCTACCTGAGAATATTTTCTACAAATGCAGTTGACACAATATTTCATTTTGACAATGGCATCATGGCGTATTTTTGCGATTAAAGGAGGCATGTCAATTTGTCACATTTTGCGTGTATTCTCTATGAGACATGACTTTTTCTCAAAACTGGATTCTACATTCTCGTCATTCGCGAGCAATATCTCCGTCGTTTTATCTTTGTTTACGCTGAGCTTTGAGTATGTTGTAGCTGAGACAATAAGCTATCACAAGTGTGCCCTTTATTTTTCGATCAGATGCCGGGATCATGCTCATATTTCACTTACAAAGTGGGATTTGATAATTCCATTTTCCGTTTACGTGTAATCTCTATGGGAAATGTTTTGGTATATCGGTAACGCACTTGACTTCCGACCTCGAGGTCCCTGGTTCGAGTCCGGGCGTCTCCAACAATTTTTTTTTTTTTACTTTTTTTTCTTTTTGACCTTTCACTGTACCATCTCCTTTGAATATTAAAACACGTACAATCGCAAATAATGTAATAAACAACCATATTATTACCCTATTATCACTTGATCCATTACTTTTTGCGTGTAATCCTTATGGGAGATGACTTTTTCTCAAATCTGGATTCTACATTCTTGTCTTTTGCGAGCAATATCGCCGTTATTTCAGCTTGATTTTTGTTGATTTTTGAGTATGTTGTAGCTGAGACTATATACTATCTAAATGTTCTCTCATTTTTTCAGTCTGTCATCGTAGTCTGTTGATGATAATCATCAACATCATCATGATCATCATCATCATCATCATCGCCATCACCATTACTATCAAGATCATGATCATGATCATCATGATGATCATCATTGTTTACATGTCTATATAACTTCTCCCTTTCTCAATATAGTAAATATTATAATCTATCATAAGACTTGAAGACAGACCACCTTATTCGTCTTCGTGACGAATTAAATTCTAGTTATTATTATTATTATTAGGTGGTCTGTCAACGACAGATCACCTATTGTTTTCGTCAGAATTTTCTTTCTTTATTATTATTATTATTATTATTTATTTTTATTTATTTTCACACTTTTTTGTTAACAGGATAACTCAAGATCAGTTTAGTCAATTTCGTTCAATTTTGGCACAGTCATAGGTCATTGTCATGAGACGTTAGAGTAACATTTTCAAGGTCATCAAGTTTTCATGACGTCATCCAGGCGCCATTTTGTGTTTTTTTTGGTACTTTTTACTCATGATCATATCTTCTTAACGGAAAAGCATTTCTCATTCATATTTATCATGATTAAGGTCAATATCCGTCCGGTCAACTTCAGGTCAAAAAACGCGCGCGCACGCGTACGTCCGCGCGTCAGCGCGCGCGCAAAAAATAAAAATGCTTCAAATCGTTTAAAATTAATTTTGCATACGTTTCAGGCCATTTTAAGCGTTTTGCAAAAAAAATTCGCACGCGCGTGCGCGCGCGTTTTCGCGCGTACTGGTATTTGCCAACATAAAATCGCAAAATTTTTTCTGTCATCATATTTAGCACATTTTTCCAAGCATTTTGATACCTTGTTCACCTTTTTCTGCCCATTAATAACGGAATGAGCGTCCGTTTAAGATAATGTCCGTGCGTGCGAGCTCTTGTAATACATAGCATACATGGGCAAAAACATGCCTATACAAAATCCATTGTAGCGCTTTAGGATGGAAGATGAACCAAATTTTGTTTTCATATGTTGATAGAGTATGAATTGGAGATATGATTTCATGTCTCATTTGACCCTCAATTGACTCATGACGTCATCATAATGGCCTCCGAACTCAAAATTTCAATTTTCATATTATGACGTCAGCAGATTTTTGGAAAATTGATTGTATCTCTGTAAATATGGATCAATTTTCTTTCAAATTTTGATATGTTCTACCTGAGAATATTCTCTACAAATGCAGTCGTCACAAGATTTCATTTTGACAAAGGTATCATGGCGTTTTTTGCGATTAAAGGAGGCATGTCAATTTTTCACATTTTGCGTGTATTCTCTATGGGACATGACTTTTTCTCAAAACTTGATTCTACATTCTCGTCTTTCGCGAGCAATATCTCCGTCGTTTTATCTTTGTTTACGCTGAGCTTTGAGTATGTTGTAGCTGAGAAAATAAGCTATCGTAAGTGTGTCCTTTATTTTTCGATCAGATGCCGGGATCATGCTAATATTTCACTTACAAAGTGGGATTTGATAATTCCATTTTCCGTTTACGTGTAATCTCTATGGGAAATGTTTTGGTATATCGGTAACGCACTTGACTTCCGACCTCAAGGTCCCTGGTTCGAGTCCGGGCGTCTCCAACAATTTTTTTTCTTCACTTTTTTTTCTTTTTGACCTTTCACTGTACCATCTCCTTTGAATATTAAAACACGTACAATCGCAAATAATGTAATAAACAACCATATTTACTTTATTATTACCCTATTATCACTAGATCCATTACTTTTGGCGTGTAATCCTTATGGGAGATGACTTTTTCTCAAATCTGGATTCTACATTCTTGTCTTTTGCGAGCAATATCGCCGTTATTTCGGCTTGGTTTTTGTTGATTTTTGAGTATGTTGTAGCTGAGACTATACGCTATCAAAATGTTCTCTAATTTTGTTCAGTCTGATGTCATCGTGGTCTGTTGATGATAATCATCAACATCATCATCATCATCATCATCATCGTCATCACCATTACTATCAAGATCATGATCATCATGATCATCATGATGATCATCATTGTTTACATGTATATATAACTTCTCCCTTTCTCAATATAGTAAATATTATAATCTCTCATAAGACTTGAAGACAGACCACCTAATTCGTCTCCATGACGAATTAAATTTCTAGTTATTATTATTATTATTATTATTTATTTTTATTTATTTTCACACTTTTTTGTTAACAGGATAACTCAAGATCAGTTTAGTCAATTTCGTTCAATTTTGGCGCATTCATAGGTCATTGTCATGAGACGTTAGAGTAACATTTTCAAGGTCATCAAGTTTTCATGACGTCATCCAGGCGCCATTTTGTGTTTTTTTTGGTACTTTTTACTCATGATCATATCTTCTTAACGGAAAAGCATTTCTCATTCATATTTATCATGATTAAGGTCAATATCCGTCCGGTCAACTTCAGGTCAAAAAACGCGCGCGCACGCGTACGTCCGCGCGTCAGCGCGCGCAAAAAAAATAAAAATGCTTAAAATTGTTTAAAATTAATTTTGCATACGTTTCAGGCCATATTAAGCGTTTTGCAAAAAAAATTCGCACGCGCGTGCGCGCGCGTTTTCGCGCGTACTGGTATTTGCCAACATAAAATCGCAAAATTTTCTCTGTCATCATATTTAGCACATTTTTCCAAGCATTTTGATACCTTGTTCACCTTTTTCTGCCCATTAATAACGGAATGAGCGTCCGTTTAAGATAATGTCCGTGCGTGCGAGCTCTTGTAATACATAGCATACATGGGCAAAAACATGCCTATACAAAATCCATTGTAGCGCTTTAGGATGGAAGATGAACCAAATTTTGTTTTCATATGTTGATAGAGTATGAATTGGAGATATGATTTCATGTCTCATTTGACCCTCAATTGACTCATGACGTCATCATAATGGCCTCCGAACTCAAAATTTCAATTTTCATATTATGACGTCAGCAGATTTTTGGAAAATTGATTGTATCTCTGTAAATATTGATCAATTTTCTTTCAAATTTTGATATGTTCTACCTGAGAATATTCTCTACAAATGCAGTCGTCACAAGATTTCATTTTGACAAAGGTATCATGGCGTTTTTTTGCGATTAAAGGAGGCATGTCAATTTTTCACATTTTGCGTGTATTCTCTATGGGACATGACTTTTTCTCAAAACTTGATTCTACATTCTCGTCTTTCGCGAGCAATATCTCCGTCGTTTTATCTTTGTTTACGCTGAGCTTTGAGTATGTTGTAGCTGAGAAAATGAGCTATCGTAAGTGTGTCCTTTATTTTTCGATCAGTTGCCGGGATCATGCTCATATTTCACTTACAAAGTGGGATTTGATAATTCCATTTTCCGTTTACGTGTAATCTCTATGGGAAATGTTTTGGTATATCGGTAACGCACTTGACTTCCGACCTCAAGGTCCCTGGTTCGAGTCCGGGCGTCTCCAACAATTTTTTTTCTTCACTTTTTTTTCTTTTTGACCTTTCACTGTACCATCTCCTTTGAATAATAAAACACGTACAATCGCAAATAATGTAATAAACAACCATATTTACTTTATTATTACCCTATTATCACTAGATCCATTACTTTTGGCGTGTAATCCTTATGGGAGATGACTTTTTCTCAAATCTGGATTCTACATTCTTGTCTTTTGCGAGCAATATCGCCGTTATTTCGGCTTGGTTTTTGTTGATTTTTGAGTATGTTGTAGCTGAGACTATACGCTATCTAAATGTTCTCTAATTTTGTTCAGTCTGATGTCATCGTGGTCTGTTGATGATAATCATCAACATCATCATCATCATCATCATCATCGTCATCCCCATTACTATCAAGATCATCATCATCATCATGATCATCATTGTTTACATGTCTATATAACTTCTCCCTTTCTCAATATAGTAAATATTATAATACATACATCGGGAGCAATATCTCCGTCGTTTTATTTTTGTTTACGCTGAGCTTTGAGTATGTTGCAGCTGAGACAATAAGCTATCACAAGTGTGCCCTTTATTTTTCGAAAAGATGCCGGGATCAGGCTCATATCTCACTTGCAAAGAGGGATTTGAGAATTCCATTTTCCGTTTACGTGTATTCTCTATTGGAAATGTTTTGGTATATCGGTAACGCACTTGACTTCCGACCTCGAGGTCCCTGGTTCGAGTCCGGGCGTCTCCAACAATTTTTTTTCTTCATTTTTTTTTCTTTTTTGACTTTTCAATGATCATAAAATTGAAAACAGACCACCTAATTCGTCACCATGACGAATTAAATTTCTAGTTATTATTATTATTATTATTATTTATTTTTATTTCTTCCCGTTTTTTGTTTATCGGTTAACTCAAGATCGGTTGTGTTAATTTCTTTCAATTTCGACACAGTCATAGGTCATTGTCATGAGACGTGACAGTAACCTTTTCAAGGTCATCAAGTCATCGTGACGTCATCCAGGCGCCATTTTGTGAAATCACGTTATCCATCATATCTTCATGATGCATAAGCAAAGGTCATTCATATTCATATCACATATACTTCAGGTCAAGGGTCAACAAGTCATGTCATCAAAGGTCACATAAAGGTCATGACGTGCACGTACGCGCGCGTCAAAATTGTAAAATGCTCAAAATCACTTAACTATTAAACGAGAGTACGAATCAGGTCATTTTAAGCATTTCAAAATTTTCCGTCCGTTTGTGTCCCCGCGCGCGGTGTGCGCGCTCACAGCGCTCGGAAAAGGTGAAATTCAAAATGTTTACATGATTTAGATTCCTCTTACCATAAATGACAATTTACATTAATTTCAGTTACTCTTGACCTTTCATAAGGCCGTGATCGCGCGTCAAAGTTCAAAATCCGCGCGTACTGCTATGGGCAATATAATGCAAAATTGATCAAAAACATGCCAATTTAAAAATCGAAATAGCTCTTCAGATAGTCCATCGACCCCAAATTTTTATATCATGGTTGGAGAAAGCATGAGTTGGAGATATGATTTCATACCACCCTGACTCGTACAAAGTGAAATAAAGTCATCATATTTGCATCTAAACTCAAACAAATGTATTTTGTTGATGACGTCATTTCTGTCTTTGTTTATTTGAGATTATCTCACTTATCGGTCATCGATCTTCTCCCAGATTTTGATATGTTGGAGCTGAGATAATTTTCTATCAAAAACATGCCATTTATTTTCATTTAGATGACGTCATCATAGTTAAATATTCGATTAAAGGCGACAATGCATAATTTGTCATATTTGCGTGTTATGTCTATGGGAGGTCACTTTTTTCAAAACATGAATCTGCATGACAATGTGTTTTGACCAGTATCTCGGTTGTTATTCAACAGTTTTCTCCCAAATTTTAGTATGTTGTAGCTGAGACTATTTGCTTTTTAAATATTTCCTTATTTTTTTCAATCAGATGTCAGGATCATGCTTGTGCTCATCATCATCATTAACTTTATCGTTTTTATCATCATATAACATTATCATTATCATCATCATCACCTTTACTATCATGATCATCATCATGGTCATCATGATCATCATTGTTTACATGTCTATATAACTTCTCCCATTCTCAATTCTATCATAAGACTTAGACAGACCACCTTATTCGTCTTCGTGACGAATTAAATTTCTAGTTATTATTTATTTTTATTTATTTTCACACTTTTTTGTTAACAGGATAACTCAAGATCAGTTTAGTCAATTTCGTTCAATTTTGGCACAGTCATAGGTCATTGTCATGAGACGTTAGAGTAACATTTTCAAGGTCATCAAGTTTTCATGACGTCATCCAGGCGCCATTTTGTGTTTTTTTTGGTACTTTTTACTCATGATCATATCTTCATAACGGAAAGGCATTTCTCATTCATATTTATCACGATTAAGGTCAATATCCGTCCGGTCAATTTCAGGTCAGAAAACGCGCGCGCATGCGTACGTCCGCGCGTCATCGCGCGCGCAAAAAATAAAAATGCTCCAAATCGTCTCAAATTTTTTTTGCATACGTTTCAGGCCATTTTAAGCATTTTGCAAAAAACGCGCGCACGCACATGCGCGCGCGTTTTCGCGCGTAATGGCATTTTGCAACAAAAAATCGCCAAATTTTTTATGTCATCATATTTGGCACATTTTTTCAAGCATTTTGATACCTTGTTCACCTTTTTCTGACCATTAATAACGGAATGAGCGTCCGTTTAAGATAATTTCCGTGCGTGCGAGCTCTTGTAATACATAGCATACATGGGCAAAAACATGCCTATACAAAATCCATTGTAGCGCTTTAGGATGGAAGATGAACCCAATTTTGTTTTCATATTTTGATAGAGTATGAATTGGAGATATGATTTCATGTCTCATTTGACCCTCAATTAACTCATGACGTCATCATAATGGCCTCCCAACTCAAAATTTCAATTTGCATATTATGACGTCAGCAGATTTCTTGAAAATTGATTGCATCTCTGTAAATATTGATCAATTTTCATCCAAATTTTGATATGTTTTAGCTGAGACAATTCCCTACAGATGCAGTAGACACGAATTTTCATTTTGACGAAAGCATCATGGCGTATTTTTGCGATTAAAGGAGGCATGTCAATTGTTTACATTTTGCGTGTATTCTCTATGGGACATGACTTTTTCTCAAAACTGGATTCTACATCCTGTCTTTTGCGAGCAATATCTCCGTCGTTTTAGCTTTGTTTACGCTGAACTTTGAGTATGTTGTAGCTGAGACAATAAGCTATCACAAGTGTGCCCTTTATTTTTCGATCAGATGCCGGGATCATCCTCATATTTCAATTACAAAGTGGGATTTGTGCATTCCATTTTCCGTTTACGTGTAATCTCTATGGGAAATGTTTTGGTATATCGGTAACGCACTTGACTTCCGACCTCGAGGTCCCTGGTTCGAGTCCGGGCGTCTCCAACAATTTTTTTTCTTCACTTTTTTTTCTTTTTGACCATTCACTCTACCATCTCCTTTGAATATTAAAACACGTACCATCGCAAATAATGTAATAAACAACCATATTTACTTTATTATTACCCTATTATCAATAGATCCATTACTTTTTGCGTGTAATCCTTATTGGAGATGACTTTTTCTCAAATCTGGATTCTACATTCTTGTCTTTTGCGAGCAATATCGCCGTTATTTCGGCTTGATTTTTGTTGATTTTTTAGTATGTTGTAGCTGAGACTATATACTATCTAAATGTTCTCTCATTTTTTTCAGTCTGATGTCATCGTGGTCTGTTGATGATAATCATCAACATCATCATGATCATCATCATCATCATCGTCATCACCATTACTATCAAGATCATCATCATCATCATGATCATCATTGTTTACATGTCTATATAACTTCTCCCTTTCTCAATATAGTAAATATTATAATCTATCATAAGACTTGAAGACAGACCACCTAATTCGTCCCCATGACGAATTAAATGTCTAGTTTATTATTTATTTTTCTTATTTCTAACCACTTTTTTGTTGGCAGGATAACTTGAAAATGGCTCAATCAAAAGCCTTGAAATTTAGCACACATATGTATAGGCATATGTACAAAGCACAATAACGTTTTCAACATTAAACATTACTGATGACGTCATCTAGGCGCCATTTTGTAAAATTTTACGAAAATCAACTTATGATCATATCTTCATAACCAAAAGTTATTTCTCATTCATATTTATCATGATCAAGGTCAATATCCGTCCGGTCAATTTCAGGTCAAAGAACGCGCGCGTGCGCGTACGTCCGCGCGTCAATGCGCGCGCAAAATTTTAAAATGCTCAAAATCGTCTCTAAATCATTTTGCATACGTTTGAGGCCATTTTAAGCATTTTATAAAAAATCGCGCACACGCACATGCGCGCGCGTTTTCGCGCGTAAAACTATTACACAACATAGAATCGCCATTTTTTTTTCTTCATAATATTCTACATATTTTTACAAACAAATAGATGCCATGGTTGTTTCTTTATGACTATTAAAAACGGAATGATCGACCGTTAAACAAAATTTCCGTGCGCGCGAGCTCTTGTAATACATAGCATATATGGGCAAAAACATGCCTATACAAAATACATTGTAGCTCTTTAGAATGCAAGGTGACGCCAATTTTTTTCATATTTTAATAGAGTATGATTCGGAGATATTTGTTCATGTCTCATTTGATCCTCAATTAACTCATGACGTCATCATAATGGCCTCCGAACTCAAAATTCCAATTTGCATATTATGACGTCAGCATATTTATAGAAAATTGATTGTATCTCTGTAAATATTGATCGATTTTCTTCCAAATTTTGATACGTTCTAGCCGAGACAATTTTCTACAGATGCAGTTCTAATTATTCTTTATTTTGACAAAGGCATCATGGCGTATTTTTGCGATTAAAGGAGGCATGTCAATTTTTCACATTTAGCGTGTATTCTCTATGGGACATGACTTTTTTTCAAAACTTGATTCTACATTCCCGTCTTTCGCGAGCAATATCTACGTCGTTTTAGCTTCATTTACGCTGAACTCCGAATATGTTGTAGCTGAGACAAAAAGCTATTTCAAATGTACCCTTTATTTTGTCTCAATTTTTTGTTGGATCAGCCCACCTATACTTGTTCCAAACAAGTATTACAAATCTAGTTTATTATTTATTATTTATTATTTATATATTTTTCTTATTTCTAACCACTTTTTTGTTGGCAAGATAACTTGGAAATGGCTCAATCAAATAATTTGAAGTTTGGCACACATATGTATAGGCATATGTACAAAGCACAATAACGTTTTCAACATTGACCTTCACTGATGACGTCATCTAGGCGCCATTTTGTAAAATTTTACGAAAATCAACTCCTGATCATATCTTCATAACCAAAAGGTATTTCTGATTCATATTTATTATGATCAGGGTCAATATCCGTCCGGTCAATTTCAGGTCAAATAACGCGCGCGTGCGCGTACTTCCGCGCGTCAATGCGCGCGCAAAATTTTGAAATGCTCAAAATCGTCTCAAAATCATTTTGCATACGTTTTAGGCCATTCTAAGCATTTTTTAAAAAATCGCGCACACGCGCATGCGCGCACGTTTTCGCGCGTAAAACTATTAGACACCATAGAATCGACATTTTTTTTCTTTCATAATATTCCACATATTCTTACAAACAAATTGATACCATGTTTGTCTCTTTATGACTATAAATAATTGAATAATCGACCGTTTAACATAAATTTCAATGCGCGCGAGCTCTTGTAATACATAGCATATATGGGCAAAAACATGCCTATGCAAAATCCATTATAGCTCTTTAGGATGCAAGGTGACCCCAATTTTTTTTCATATTTTGAGCGAGTATAAATCAGAGATATGATTTCATGTCTCATTTGACCCTCAATTAACTCATGACGTCAACAAAATGGCCTCTGAACTCAAAATTCCAATTTGCCTATTATGACGTCAGCATATTTTTGGAAAATTGATTGTATCTTTCTAAAAATTGATCGATTTTCTTCATAATTTTGATATGTTCTAACTGAGACAATTCCCTACAGATCCAGTGGTCACAATTTTACATTTTGACAAAGGCATCATGGCGTATTTTTGCGATTAAAGGAGGCATGTCAATTTCACACATTTTGCGTGTATTCTCTATGAGACCTGACATTTTCACAAAAATTGATTCTACATTCCCGTCTTTCGCTAGCAATATCTACGTCGTTTTAGCTTCATTTACGCTGCACTTCGAGTATGTTGTAGCTCAGACAAAAAGCTATTCCAAATGTACCCTCCATTTTGTCTCAATTTTATGTTGGATCAGCCCACCTATACTTGTTCCAAACAAGTATTACAAATCTAGTTATTATTTATTATTTATATATTTTTCTCATTTCTAACCACTTTTTTGTTGGCAAGATAACTTGGAAATGGCTCAATCAAATAATTTGAAATTTGGCACGAAATTTCGCGTGCGCGTACCTCCGCGCGTCAATACGCGCGCAAAATATTAAAATGCTCAAAATCGTCTCAAAATCATTTTGCATACGTTTTAGGCCATTCTAAGCTTTTTATAAAAAATCGCGCACAAGCGAATGCGTGCGCGTTTTCGCGCGTAAAGTATTACACAACATAGATTCGCCATTTTGTTTCTTTTATAATATTCCACATATATATACAAACAAATTGATACCATGTTTGTCTCTTTATGAATATTAATAAATAAATGATCGACCGTTTAACATAAATCTCCGTGCGCGCGAGCTCTTGTAATACATAGCATATATGGGCAAAAACATACCTATACAAAATCCATTGTAGCTCTAGGATGCAAGGTGACCCCAATTTGTTTTCATATTTTGATAGAGTATGATTCGGAGATATTGTTTTATGTCACATTTGACCTTCAATTAACTCATGACTTCATCATAATGGCCTCCGAACTCAAAATTCCAATTTGCATATTATGACGTCAGCATATTTATGGAAAATTGATTGTATCTCTGTAAATAGTGATTGATTTTCTTCCAAATTTTGAAATGTTCTAGCTGAGACAATTTTCTACAAATGAAATCATCACAATTGTTAATTTTGACAAAAGCATCATGGCGTATTTTTGTGATTAAAGGAGGCATGTCAATTTTCACAGTTTGCGTGTATTCTCTATGGGACATGATTTTTTCTCAAAACTCGATTCTACATTCCCGTCTTTCGCGAGCAATATCTACGTTGTTTTGCTTCATTTACGCTGAACTTCGAGTATGTTGTAGCTGAGACAAAAAGCTATCTCAAATGTACCCTTTACTTTGTCTCAATTTTTTGTTGGATCAGCCCACCTATACTTGTTCCAAACAAGTATTACAAATCTAGTTTATTTATTTTTTATTTCTCCGCACTTTTTTGTTAACAGGATAACTCAAGATCAGTTCAATCAATTTCGTTCAATTTTAGCACAGTCATAGGTCATTGTCATGAGACGTGACAGTAACATTTTCAAGGTCATCAAATCTTCATGACGTCATCCAGGCGCCATTTTGTGTTTTTTTTTGGTACTTTCAACTCATGATCATATCTTCATAACGGAATGGCATTTCTTATTCATATTTATCATGACTAAGGTCAATATCCGTCCGGTCAATTTCAGGTCAAAAAACGCGCGCGCATGCGTACATCCGCGCGTCAGCGCGAGCGCAAAAAAAAAATGCTTTAAATCGTCTCAAATTAATTTTGCATACGTTTCAGGCCATTTTAAGCATTTTGCAAAAAAACGCGCACACGTGCATGGGCGCGCGTTTTCGCGCGTACTGATATTTTACTAAATAGAATCGCTGAATTGTTTCTGTCATCATATTTGACACATTTTTCCATGCATTTTGATACCTTGTTCACCTTTTTCTGACCAGTAATAACGGAATGAGCGTCCGTTTAAGATAATGTCCGTGCGTGCGAGCTCTCGTAATACATAGCATACATGGGCAAAAACATGCCTATACAAAATCCATTGTAGCGCTTTAGGATGCAAGGTGACCCCAATTTCGTTTTCATATTTTGATAGAGTATGAATTGGAGATATGATTTCATGTCTCATTTGACCCTCAATTAACTCATGACGTCATCATAATGGCCTCCGAACTCAAAATTTCAATTTGCATATTATGACGTCATCATATTTTTGGAAAATTGATTGTATCTCTGTAAATATTGATCAATTTTCTTTTAAATTTTGATATGTTCTACCTGAGAATATTCTCTACAAATGCAGTCGCCACGATATTTCATTTTGACAAAGGCATCATGGCGTATTTTTGCGCTTAAAGGAGGCATGTCAATTTTTCACATTTTGCGTGTATTCTCTATGGGACATGACTTTTTCTCAAAACTGGATTCTACATTCTCGTCTTTCGGGAGCAATATCTCCGTCGTTTTATCTTTGTTTACGCTGAGCTTTGAGTATGTTGCAGCTGAGACAATAAGCTATCACAAGTGTGCCCTTTATTTTTCGATCAGATGCCGGGATCATGCTCATATCTCACTTGCAAAGAGGGATTTGAGAATTCCATTTTCCGTTTACGTGTATTCTCTATGGGAAATGTTTTGGTATATCGGTAACGCACTTGACTTCCGACCTCGAGGTCCCTGGTTCGAGTCCGGGCGTCTCCAACAATTTTATTTCTTCATTTTTTTTTCTTTTTTGACTTTTCAATGATCATAAAATTGAAAACAGACCACCTAATTCGTCACCATGACGAATTAAATTTCTAGTTAGGTGGTCTGTTATCAACAGACCACCTATTGTTTTCGTCAGAATTTTCTTTCTTTATTTATTTATTTATTATTTATTTTTATTTCTTCCCGTTTTTTGTTTATCGATTAACTCAAGATCGGTTGTGTTAATTTCTTTCAATTTTGACACAGTCATAGGTCATTGTCATGAGACGTAACAGGAACATTTTCAAGGTCATCAGGTCATCGTGACGTCATCCAGGCGCCATTTTGTGAAATCACGTTATCCATCATATCTTCATGATGCATAAGCAAAGGTCATTCATATTCATATCACATATACTTCCGGTCAAGGGTCAACAGGTCATGTCATAAAAGGTCACACAAAGGTCATGACGCGCGCGTGTGTGCGCGTCAAAATTTAAAATTGCTCAAAATCACTTAACTATTAAACGAGAGTACGAATCAGGTCATTTTAAGCATTTCAAAATTTTCCGTCCGTACGTGTCCCCGCGCGCGTTGTGCACGCTCACGGCGCGCGGAAAAGGTCAGATTCAAAATGTTTACATGATTCGGATTCCTCTTAACATAATTGACAATTTACATTAATTTCAGTCACTCTTCATATTTCATAAGGCCGTGAGCGTGCGTCAAAGTTCAAAATCCGCGCGTGCTGCTATGGGCAATATAATGCACATTTGATCAAAAACATGCCATTTTAAAAATCGAAATAGCTCTTCAGATAGTCCATCGACCCCCAATTGTTATATCATGGTTGGAAAAAGCATGAGTTGGAGATATGATTTCATACCACCCTGACTCGTACAAAGTGAAATAAAGTCATCATATTGGCATCTAAACTAAAGAAAATGTATTTTGTTGATGACGTCACTTTTGTCTTTGTTTAATTGAGATTATCTCGCTTATCAGTGATCAATTTTCTCCCAGATTTTGATATGTTGTAGCTGAGATAATTCTCTATCACAATATATGATTTATGTTTCATTTAGATGACGTCATCATAGTTAAATATTCGATTAAAGGCGATAATGCATAATTTGTCATATTTGCGTGTTATGTCTATGGGAGGTCACTTCTTTCAAAACATGAATCTGCATGACAATGTGTTTTGACCAGTATCTCGGTTATTATTCAACAGTTTTCTCCCAAATTTTAGTATGTTGTACCTGAGACTATTTGCTATCTAACTATTGCCTCATTTTTTCAATCAGATGTCAGGATCATGCTCATGCTCATCATCATCATCATCAATATCATCATCATGATCATTATCATCATCATTAACATTATCATTTTTATCGTCATATAACATTATCATTATCATCATCATCATCACCTTTACTATCATGGTCATCATCATGTTTATCATGATCATCATTGTTTACATCATGTCTATATAACTTCTCCCATTCTCAAATCTATCATAAGACTTAGACAGACCACCTTATTCGTCTTCGTGACGAATTAAATTCTAGTTATTTATTTTTATTTCTTCCCGTTTTTTGTTTATCGATTAACTCAAGATCGGTTGTGTTAATTTCTTTCAATTTTGACACAGTTATAGGTCATTGTCATGAGACGTGACAGGAACATTTTCAAGGTCATCAGGTCATCGTGACGTCATCCAGGCGCCATTTTGTGAAATCACGTTATCCATCATATCTTCGTGATGCATAAGCAAAGGTCATTCATATTCATATCACATATACTTCAGGTCAAGGGTCAACAGGTCATGTCATCAAAGGTCACATAAAGGTCACGACGCGCACGTACGCGTGCGTCAAAATTTACAAATGCTCAAAATCACTTAACAATTAAAGGAGAGTACGAATCAGGTCATTTTAAGCATTTAAAAATTTTCCGTCCGTAAGTGTCCCCGCGCGCGTTGCGCGCGCTCATAGCGCGCGGAAAAGGTCAAATTCTAAATTTTTACATGATTTTGATTCCTCTTACCGTAAATGACAATTTACATTTTTTTCAGTCACCCTTGACCTTTCATAAGGCCGTGAGCGCGCGTCTAAGTTCAAAATCCGCGCGTGCTGCTATGGGCAATATAATGCAAATTTGATCAAAAACATGCCATTTTAAAAATCATAATAGCTCTTCAGATAGTCCATTGACCCCAACTTTTATATCATGGTTAGAAAAAGCATGAGTTGGAGATATGATTCCATGTCTCATTTGACCCTCAATTGACTCATGACGTCATCATAATGGCCTCCGAACTCAAAATTTCAATTTGCATATTATGACGTCATCATATTTTTGGAAAATTGATTGTATCTTTGTAAATATTGATTAATTTTCTTCCAAATTTTGATATGTTCTACCTGAGAATATTGTCTACAAATGCAGTTGCCACGATATTTCATTTTGACAAGGGCATCATGGCGTATTTTCGCGATTAAAGGAGGCATGTCAATTTTTCACATTTTGCGTGTATTCTCTATGGGACATGACTTTTTCTCAAAACTGGATTCTACATTCTCGTCTGTCGCGAGCAATATCTCTGTCGTTTTATCTTTGTTTACGCTGAGCTTTGAGTATGTTGTAGCCGAGACAATAAGCTATCACAAATGTGCCATTTATTTCTCGATTAGATGACGGGATCATGCTCATATTTCACTTGCAAAGTGGGATTTGAGAATTTCATTTTCCGTTTACGTGTATTCTCTATGGGAAATGTTTTGGTATATCGGTATTAAACGCGCTTGACTTCCGACCTCGAGGTCCCTGGTTCGAGTCCGGGCGTCTCCAACAATTTTTTTTTTTTTTTTTTTTTTTTTGACTTTTCAATGATCATAAAATTGAAAACAGACCACCTAATTCGTCACCATGACGAATTCAATTTCTAGTTATTATTATTATTATTTTGTCTTGTAACTGACCATTATGCATAGCATGTTCAGTGGGCAGCTAAAAAAAAACGGCAAAAACCTCAATTCAAGTCAGGAAAACTGCCCCTTTCCATTACTGCTCAATAATACTGGTAAGTTATTCTTTAAGTTACTTTGTGTTTTATTTGGTTCTAAGTAATTTAAAGGATCACTACAGAGTTTGAGGAACAGGCCATAAAGCAAAATAACGGTTCTGATAACATAGGACAACATTACCATGACCAGCAGCCTGGAGTGCAGGCAGGATTACTGAGGGATGTTAAGGAACTTCTGACAGTACTGAAAGAGATGGGGAATCCATTTCTAGAACAAAGTCAAGACCTACTAGTCATTGGCACAAGCGACATATCATGGACACCCAAATGGCTGAAATGGGGAGATGGATTGAGACCCTAGTTGAGGAGCAGTACACAAAGTGTGTGACAGAAAGGCTAGAGCAGTGTACGACACCTGTCACACAAACACTTCGTACGAACAAGTTGCCAATTTTTAGTCGGCAGCCGGCCAAAGTTATCTTTTCGAGGACGTACATCTCGTATCAGACACGGGATGGAGATATGGACAATTTCTTCTCCCATTAAAACCAGGCAGCCCAGCCAGCTTTGTTAACTGGAGGAAAAGGCGGTTAAGAGTAAAAGTAGATCTACTTCGCTGCCTGGTATCAAATCTGCTCGAAAACAATAGTGCACCTGTGGCCCAAGCAATAATTATTGATGGTGAAACTGTGGTTCAAATGCTCAATCCTGGAACATCAAGAACACTTCAAGAGTAAGGAGAAAGAGTGGCCTGGCTAGGGTGAATACTTTACCTGCTAGCCTGAAAGCCCCAATATGGCCGGAAAGGGGAAATGGCACTAGGAAAAGGGTGGCTCCTTCTACTGTGCTGCCAAAAAGTTGGAAGGACTTCCTTCAAGTCAATGAGAATAAAACCTAATTGGTCGCTTTCCTGTCACGCGAAGAAGTTCATCTTTCTCTACCACAGGGCAATGGACTGTATGCAACAGATGGAAGTGGAGTACTCTGCTCTCCTGCTGAGTCACACTTGGCAGGCCTTGCTCCATGCTCGCACGGGGATAGGCTGACACTCGTCTACTTCTGCATGTGGAAGATGCTGTGCAAGAATGGTGTAAAAGGGTAACCATGTGTACTGTTGGTACTGATGCGGTTGTACTAGCCGTGGCTTCATTCAGCAAGACAGCTCCTAATAATGTGGATCGCTGTTGGTGTCAGATCAAGCTTTCGGTACATAGCTATGCACAAAAAAGTTGCCACTATGAGTCCGACACAATGTAAGACTCTCTCATTCTTTCATGCGTTCACCGGGTGTGACACAGTTTCTGCATTCAGAGGAAAGAAGACTGCCTGGGAAACTTAGAAGTCTTTCCGAGAGATAATGATTCCTTCAGTGAACTCCGTGCCTAGTAGGCCTCAGTGAAGGATCAATGTTACTGTCAGATCAATTTGTGGTACTGATACGACCAAACCAGTGAGAGCACGATAGTGAATGATGCCAGGAAATAGCTCTTCGCACAGAAGTCTAGAAACCTGGAGAACTTTCCTCCAACCCAGACAGCACTCAAGCAGCACATCAAGCGCACTTGCTACCAGGCCAACTGTTGGAACAAGATATTGGCCAAGAATTCAGAGATGCCAGAGCCATCTGATTTGGGCTGGACAAACGAAACAACTGGGTGGCTACCTCTTTGGACCACTCTACCGTACACTGAACTGTGCTCTTGTTCTGGAGACTGTTAGATTTTGATCGTTACCATTAGAATATCCATAAGTGGTGGACAGTGCTAAATTCATGTGGATATCTATAGCTGCGGTAATGAACAGGTTTTAAGTCGTATTCGGAATAGCTTTTTGGGTCTTCTGGCCCCAAATTCAGAAAGCTGCTTACCGGTAAGCAAATTATCGTGATATAACTGTAGCAGAACAAATTGCTTGAGCAGGTTAGCAAGACATATTGCTCCGTTTAGTCTCATTTCATAACGCCCCCCATCGTCAGAGTCAGCAGCCTAACATTAAGCCTATGGAATGTTACCAACAAATAAAAAAATCGTTAAAAAAAAAAATCATGTTCTGTTTAAACGAAAAGCACATCCACCCCGACGTACGTTATCACTAGCTCTTTCATTTGAACCCTTATGTCCCATTGACTTTTGAAAGTTCACCCACCGTACTTTGATCAAAATAGGTTGCAAGCTCGTCATTGCCTATAATACACATGTGAAACAAGTCGAACTTTGGACTCAGTTTGCCAAGCGTTTGAAGATTATAGGTCAAGCAAACGAAGGATAAGAAGCATGAATTATCATAGATCACTATAAGGTTGGTTCATTTAATCCATTTCATCCAACCCCCACCGTCATTTTTCCATTTAGTAAAAGCAAACATTTTGCCGAGGTAAGCGAAAACAGGAATATTCATGAACGGTCAGACAATACAGCCTTTTAGTACGTAACGTATAGTGAATGGGAATGGGCGATGATCCGTCCAGGAGGTAGAGGTCAGTGGTTTGTGCTGGCATTGTTCCAGCGAGCGAAAATGAGACAACCGGAGCCATATGAAACAAGGCGTTCACCTTGCGCGTTCAAAATGGATTTGCATTGTTACAAAATTCATTTTCGCCCAGTAAGTAGCGTAAGGTGAATGCTTTTTCGTGTGCTTACGGTTAGCAGTGCTATAAAGTAGAAACTCATACGTAAGCAGAGAACCGGCCGAAAAGCAGCGCTATAATTTGGCTCTTGGATATTCAAAGTGGTGGTACATGGGTCTTTTTATTATTTTAAAAAAAATGACAAAAAAGGGACACTTTTTTGGCCTAATATGACCTTGACCGTGACCTTATTGCAAATCCCTGAGTTCTGGCGATCCCAAAAGCGATTTCTGGACTATTTGGTTCAAAAGTTACCGCGTTTGAATATTAGACCTTGCAGACTGAAGGCCATTTTTTATTTGAACCCTCAGGGTCATCAGAGATCAAATCAAACTGAAATAAACTAACTGAAAGGGATTAAGGTAGCGGACTATGCCGGTGAACCATTCCTTAAGAAATTTGAGAACATAGGGGAGAACAAATGACAACTAAAAGAGATTTAACCTTTTTTTAACCATTCAAAACTTGCTATTTTTAGTCAATTTCGACCTTGACCTTGACCTAAATGCAGCACCCTAAGTTCTGGCGATCTCAAAAGTACAACCAAATGAATTGGAATCCCCAATTTAGTTGGAAATGACACCTTAAACGTTTTTTTCTGGACTATTTGGTTCAAAAGTTACCGCGTTTGTACATTAAACCTTGCAGACTGACGGCCATTTTGGATTCGACCCCTCAGGGTCATCAGAGGTCAAATCAAATTGTGAAATAAACTAACTGAAAGGGATTAAGGTGGGGGACTATGCCGTTGAACCATTCCTTTAGAAATTTGAGAACATAAGGGAGAACAAATTACCAATAAAAGAGATTTAACCTTTTTTAACCATTCAAAACTTGCTTTTTTTAAAGTCAATTTCGACCTTTACCTTGACCTAAATGCAGCACCCTGAGTTCTGGCGATCTCAAAAGTATTACCAAATGAATTGGCATACCCAAGTTAGTTGGAAATGACACCTTAAACGTTTTTTTTTTTTTTTACTATTTGGTTCAAAAGTTAAGCGTGTTTGTACATTAGACCATGTGGACTGGCGGCCATTTTGGTTTTGACCTCTCATGGTCATTAGAGATCAAATCTGACTTCCCTCCACATCTGAAAATAAATATTATGGTCTAAACTAACTATGCTAGAAGTTTCATGCTTTTCTCAGAATTGCACAATTTTCTTGTTAAGCCGCTGCACTATAAACAGGTAACCTTAGGTTCTTGATTATAACATTGTGAATGACAATCAAACCTTTCTGATTATCATAATAGTTGAAACACCATATGGAATTGAATCGTAAATAGCTAACCTTGGGTTCTTGATTAGTTCACGGCAATCAAACTTTTCTGATTATCATAATAATTAAAACACCATATGGAATAGAATCGTAAACAGGTAACCTTGGTTTCCTGATTATGTGCATAACGATAAAAACTTCATGATTATAATATTACTAAAATCACCTTTGTTGTACAATCATTTTAGGTGCTCTTCAAAAAAAAGATTAGAGATAAATGAGTAATTATAGTTGTACAGGTTAATGCACAGAGAAATTCAAGTTCATTGAATTGAAAGAGTGTATAAGCAGGGTAAGGTAATGAGAGTATTATGGAAAGCATATTATCTAGGTACTCTAAAATGCAAAGACTCTCCGAAGTCATACATTTTGCACAATAGAAATTTTAGTTATTTTGTGAAAAATTGTTGGACACCAGTGGTGGATCCAGGGTATGGGGGGGGGGGGGCGAGCGAATTATCGGCCGGCACGATATGTTTGTGTCCAATGTATTATACAACCCAAGGATTCCAACTTTATGGAACTAAATTTACTCATTAGATCGTCATTACAATTACCAGTTCTTCCGGTAACTATTAAATCCTGACTTCTTTCAATCAAATCGGTGATAATTTAAGGAATTGGGAGCAACTTGAAGAAATCCATACACCGAGCCATAACTCCAAAAAATATTTGTACGGAAAAGGGAAGCAGAATAAAAGGTCATATACATAGGTTATATATATTATATAACCTATGGCCATAGGTTACCATATATGAACTCTAGATATGGTGTGTAACACACCAGGAGACTTTATTTTATTTTAGGGGGTTATGCAGCTGAGAGAGCTCTTTGTGAGTGAAGTCATTATATGCCCGGTGTAGTTGGTGATTTCTGCCAAGCGTGAAAACATGGCATTTTGATAAATTGTTGAAGGCCCGGTCACACAGAGAGGACGCGTGGGGAACGCACGGCCAGCGCATGGGAAATTTTGCAATTTTGGCCAGTGCGTTGTCGTGCGCCCAACTTTTGTCTCAGCTACAGCGAGCTGACACCAAATGCATAGCGTGTTGCTAGCGCGCTGAGCGCATACAGGGCGCATACAGTGCGCATACACACCGTACACAGAGCTCACATGATAACAACTTCCACGAATGCACAGCGTGTTGCTAGCGCGCTGGACGAATCTTAATAATGGTGAAAGATAAATTTGGATAGCTATTTTCATTTTTTCTCAGTAATCGTTCAAGTTTTGAACTGATTCTAGTAAAAAAATCCATGTTTGTGCATGACTGCACGGATGGCAGGTTTTCCTTGAGTGCTGTTTGCCATGCCTACTAGTAGATACCGAAGCCTGCTGTTCGTTACCGATAAGTCACCGCATTATTGCAAAATTGAATAAAGCTGGTGGAGAAAACTGACAATTGTTATGTACAACTAAAAATCGCATCCTTTTCAATATAATTTAATTCGCTTCAAATATTCAGAATCTAGATATGACAAATCCACAAAGTACACCAACGCTGGAATAAGACCTCGGACCATATTGGTTACTTTGTAATCAAACTTGCAATCATTGTCATCATTTTGGTATCTCTTTTTGTTATAACTTTCTTGTCTTTTGATTTACTTATTGCTATACTCCTTATCGTTTGTTAGATTTAGTAAATGTTGAAGCCTGCCGTTCCTAACCAATTAATCAATTAATCAACGTCAACGTTCTACATTTCAACATACCTGCGTTCTTATCCATTACGAAATAACATTTAGTAGGTATTTCCTCCCCATTTCTTTCTCCCTGTTTAATACTGATAACATTTTTTATTTGTCCATATCAAAGCCCAATATTATATATATAAATATTTTCTATCTGCAGAAGAGAGAGAGAGAGAGAGAGAAAGAGAGAATGAGAGGGAGAGGGAAAAGGAAAGAATATGTTAACATACAATTATCGTGTACAACTATAAATTGCATCCTTTTCAATATAATTTAATTCGCTTCAAATATTCAGAATCTAAATATGATAAATCTACATAGTACACCAACGCTGAAATATGACCTGAGAACACATTAAATATTTTCTTATCAAATTTCGAATCATTGTATTAAATCATTCTGATATATCTCCTTTTTAAATTTTCTTATCTGTGTATTTACTCCAGCTATATTTCGTATCGTTGATATATTCATGTAGAATTTAACCGATCAATCAACGTCAAAGACTTGATTCATCATCGCTCTTTAATACTTATTTTACTTCTTAACATACCTGGGGGGGGGGGGTGATTCATAAAGCTGTTCGTAAGTTACGCACGACTTTACGCACGACTGGTGATAGTACAGCGGATAAGCTCCCAATATAATGAAAATTGTGCACTTTTTGAGGAAAGCATTAAACTTCTAGCATAGTTAGTTTAGACCATAAGATTTATTTTCAGATGTGGAGGGAAGTCAGAGTTGACCTCTGATGACCCTGAAAGGTCAAATCCATAATGGCCGCCAGTCCGCATGGTCTAATGTACAAACACACTTAACTTTTGAACCAAATAGTCCAGAAAAACGTTTAAGGTGTCATTTCAAACCGACTTGGGGATGCCAATTCATTTGGTAATACTTTTGAAATCGCCTGAACTCAGGGTTTTGCATTTAGGTCAAGGTCAAAATTGACTAAAAAATGGCAAGTTTTGAATGGTTACAAAAAGTTTTCCCATTTATTAGTTTGTTCTCCCCTGTGTTCTCAAATTTCTTTAAGAATGGTTCCCCTTCATATTCCCCCACCTTAATCCCTTTCAGTTAGTTTATTTCACATTTTTATTTGACCTCTGATGACCCTGAGAGGTCAAATAAAAAATGGCCGCCAGTCCGCTGCATGGTCTAATAATTGTACAAACACGCTTAACTCTTGAACCAAATAGTCCAAAAAAAAAACGTTTAAGGTGTCATTTTCAACTAACTTGGGGATGCCAATTCATTTGGTAATACTTGTGAGTACGCCAGAACTCAGGGCTTTGCATTAAGTGAAGGTCAAGGTCAAAATTGACTAATAATTATTAAGTTTTTAATGTTTACATGTTTATGTTTCCCATTTATTTGTCCCCCCATGTTCTCAAATTTCTTTAGGAGTGGTTCCCCTGCATAGTCTCTATCGTAATCCCTAGCAGTTAGTTTATTTCACTAATTCAAGTCAGGAAAACTGCTTCTTCCCATTACTGCTCAGTAATACTGGTAAGATGTTCTTTAAGTTACTTTGTGTTTTATTTGGTTCTAAATTATTTAAAGGATCACTACAGAGTTTGAGAAACAGGCCATAAAGCCAAAAAACGGTTCTGCTTACACTAGACAACATCACCATGACCAGCAACCTGGAGTATAGGCAGCATTCTTGAGGGATGGGAACTTCTGACAGTACTGAAAGAGATGGGGAATCCATTTCTAGAACAAAGGGTTTTGGGGTGCAGACTTGTCCCATATAGGGTGCAGGGGTTTGGGGTCATTATTGTTCCCTGAAGGGTGCATACATACACCCCTTGGGATGCAAGCAAGCACATTTAGGGTGCAGATTTGCAACCTTTATATGGTGTAGAATTGCATATTGCAGGGTGCACATGCACTCTTTACATCACAGTATAACCAATAGAATCATAAGATCAAACAATTTGTTTTCATATCAAAATCACATTCAGTTTCCACTATACATAGGGGGTAAGAGAAAATAACCACATATGACACTGTTGCCATATATATGCGGTTTACCTTCTGCAATATCTAGACAAACGTAACAAGTACTATAAAGAAGTAATACAATGTGCGTGTAATATACCATGTTGGGCTGTTGGCAATCATCAACATTCTAATTTGAGGTACAAAAAAGGTTAAATCTACAATTACACCTTTGAATACAGTATGCTTTTCTTGCATGAAGTAAAGGCAAGAGAACAAACTTTAACAGCTTTAGTCAGGGAATCAACACCAATTTATTCTTATAAATGAAGATGACTACTGAAAATGTTATCTTCATTTATTCCATCAATTCACCCAAATTATTTGGAGACAGCAAATATAGTGTACAAAAACTAAATTAATACTACTCTACAGGACATACAAGAATACTAGAATGCACATCGATTGGAACTTATAGTAGTAAAAGAACAGTAATCACTGCTGGGCCCTGTTGAAGAAAGAGATACAATCGATTGTAAGTCCGATCACGTGTTCTACATGCGGAAATCTGATTTTGGCTTGGAGAAGAAAACCTCTTTCTATCACTATTTACAACATAAATATAAAACTAGACTTTAATTCGTCACTTTGACGAATTAGGTGATACGTATGCTATTTTTTTATCATGTAAGTGTGCCGATGATGATCTAATGATAATGTTCATAACTACGAAAGATTTTTTGTTTTAAATGATAAAGACCATGATTAAGAGTGGTATAGCGCCCCCTTCAGGTATTCGATAGAGATTTGTAGAATCAGGATTTCAGAAAAAGTCGCCTTACACGCAAACTAAGAAAATTCTGACATGTCGCCTTTAATTGAAATTTTCACTATGATGATGTCATCGAAATGATAAATTATGTACGTCAATATTGTAGATAATTTATTAGCTACACCGTATCAAAATTTGGGAGAACATAGAGTACAAAATAAGCTAGATAGTGCTCAAAGATCAATGTCATGTAGATTCATGATGTGAACGAAATTCACCTTCCATAGGCATAACACGCAAATTAAGAAATTCTGACATGTGGCCTTTAATTGAATTTTGTACTATGATGACGTCAATGAAATAAAAATAACGTCAATGAGGCAATTGCCTCAACTAAAAGATACAGAGATTTGGAAGAAAATCAGTCAATATTATGAGAAATACACTAAATTTTCCATAAATATGATGACGTCATAATATGCAATTTGTATTTTGACTTCCAAGGCCATTTTGATGACGTCAAGATGTATTTAATGGCCACATGAGATATGAAATCATATCTCCGACTCATACTCTATCTAAATATGAAAAAGAATGGCAGTCCTTATTCATCCCGATGTACTTTTTACAGGCATGTTTTTGCCCATATATGCTATGTAATACATGACCTCGCGCGCGCGTATATTTATCTTGGACGGACGCTCATTCCATTATTAATAGTGATAAAGAGATGAACATGGTATCAAATTGTTCAGACAAATATGAGGAATATTCTGTCAATGATTATTGCAGAGGACTTATTTTTCGTTCGGCCATGACGAACGAAAAATGCGTGTTTTGCGCGATTTTTAATAAAATGCTTATAATGGCCTGAAACGTATGCAAAACAAATTTGGGATGATTTTGAGCATTTTAAAAAAATTCGCACGCTAACAGGCAATTTTAGATTCTGCCCGACGAGAACGTGGACTGCCCTTTTAAGTCAATGTGACTTCCTTTTAAGGCACTGGCAGTGACGTCACATTGCCTTAAAAGAGCTTCCGGGGGGCTCTGGACCCCACCAAGGGTCTTAAGGCGTGCCCCTGGATGCCCATCTGACCATACTGAATAGCCGGACATTGCTGCGTGAAAAGTTCCCATTTTTCGGACATTTTGGGAACACGCAAAACTCCTGAGCTCTCACTCACTCCACCCCCCCTCTCTCCCCCCCCCTCTCTCTCTCTCTCCTCCCGTCCCTTCTCTCTTCCATTCTTTCTCTTTCTCTCTTTCGCACAGAACATGTATATACTCGGGATGAGGGAGCACTCTATAAACATACAAGAATAGGCCTTTACGAATAAATGAAGATTGTGACAACTTGATAAGTTCCTTTATTGTTGAAGTAATTCATAACGACATAATTATTTCATTCTGTTCTTCTGCTTTATCATTTGAGACTACCGTAATTATAAAATATAGGCGCATTACTAAGACGTCCGAATAAAGAACTGTCCATGTTGTAAACTACTATGTGTATAAAGCGTAAAGAGACTGTCGGCGGGTATACCTCGGCATTGTCAAGCTTTTAAACAAAATGGTTCCAATAATACAATTTATTACTAGAATAACACAAAATATTGTGCACTTTCCTTAAATAGTGCATATGAGCCAGCTGGATCATGAAAATATCACAATTATTCAAAATCAGAATATGAGGGAATATTGGCATAAACTGAGTAAGGAGGGGGAAGGGTTCTAATTCATTTGATATCATGCGTAATTCATTTAATGTTCATATTTTTGTTGTCTTTGTTTTGTTTTCATTATTGAATATTGTTGCAATTGAAAACGTTTGACTGCCTCGAAAACGTGGAACAAGATCCCATTTTTAATCAGAGAATGAGCATTTCTTGCCCCTTTCAAAAGATCCCTTAAAACATATTTATTCCGTCGGCAACATAATGTGAATCACCCATTTTAAGAGTCTGTATTTTGTGTTCCTCTTAATAATTGTCTGTAATTTGTTTGTAATTAAGCGCCATGGTAGGCCTACTTGTATTTAGCACTCCTAAATACTCAACGATTAATATTATTTTGTTGTCCAGATCGGCTGCATGATAATAACCTTCCTTTCATTCAATAATTTGTATTCAAATCAAGTATTAACACGATCACAACTAGTTTTCACAAATATAACGTAAACATTTTCAATGGCCTATAGACTGCTAATTACCTGCTAATGATCGAACATTGTAATGACATAATCCGAACATGAATTGTATGGGTAACAATAGGGCCACCGATTTGACCTATGACCTATAGAGTGATCTGCGGCAAAAGTAGGATTTCCGATTTCCGCATTGGTTGTCATTCCACTTTTGCCTGTCAAAGTCATTGCGCCCTTGGTTACGGGGAGCCACACAATCTTCTCCCCCGTTGCTGTCGTTGGGTTCGCCGGCCTGCCACAGGGTATAGTCTGTATGAGTCCCATCACTCCACTTAAAGGAGCCTTCGATTCGCTCGTCATTAAGTCCAATCCAATAGGCCTGCGTGGGGGGGGGATAAGAGAATGATTAAATACACAAACAAGGAATTTAAACAAAATTAATATTATTTAAGTTTTTATTATTTTATTATCAGTGAACATGCACAACAATGAACATGACACAAACAAGGTAGTATAAAGGCAGATTGCAATTGAGAAATAAAATTGTAAACAAACACACATGAACACACTATAAGGACATGTTATCCAGTTGTGTTAACATCAGCTGAACATCTTTCAAACTATTATCCTCACTTTCGAAAGTGAAGAGCAAGTCTACTCTTATTATTGTATATTCTTTAAATCTTTGTTGGACTTAAGTGCCTTGAAACCATCTATGTTATTTGGGGCCGGGAGGTACGTCCATCTGAATCTGCAATTATAAACGTAATATTGAAAGAGCATAAAGAGTATAAGCCAAAAATAAATAAAAAATGTTTCATAATTATGGGCAAAGTCGGCATTATTTAATCACCTGTAGCAAAATCTGGCCGGTTCTTATATTTTATCTCTCTAATATTCCCTACACTTGCTGCAAACTCCCGAAGATGGCGTAGTCATATAAATCTAAACAAAGAGATTCGATCATACACAGTCTAAGATTATGTTTAGCTTTATTTTATTCTTTTTTTCCTGCCGTCGTCCTAATTCTAGCATTACGCCATCTTCGGTAGAGATTATTTAAATAAAATCGGCCAGATATTCTGGACTAGGCCCTTTTCTGCGCATACGCGTGACCGTTCGATCGAGTCTGATAAAACATTATAAACATCTTTGTCTATTTCATTATCGGAATTATGAACCTTAAACAAAAAAAAAACAAAAAAAAAAACGTTTTACATTTTAATTTGAACTTATGAACCCTTTCTCGTTTTCGTAATTACGAACCCTTTTCCGTTTTCAGAATTATTAACCCTTTTCTGACCTTTTCGGAAATACACATTTTTATTTCACACTGTTTTACAAAATAAAGAAGAACAATTTGTGCATTTTAAAAGGATAGGCCTACTGTTATAAGCGCCTGAACGCTCGCAAAACGAACCACTTGGTACGGTATGCATTGGAGCGCACAGGTCGATACTAGACTAAACGGTTTGCTCCCAAAAGCGCTTTAAAGAGAAGGTTCATTGATTTTAAAAAGTAACGTTATTGTCATTATTGCAAAGGTGGAACTTTGATTGGACAAGGTTATCAAAATTCAATGCTTGTAAGCATTCGAAGTAATAACTATTATTAATTACATAACGCTTAAATTCAGCCCCGGCATAGCACCTGAAAAGCTCTCCGAACGCTGATGAGATGTGTGAGATCACAGTATGGACATGATTTGCACAAGCAGACGATGTCCCATGACATCTTACACATTTTCAGTGCGTTGTTTATCACCTTCTCTTCAGTTATTTCTCTAACTTGACTACCTCCGGCTAAATATTTAATATATTTCCTTACTCTAAACCCCGCGCATGGTATTATTAGGGATATGTGAGTTTATACATATCCCTGGTATTATTTTGATGAAAAATGCAAGGATAAAAAAAAAAAATCGCTTGTAAACAAAATAAGACGCCATTGTATTTTAAGCTGCATACACCGCGGTATGTTTTGCGTTGCAAGGGGGAACAAATGCCGTCCATGCTATCATTCCAGGTTTCTACAAACAGAATAATTTAGTTATCAGAATCGGGGTCATATCCCTTTTTGAATTGTGAAAAATTCCATTACATTTATATACACTAAAATCATTATAATTTGAGAAATGATAGCATTGCAATTATGTTCATTCTTTATGGGATGTCGTTTGCTTGGGCAGGATTGGTTCACATTGTGATGGTATTGAAACATCGTTATTTTTCTGGCGAATCTCTCGCATAACCCAGATGCTATGGAGGTAGTTTTATTCGTATTATAAATAACCCGATATGTAGTTGACCTAAAACTTGTACGATGGCCATCTGTTAGCTTACCAGTTTCTAGTGATTTGCCATATTTTTTTTTTTTTTTTTCAACAGGCACTTCAATACATTTTCTTACCATCGGCGTAACTCTTCTACAAGCTGTACATCTTTCCCGTTCCCCCCTTTTTTATCACATTTTCCCAATCACATCACCGCTCCCCCAAAAAGCTACGGATACAAAATATAATGATACTAATCTCTTCATGTATAAGCACTTAACACATTATAAAACGTCCCTAAGGCCCTTTTACACTTCCATGGATCGCATCACGGATCATCCCGGATCTTAATCAGAGGTGTTCCGGCGTGCGACTCCACGATTTCTTCTCGATGCCGGTGTGGATACGTTCCGATCGAACTGGGTGTATACACGGGCAAGTACGGTGTCTCCACGGACAGACAAGGTAGCAACGCGGACCACGCCGGAAACGCATACGGAGCTAACACGGATTTCAAGGAAGAGCACGGAGGCTACTGGGTACTTTTACGGTCCTTACACGGAGGTGTACGTTGTCTATTGGGATATCTCCGGAATGTTGACGGGTGACTTGAGCTTGTAGGCGCTCATTTGATATACGGAATTTCAAACCCGGATGAAACCGGTGTTAATACGGACCTCCCGGTGCCTACACGGACTGTCCCGGATGTATTCGGCGGCTACACAGAGGTACACGTACGGTGCCTACAGGGAAGAGGACGGATTGTTTCATCCGTGAACTCCGGGATGAAAAATTAAGCAAGCTTAATTTTTTTCCCCGGATATGCCGGTACGCCAAGGATCACGCCGGATGCCTCCCCGGTGTATACACGGTAATGCCGGAGATAACACGGATGACCCCGGAGCGACGATCCGAGATGATCCGTGATGCGATCCGTGAAAGTGTAAAAGGGCCTTAAGAGCTTTGGAAATGTTTACCCTAGCTTTAGCTTTGGTGACTGTCATCAGTGCACAGTGCAATGCATAGTCGTACCAGGTGCCCATTTCAGTCACCTCAAAGGAGGGTGTGGCAAATGTAGATAAACGTATTGCTGAAGGATGTTAGTGTATAGGGGTAGGGATTCGAACCCCGTACCCTGTGGTTCACAGTCCAGAGAGTTATCCACTGGACCACAACATTTCTACATTACTCGTCTCTTACTCACCATAATGTGCGTAATTCTCAACAGCAAAACTATTTCAAAGAACATACACTGTCGCTCATAAAGTTGGAATATTTTAGTTTTACCCCAATTTCTGGAATTATTTAAAAAATAATTTAAAAATAATAGATCTAGATAATATAGTATACATTCTCAGATTGTATTGAATAATAATCTGCAAATGTGTGTTTTCCGGGACTGCTAAAGCATGTGTATGCTACTATTCTTATCAACTAGGGGTCCTACGCCCTTAAGTCATAAATGACAGTAATGAGGATCAATGCCCCACAAAAGGGCATTAATATAGCACATCGACACGGTTTTGATCCTGGGGGCTCACAGTTACAAGGTCATTGCTTTGTCACTGAATAATGACTGTACGCAGCGGGGGTTAGGGTAGGGGGCAGTTTCCATTCCGGACGGCCATGCATTATGGCTCAATGCATGGGCACACAAGAGATTTGTTTATGTTGGGAACCGGGGTAAATTGCAATTAATTATTGAAAATGTATTGCGTTGTCTGTGTTTTTTTTCATGGAAACTGCCCCCTACCCTATCCCCCGCTGCGTACAGTCATGGTTCAGTGACAAAGCATTATGGCTCAAGGCATGGGCTCACAAGAGATTTGTTTATGTTGGGAACCGGGGTAAAATGCAATAAATTATTGAAAATGTATTGCATTGTCTGTGTTTTTTTTTATTTATGGAAACTGCCCCCTACCCTAACCCCCGCTTCGTACAGTCATGGTTCAGTGACAAAGCAATGGCCTCATAACTGTGAGGCCCCAGGATCAAAACCGTGTCGATGTACTATATTAGTGCCCTTTTGTGGGCATTAATCCTCATTACTGTCATTTATGACTTAACGGCGTAGGTCCCCTAGTTGATAAGCATAGAAGCATACACATGCTTTAGCAGTCCCGCAAAACACACATTGGCAAATTATCATTCAATAAAATCTAAGATTGTATATTATTATCTAGATCTATTCATTTTTAATACTTTTTTTAATTATTCCATAAATTGGGGTAAAAAAATAATATTCCACCTTTATGAGCGACAGTGTAGAACGCTCTACTCTCTACTCTCTTCCGAGCTGTACATATTTCCCACCCAACCCCTCCTTTAACCTGTTGACTACTGAATTATCTAATTCCCATGGACTTAACACAGGGACCACCAGGTTCCAGTAAGCAATGGGTTAAAATAATATTTTGCCTATCACATCATCCCTGCCCCATAGAGCTACAAAAAATACTGCTATTCACCGCGTCTGAATTATCACGCAGACTCTCATCGACGAGACTCTTCCATAAGGCATAGACCTCTCTACTATCCTCCAAGTTGTGGATGCTGACTAGATGCGCCCCAAGTCTTAGGCATGCAGCACGTGCATCGTGCCAATCCACCTTGCCGGAGTTGTAATAGTAGCACCGGTTACCGACTTGCATGAACCTCTCGGGACAGCATCCTTCGGACAGGCATGCGATGGCGACAAGGAGAAACAGGCTGATGGTGAAGTTTGAACTCATATTGCAAACCTATAGTGGAGACAGACAGAGCTAGAGAGAGAGAGAGAGAGAGGAGAGAGAACGATCGAGAGAACTGTTTTAAAGACACGCCTATTCAAATAAATGAATGTGTATTTCTATCTTTTCCTTATCATGCTTTATATGCTGTTGTCTGTAATTAGCATTGCTTTTTTCATGTAGAGCGCATTGAGCAATATTTTGTATTGTATTTCGTGCTTAAAAAAGTAATTATGTTAAAAAAGATTTTTAGACAGAGGGGGAGGAGCAAGCAAAAGAGAGAAATAGAGAGAGAGAGAGAGAGAGAGAGAGAGAAGGAGATAGAGAGTGCTTGCGATATATCTGCCACTCTGTACAATTATCACCATTAAGTCCAATTGCCATGTGTCTAATACCATGAACCTAATATTAGGTTCATGCTAATACCAAATGGTCCAATCACAATTAGGTCCAAAAATAAGAAGAGTGTGATTAAAGATGTCACACATGATGAATTGACCTTATTTGCCATCGTATTGTCAAGACGAGTTAACTTTCGAAGTCATCCAGGTTGTGCTATGTGTATTTACACGACTTTAGATTATTATATCAATTTAAAGTCGATAGCCTTTGTAGAGATATAATGTAATAGACAAAATTGCATTGTACTTTAATTAAAGCCAAAGTCCACTCGAAAAATAACTTACTTTCAATAGAAGCAGAAAAAATCAGACTAACCAATCAAAAAAAGTTTGAGCAAAATCGGATAACTAATAAGAAAGTTATGAATTTGTAATGACATGAAAAACTTTGAAAATCACAAGACAAATTGGCAACTCACTTATGAGTCTGTGACGTCATGTCCTCACTATTCCCTATTTATTTTCTTTATATTGATGATATAATTTCCTATTTTCTCCTTAAGAATCTCATTTATTCACACCAGCATCCAAGATTTATAGTTATATGTTTTGTGTGGATGCACTAATATAGAGTAATTTTTTCCAGTTAAATCATGAACAATGTGAACTTTGATAAACTATTCATATAAGAATCAATAATTATGAATATACAATATTCAGACAATAGTATCGATTCTTCAAAGTTCATAAAAGATTTTGTGAAATGTCATGCACGCAATATGATACAAATCATATAACCTGGGCAAAGGCATGGGGAAATCAAGTTTGGGGAATAAAAAGGGAAATTATTGGGATTAAACTATATAAAGCAATTGATAAATAGTGAGGACATGACGTCACAAACTGATAACCATCTTGGCAATTTGTGTTGTGATTCTCATTGTTCCATAGTTTTACATACTTTTTCAAGAATTCATAACTTTCTTATTAATACCCGATTTCACTCAAACCTTTTTGATTGGTTTGTCCGATTTTTCTGCTTTTATCGAAAGTAAGTTATTTTTCGAGTGGACTTGTCCTTTAACTGTTAGGAACACAAATCCTGGAAATGTTTTAACAATGGGGCTATTATCTTTCTTTGAGCCTATCGATTTTCAAGTTTCCTACTTTACATAGAGATATGTAAATATAGATATGTGTGACCGATTTTCGACTTACAGGCCCGAATTCACAAAGCAAGGTTTGAGCTCAGACCAAGGTTTGAGCTCAAACCTTCTTTTGTTTCGCCAAACCTCCTTTTGTTCTTTACAAACCAGGTTTGTAAAAAATGCGTAAAACGCGTCATATGACGTACGAAAACCTTGGTCTGAGCTCAAACCTCCTTTGTGAATTCGGGCCACAGAGTTGGAGAAAAACAGCAACACACTGCAACATAATAAATTAAGAATTCAACACATATTATTGTCATTGATACCACCCGTCCCCCCCCCCAACAACAACAACAACAAAAATAGAAACCTCCCATAACTCTTGATATTGATAAAATAGAGTTCTGATAAGTTGAATACTTGATCGAATTCCGCTTGTTACAATACTTTTTCTGACTTTTTTTTTTAATTACAAGATCGAGCACATCGATCTTTATTTACTTTTAAACAAACAGAACTTTGTTAGCTCATTTTCCTGATTGAGGTGTCATATGAAAGGGCAGAAATTGAACTTTCTAGAAATGTTATTTTCTATTTGAAATTCAGATACCGCCCGCCAAATGACTTTGTAGTGTCCTCTCTTCAAATTGTTTTTAATCACTCATGCGCGATATATGCATCATATAAATTGCATCAAAAGAAAGAGCAGGATCTACGCTTTACAAATTTGTGTCATTTATCAATTATAATTGCAATTAAGTTATGATGAAACATCGATAACTCTCGGTTTCGTTTTTTCTGGAACGCACTGTATACCGTTAAGTCAGTCAGGAATCACATGGCGTTAATTACAAGCCGATCTCGTCTGATTATCAAGATATTTGTGATTGGAATTCAAAATGTTTTCCCAACGGTTTTTATAACACTACAGTCTATATAGGGGAAAATGAGGATGGTAATACCGGTCATTCGAAGAATGAAAATTTCAATTTTCAAACTCAATTTACGCGATTTGGTGAAGACTTTTTGCCCACAATGTCATCATAGGCCTATTGGCTTCATTATTTCTCTACAGGTGAAAAGAAGACTTATGACAACTTTACCGACTGTCCTAAATCCCAGACCATATGAGAAAACTAGGACTGAATCGTGGCTGGATTTGGAGTTTTCAAAATTGTATGTCATTTTGACCTGTCCATTAGACTTAAAGGGATAGTTGAGTTCTGTTTTCAAACCGCAAATGCGTGGTTATTGCTCTTATTCTTATCTAAAGTGCCCTTTTAGAACCTAAAATTGCTATGAAGGTAATTTTAGACCCCAAAATATGTGAAATTTAGCCAATACGAGCATTCCAATAGGCCAGTTTCGTAATGTATTCAGAGACCTTTAAATCGCATTACGTAATCGGAGGGTCGGACAAGCAAAGAACTCGCGGTGGGTAGCAGACTACACTTTGCGTGCATACCATACGTGACTGTGTTCGTTAGGTGTGATTGTATCGTTTGTTTTCGCTATTTTGAGAGAGAGAGAGAGAGAAGAAAAAGGAGGCAGTTTCAAACTTGAATAATAAATATCTTTGAGATGTGACTTTGTTCTTCATACATTTGATCTTTAAAATCGCTGAGTCTTAGGCAAGAATAATAGAAAAGCATTGCTGGTACAGAACTAGCGATTTACATCTTGCAGCTAAGCCTGTTCGGCCAAGTCCCCGGTACAGGCAGCGCACGATACCCCCTCAAAAAGAAGAAAAACGAGGTCGATGATACAAGCGACATTGGTTTGAAAGCCAGTGATGAAACAGGAAGCGAAGCACCAAAATATAAGTTAGCCAGCCGATATCGGTAATTTCCATTCAATTTTGCATTTACCTTAATTAGCTTGAATCTGAGTAAAAATTTGGACGTAGAAATGAAAGAAGTGATGAACTATTTTCCACTCGTTCGCACACACAGTCACCTCTGCTTGCAGAAGCGTGCACGCGTACCACGTGTTCGTGTTCGTGTAGGCGCGATTCACATTTTCAAAATGAAAACAATTTTACGGATTAAAAAATGTTTGTGAAACGCCTCGATACGGACTATTTTAAGGCGGACGAGAAACGGCTAACGAGAAGCAAGCACTGACCGCAGAATCAATATTATTAACAAAAGCAACGAGAAATAATGACAATAAAGGTAATAATATAATATATAAGATCTTTGTTAATAAAATAATATTCATAAAATAATATCGTCCGATGACAGAGAGCTAGAAAAAGAATGATGAATAATGATAAACAAATAATTTTGAACGGAAAAAATGAAGAAAAACAATGAACAAGGAAAAAGAATGATAGAGCAATGGAAAAGGGGAATAATAAAAGTAATAATAAAAAACCTTATGATGGCAAGGAAGAAGAATCAGGATGATGAATAATTTTATTGTTTAGAATAAGATTAGGAATTAAGTTTGATTTTCATAAAATAAAAGTTAATAGTATTAGACTACAATTATGCCGGACCTTCGTTATTCAACTTCAAGAAGCAATTATTATTATTTAAAAAAAAACATTTAAAAATAAAATTGTTATTACATTTTCTATTAGATCTAGTCTAGACTTCTACTTTTTATTTGTTTATTATTTATATATTTTTTCTTTTTGTTCAAGTTGGTATGTTCTGTCTTTTTGCGTCGGTTTGATCTGTATAATCTAGTCACAAGTCGCTATCATGAGCTGCCGAGAGCTAACTAGAGGGGGGATTGTACTCGAGCTTTTCCAGGCCACATAGCTATCGAAAGTCTTCAAAACTCATAAAAGCCTTTACTTTTCGACGATCATAAATGCATGGTCCGCCATATTCTCTACTAGATAATTGAATACGTCATAGGTCCCAAAGTCAGGAATATCGTCAAAGGGAGGTATGTAACTAGTTCACTTAACGAAAATCCTGCCCGTTGTAATTTCCCCATACAGTCACGTCTACCGAGTGACACGGACCCCGTAGGTCATGGGCTACGGGCAGGCTAGTCCGCTACTGCGGACGCTTATTTAACGAGTCTTTTCTCGGGTGTATACCGTAGTCGAAACTCCTCTTTTTCTTAGAAAATATTGCAGCTGCCTGAAACTCAACTTGATGAATGGCAAGTTGGAAGACATTTCCGGCCAAAACAGAAATTCATATATATACACGCAGTTTTGATAGAAAGATATGAATGAAATTGAACGGCAAGAACCGACAGTCTAATTAAATGCACAGATTCAAAATGGTGATTTGACAAAGCTTGTCGGGCTTGGTTACAGTAACCGCGCATTACGTAACCGCCGAAACTGGCCTATTCAGCTCCACTTTAACAAAAATACGGTGACCGTTAATTAATGATTTAATTAAAAATAACAATACATGGGCCAGCTGGTTGTGCATAATATAAGCAACACGATAATGCCAGCAAAATAGCCAACATCGGCATTGGCTAAAATAATACGTAAAGGGCGTTATTTCGTTTTTTCAACGTTTTTTTCAATTTTGTCAAAATATTTAATATTTGTGGTTGTACACAAGTATTATAAATCGTTATATTTCAGCCGTCTGTGAACCGATTTTGATCACACAAAGATGATTTTGTCATTTAAATATTATGTTCCTTCAAATTTGACACTCAGTTTTCATTATCTCACTAAAAAAATATTTTGTGTAGCGCCCTCTGCAACAGAACTCAACAATCCCTTTAAGCTGAATTTATACTCGAAACGCAACGGTACATGCGCAGTACACTGTTTCTTGCATGCGGATATATCGATTACTTTTTGCGGCAACTCATCAAAAATTCATAGTTTTCAAAGTTAAAATGTATTTGAACTTTATTGCAATGTATGAACCACAGAATGTTCACAAGTTTTCTTTTCAATTGTAGAGAAATAAAAAAAAGTCAACTGTAGAGAAAAAATTAAGCCAATATATAATAATACACCGAATCCCGTATTAAATGAGTTTGAAAATTAAAATTTTCTTCAGAGAAATCTGGCAAAATGCGAACAAAAATATTTGCAAAATTTAGAAGGACACAGGAAGAATCGGGAAGAATTTTGAACACCGGGAGGTTCGTGGCTTGCCCCGGCTTAACATTAGGATGCTTACGCGTACACCACTATGTTATGGGCAGCCCAGTACGAACACTCTAACCCACACCTAGGATTTTGTTTAAAGTTGATTTTTTTTTTTCTTCCCTTTTCTCTTTTCCTTTCTTATTCTTTTTTTTTTTTTTTGTAGCCGCCAAAAAGAGAAAGAAAAGAAAAAGAAAAAGGAAACAGTAATCATGCATATGGCACATGTCATGAAAATGTACGTGACATTTTCATTAACCATGGCATTTATGTGATATGAAGCGAACAAAATCCATACAGAAAGAAAGGAGGAAAAGTATAAAGATTCTGACGAAATCAATAAGTGCTCTGCTACGCTAGGCGGCAGATTGCCTAATCCGATGTAAAGAGCTATTATTTAATTTTAAGAAAATGTAGTATGTATTATTCCATTCTAAAAGGAGAAAAAAAAATCTACCAAACACTGAGTCGAAGAAATGAAAATACTTTTATTGCAAGAACTGAGTCTTATATTTTCTTTATAGGCATTTTTATTCATGAGTCACTTGACTGGAAGTATCACTTTCTAATATTTTTTCTAAGCTTTCGAGAAGTATAAGTGTGTTATCGAAACTCAGATATTTTATACCCGCCAATCTATATTGATAAACTATATATTTTACAAAAACGTGCAATACGATTGATTAAACAGAGTTACTTTCGTAATCCCACTTTACCACTATTTGTTAAATTAAGAATTCTCCCAGCGTTTGAACTATTACAACTTAATATATCACTTTTTCCTGTTAAAGTATCACATAGGGATTCTCCCAGTTTTTGTCGATACATACATACATACATATTGGTATTTATATAGCGCCTTTACATGAACATGCTCAAGGCGCTTTACATTTTAAAATAAAAACAGAATAGTTCAGAAATAATTCTTCATTCCATACGTATCACACTCGTACACGGGATAAATATTTTTGTCCCCATTATCCGTTGAACTATAAGAACCTATTCTTTCCGTTTTACAGGAGTACATGAACGGAATTAAATGTGTAATAACCTAAAATCCAGCTTCACACTATATTTGCTTCAAAATACAGGGGAAAAAGTACCCATGCGCCACACATTACCGAATATCACTTTATTTCAATTATTGCTCGCTCATGTTTTGAATTGCTTTACAAGATTATTTTCATGATTTATGTATAATTTTAGGATCGCATTGCAAAGCATATTATAAATACAGTAAGTAGACAATAACATGATGCAATTGCAAAAGAGGGGCTTTGGGTCTCAGCCTCCCTCGGACAGAAAATCAACCCCCATCATTTTGTTTTTTGTGTTTTGTTTTTGTTGAAAGAAATTTGCATGTAGAAGATGAGCGCAATAACCTCAAGCCCACCCCTTTCCCACCCGTGCCGCACGCTTCCCTAACAACACATAAAATAAAGAAGAACAAATGTTAACAACCCAACGGAAACAAAATGAAATAAAACCGCTTCTGTCAAAACTACTGTTCGATATGTATCTACATAATTTTGTGCTGATTGCCAATCTTGGCAAACCAGGGGGGTTCTAAGTTCAAAGATTCTAAGTTGAACTTATCTCTAAGTTGGACTTAAAAATTATGGAAAGCCGTTAGAATCTTTGAAAATATGTTGTAAAAGTTATTTTGAAAGGCATAAAATGTTGATTCAAATCATTCATATTTTCTATCATCAAGGAGATTTCATGTTCTTGATGTGGAAATTATAAAAAAGTCTAAAATACTTGAATTTCTGCTTTTGAATACATTTCATTTTAAGGCTCTAATGGCTGTCCATAATTTTTAAGTCCAACTTAGTGTTAAGTTCTACTTAGGATCTTTGTGAAACACCCCCCCTGGATATAATTGGGCTAATATGAAGATAAAAGCTTAAACAGAGTAAGCATACTCACATGCAGAGATGGCTTGAACGTTCTGGACTGCACTTCAGCTTCAGCAAGGTGGAGCGTGTATTGATTCTACACCAGATTTACCCCAGTATTTATTGAAAATAAATCGGGTATTCGTGATAAAATCACGCCACTTTTCGATACCAGGAGAAAAATGTTCAAGTATGCATCAATGTTAAGTTGAAGTGTGCGTCAATGTTAAGTTGAAGTATCAAGTCAAGCCACGCCATGATGAGGTGAAGCGCGGACAAAAGAAATGATAATGATAAAGAAATAATAATAATGATGATAATATTAATACCGGTTTCTTAAATAACGCCTTACGATTAACTGAAAAAAGGGCTTACAGTACTATTATTAATACTCCGGTCACTGGATTCGAGTACTATTCTGCACATTTGTAACGCACATTCTCCACAGCGTGACTCCCTGTATACATTTTTTTTCAGAATTCATGTTTCCCATTTACCGAGGTATCAATAAAGAGTAAATTTTAAAAGCCATGGGTAACTCGTGGTTCATCGAAAACATAATAAATCATGAACATAAGCTTTATGGTTGTTATGTCAAAAGACCAACAGCTGAGAATTAAAAAAATGTAGGTCTATGATGATAGGACTGTAGCCATGGACATACAGGTCCATGGTTTAGCCAAGCACAATTATTGCGATGATTTGTTCCACAGTGTTAAAGGCGATATTAGGCAAACGTGGTCTCATATCAATAAATCGTTAGGTCGGTCAAATAGGCATTCATTTCGTCAAGAGATGGATTTTAATGGAATACTGCTATCATCAGCCTAGGATAAGGCTGAAAGTTTTAATGAATATTTCATTGGATTACCCATGAAAAGCAGTACAGATATTCCTCAAGTTCCACAATCTTGTTTGATTATAATGAAACAGTGTGATGATAATGCATCTATGTTTCTAAAAACCAACTTCAAAATCTGAGATCATCGATATTGTATCGTCTTTGAAACCATCTAAATCTAGTCGTTCTGATGATATTTCAACTATAATTATAAAGGAGTGCATTCACCTGTTTATTGATCCCTTATGCACACTCATTAATATGTCCTTATCTCAGGGAGTTGTTCCTGATAGTTAAAGTGGTACCAGTGTATAAAAAATCTAACCGTAAACATGTCATTAATAATTATAGGGCAATAGCATTATACCAATCTTTTCTAAAATTATTGAGAATATAATTTATAAACGCTTAAATGAGTTGCTATGTAAAAAGAATAGCTTGACTCCTCAGCAGTGTCGATTGCGTAAGCACTTCTCTACACAAATGGGTGTGTTTAATTTATAAGTAATATCATAAAAGCTATTGATGGAGACAAGTATTGTTTGGGGATATTCTTAAATCTAACTAAGGCGTTTGAAACCATCGACCATGGCATCCTCCTCGGGAAACTTGCGCATTATGGAGTACGTGGTATAGTATTATCTTGGTTCCGAAGCTATTTGTTTGACAGGACTCAATTTCTTGTGGTGGATGGTACTAGTTCCCAACTTGCTTCTATTAAATATGGTGTACCTCAGGGTTCTGTTCTTGGTCCCCTGTTTTTTCTATACAACTGAAATACACTCAGCAACATTATTCTCAAACTCACTTTTCTCTCTCTCTCTCTCTCCTCGTCCATCTCCCTATCTCTCTCCCCTATCCATCTCCATATATCTCTCTTTATATATCTTTCTCCCTTTTGTTTTCTTCTCGTAATACGCTTTTTTTTTAATCTCTAATTTCTTCGTTGTTTAATACGATTGAAAACTAAGAAGAATAAATAAGAGAGTAATAAACATATGCGTGGGAACATACACATGACATAATTTCACATGTAGGTTCAGATAAAGTTAGGCTGGTGGTATCAGTATTTGTCATAATAAGGATTGAGATAATCACTTCCCCCCCCCCAAAAAAAAAGCGAATTTAGGGGCCATTTACGTAATGTAACCAAATTAATGCATATGCCTTTGGGAGGCGTCTACATACAAATTATTTCATTTACCTGTTAAAAATGAATGTTTCTCAATATTCAGAATTTAAATTACGTACATGAGTCGTTACTATGTAGGACAAACGTTATGGCTTGCCCTAATAACAACACGTAATACATGCAATTTTCATTCTGACTTTTTAAATACAATTATTCATAACAGATCAATAAAACAATTTGTATCGAGGCACATTATAGATATACATTTTAAAGTTAGATTACGAAAATAGCCAATCAAAGTAGGTATTTCAAAAGTTGGTGTAATGTAGACCTTGCACGCGATCGAAAGTCGATAATTTCGTTTGTGTGTCCTCTTTTAGAGTTTCTTGAGAATTCCTTTGATCCACGAATATGGAAAAATAGGGGATATATATTATATAATTAAAAATAAATAGGTCTTGGGATTGAACATCTCTCAAAGTAGGTACGCGTTATTGTCAGGATTGTTTAGATTCGGATGAAGGATCGAAAGAAAAGTCAGACACATCTGAGAGAAATCAAATACCCGGATGCTACTCATTTAAAGCTTCTTTCAAGTCCCAGGTCGGTGTCTAATTCGAGATTGTACTAGCATAACAAAGATCAGGAGGATAGGGAGCTATCTGTGAGCATCACATACCCGTATGCTACTCGATTACCATCATTTAAAGCTTCTTTCAAGTCCCAGGTCGGTGTCTAATTCTAGATTGTACTAGCATAACAAAGATCAGGAGGATAGGGAGCTATCTGGGAGCATCAAATTCCCGGATGTGTAATCCTCAAGTGGGATCATTAATGATAGACAGCATCTTGACTTGTAATTCTAAGCGCGCGTGTATCGGGAAAGTATCATTGAAACATATATTAACGTTGTAAGTAAAACAATAAATTAGCAATAACAAAAATGTGATGAAGAAATGAGGAGTTTCACCCCGAAACGAGTCAAGCGCCATTTTTTGAAAATGTTAAAGTAACACCACTCTCGTAAAATAAAAAGATGCCTTTCATTTGATACCCCGCTCCTTATACATTCACAGAAATTATTATGAAATTATTGTACAAATTGTCAACGTTAATTCTCGTTATTTTCTTTATAATTATTCTAGTAATGTCAATCGCAAATACCTCAACTTGAAAAAATGGAGATACAATGTGTTGCGATTTGCGACGGAACTCTTCAGATGTTTCTCGCATATGTATACATTAAACACTATCAAATCATCTAAATATCATCAGAAAGAATTCTTTAAAACTCATCCGTTTAAAAACAAAATGTATGCGACCATTATAAAGGGGTAACAGGACGTCGCACTTCTAATTTGTTTTCTTCCTTCAAATGACATTTAGTGACGAAATCCTATCATTGCACAAAAAAGAGGAAGAGAGAGAGAGAGAGAGAGATAGACAGAAGGGGATGGTTAGGACAGTCTTGACGCGATAAGATGTTGATTCCGTCTCATTTTATCTTTAAAAAAAAGGAATATAATTGCCGTCATAGATTCCATTGTTCACGATTTTAAATTGGTTATCGGATACAATTGCCATATATAAACCCGAAAAAAAAAAACATGTGAAGAATAAATGTAGAGGTGTTGTGGTCGAGTGGATACGTCGCCGGACTGTCGATCACAAGGTCCGCGGTTCGAGTCCCGCCGCTGCACTAATGTCCTTTGGCAAGACATTGATCTACATTTGCCACACTCCACCCAGGTGAAGTAAATGGGTACCTGGTTGGAATTTATTCCTTGAAACGCAGCGCGCGTAACAGCTGCACTGCTAAAGCCAGGGTAATTATGCTGCATTATTGTAGAGCGTTTAGAGACTTCTGACAAAGTAAGTGTTAGGCGCTATATAAGCACTGTAATTATTATTATTATTAAATGAAATAACAAGCGGTTTTTATTCAGTCGTTTATCTTCATCTATATCCGACACGCGAAAGTCATACACATTTCTATGTTAGCGCCGGTGAAAATAAAGATGCACATTAATTATTTTGCACACTACTTTTTATTATATCCCACTGAAAATCTCTTATTGGGGTGGATCCAGGTTCAAAGGGTGAGAGGATGGGGGGAGGGGGAACAGTTGACAAGGGGGGGGGGGGGAGAAAGGGTCCTTAGCTTAAATCATGGAGTCAGGAGACAAGAGCAATTTTTTCAAGTCCAAACTTCAAACTAGTGAGAAAATGATTGTAAAGAAAATAATAAATACCGGTTTTTACAGTTAAGAAGAAGAAAACATCGCATTCATTCTATTAATGATACTGAATTTATATCAAATAATGACAATATCATATTACTGTTCAAACAAAAATCAGTTTGATTTATTTGAAATGTTCGGTATGTGACTTTCATCTTCATAATCTGATAATGGTGAACAATGTATTATACGAAAGAATGGGAAAGAATTCATCGTTGTTTCTATCTCAAAAGGAATATTCTGCTACACTGTACCAACATTGTTTGGCACACATATGCAGCCTCGTACTGCAAACGTATGAATATTCATGACTCTGTCGATGGTTGCGTGGTCGCAAACCAATGATAATTGCGGAGAATGTTGATTTTTACACAAGACAGCACGGGACTCACGAATATGCACGACTTATGCCACGTCTCGCTTCCCGGAACAGCGTATGCTCTTAATTATGCATACACGGGATGCGCCTCATCCAATGGGGGCAAATGTAGGCCTACAAATATGCATACACAAGCCACGCCTTCGTGGCACCGGGAGGGCCCGTTCGCCCGGGGGTAATTCAGGCGGTCGGTCAAATCGTAAGAAACGCGTTAAAATGGAAGGACGGGAACAGTTTTAATACTAGCAGATATAAACAAGGCATATGAAACAGTAGAACAATTAGAACGTTTCAGTTACGTATAAATATTTTTTTATTACAGTAAGAATAACAATACAATCTATCTTTAAAATAGTACAAATCAGACATAAAATGAATTAAATATATTAGTTATTTCTTATCTAGAAGAAAAGGACCCATGAACGGAATTATGCCTTTATTATTACAATTCATATGAACATAATTAATAACATTATATCTATTCACCGAATATGAGGACATATACCCCCCCCCCCCCACACACACACACACACACACACACCCAAAGACACAGCATATTTGTTTTGTTTTGTTTTTGTTTGTCTCACTTTCCCAAATAAGAAAGAAGGATTCGTCATACACTAGCTGATTACTTGCTGATTTCGACTTGCTTTTAGGCACAAAAGTGCTGAATATTGGTAAGTGATACACTCTTTTCAAAATGTTCCCATTATCAAAAAGAACTAAACACAACATATCGTTTTAGCACTCTGAGAACATCACCCTACCACCATTTGAAGATACAGCAAAACTCTGCTCAAATCAGCCTAAATAAACCTTTCCATTTCATTTTACCCGTCACTCCACAGGGAAAAATATATATATTAATTGCTCTGGAGAACCATTAGATGACTTCTCAAAAACCGGGCTAACCAATCAATCAATTGCGATATTGCTTAAAGGCCCACTGCACTACTGGTAGCTACTTGCGCCCTCTATATAACAAACAATGCCTAATCGGTGACCATTGGTCCCCCGTGATCCTCTTTTTCTTATGTTATCTGAGAGCTGAGTTGATGAGAAAACCACCTGTCCAGTGACCTTGTAGAGCGGTTTAATCCCTCCTGGAAACTACGGCAGATAAGCTTTAAATTATATCATTAACGGATAACTGACTTTTCTTATGAAACTGAAGATAAGGCATATATATTCAATACTGACTGAACGCCATTAAACTATTACCAACAAAAACAGACTCTCTAATCTCAAGCTGACATGGTGTACATGATTTTTTTGTTTTAAAGTAATCAAATATAGGATAATGCTAATATATACATGGTTATGACAAGCATATATAAAAAGATATTTTAAGAAAGAAATGTGTTTTTTCGATATTTATTTACTTGAACACCTTTGCGGACTGGAGAGGAATGTAAAGAGGGCCGATCGAGCCGGACAATTAAAATCTACTAACATATGCAAGCATCTTATCATATTTTGTTAATTTTCAATGGGATGAACTTGGATTCTAAACTTATGACAGTTTCTACTAAAAGCTCCCTGGCTATTAAACAAAAAGAAAATTTCAAAAAATAAAATACCCCGGTAGTGTCACTATGATAATAATAATTTTGTTTACCCAGGGAAGCCTCATCAGCTTCAATGCTGTTCTTCCTGGGTTCTACACCCGGGTGGAGGGTGGCAAATCTGGATTAATATCTTTCCAAAGGACGTTAGCGATGGGCTGAGACTCGAACCCTCAACCCTTGGACTGAGAGTTGAGCGATCAAACCACTATACCACGACACCTCCATTCTTCCCGCATTCATTTCGAACTACAAGGAAAACTTCAAAAAATTTGAGACAACTTACACAGAACCTCAATAAAATATTTGTTTAATGATTGAAAGATGATGCCAAATAAACCTAGGACAGCGTCTCTGCATATAGACATTATATACAAATTCATTACATGTAAACCCTTTAGCATATGGCACAAAAATCACAAACCAAACGTTACATCTTAGTACTTGCACAAGCACTTCCTAAATGTATAAGGAAATTATAGAATATACACAGGAATTTCATAAAATTTACAGTTATTCAATTTAGAAAAATTACAACTGAAAACACAACAAATAATAAATAAATGATATACGCATAATTTGCCTATAATAATAAATTCAATAAATTACTTTACCGGTATATACCTAATACAGAGATGTTCATTAAATCAAATGAATTTGCTGGAATGAATCCATCATACATTTTGTATCGTACATAAGAAAGAATTGCCCTAACCTAATTAACGAGGGCGCTGTTGCAGAAATATGGAAATTAACACACACTGAAGGAAAAAAAATGAAGATATGTCAAGCTCTATACAATTTTTTTAATAGGAATCCAATCAGCATCATATCTTGTAGAATTACAAATATTGCCATGTGGTTGGCAAACGGAAGTTCACACACGTGTATACCATATGCAGCAAATTTCCAGTAACCCACTTTGCTCTACATATTCTATACATGGTACACCTTCACATAAAATGAGAGTGACTAAAACGAGTTGAAATGGATTGGTACCTACCTAATTTGAGAAGTTTGGTGTCCAATAATCACATTTTTGTTCTTAAGTTACAGCCATTGTAATGCTAATGATCTTCTGCTTACCGGTAGTGCAGTATGAATGGTCAAATGATTACGAATAACTAGATAAGGCACATACTATTACAGATGACGCAGAATAAATGCAGAGTTAATCTTAGTGCTGTACATGGGTGTATAAAATAAGACTATTAGTGCGAAGTCTATGGAAACAGAATTACCCTTTGCCTTATCCAATGTGTAACATAAGGTGAATGCATGTTGTTAACCGAGTTACATACATTAAATTGATTTGAAATGCCTCTTGGCAGATGTGAAACATGTGCTTTGTGCATTATAAATATTAATAAAGGGCCATTCCATGCAATGTGTCCCATACGACATTTGACAATTGCCCATACATTTCTTCCACAAATGGTAAATATCTTGATACAGTATTAACAACTGTAAGTATTGGTTGTGATAAGAAAGAGCACTATTCTGATGCAATATGAGAAGAAAAAAAAAACTTGGGTCGTATGGGACAAAATTCAAAGAGTTGCCCTATACCGCTAGCGATCCCCACACATAAGACCTTTTAGAAAAAGACGTTGTATTGCCCTTTGCGACCTACAAAAAAAAACTTGAAATCTACGGTTGGTTTAAAAAATTTAAACAAAAATGTTTAAACCTTTTTTTAGAAAAAAATGTATCAGAGCATTCAAAACTGAGAAATATCAGCCAAAAGGAGGAGTAAAAAAAAATAAAAAATCTGACCGACCAACCCATGTTTTGGCACCTACAGGGCAATACAACATCTTTTTTGGGGGGCCTAATTATGTGGTACCATATTTTGGTTAGTTGATCCTCTTCATGAACAGCTCAGATACTACAAACGTAACCAGGCAGGCAGGCATCTTTCATCGCCGTCTTGTGCCGCCAAAACCTGCAACATGATAAAAAAGAGAAAGAAAAATAAGACATTAATTAGACACTACAGGATAATGATAACAAAGAGAGAGCCCTGCAGAAAAGAAGAGTAACAAAGAGCAGTTTAAAGGGATCGTTAAAAAAGTTAAATCTGAGATGCATGACCCTACATGTCATCAGTGTCTGTGATGCGGTTTAATATTGAAGCCCTAAAAAAAAGCGTGCTTCAAAATGATCATGAAGTGCCTTAAAGGTAAAGACCAGTTATGGTCATGCGATTGCATTGTGAAAGAAATGTTGTGGAATCGATCAGAAAAGGTTGATCATCTAGCATCTAGCATCTGCAAGGTTCTGGAATCATCAAAATGATAAGAAATTTGGCCCATTCTTTGTAAAGTTACAAGCACTATACACAGAAAGATTTATATGGGACTACCCTATATCTCTCACAGACCATGAGAGAAACAAATTTACCAAATATATGAATTAGTAGGCGGTTTCCCGGCAAATTTTTTATCATCATGTATTAGTCAAAACATATTCTTTCACATGATTGGTAATGAGAGCTTCCATTTCATTTTTTGAAATTGGGGCGTTTCCAATACTGGTCTTTACCTTTAAACAAGTAAAAATCTTGAGTGACCGGTTTGACCATACTCGTTTTACCCAATAGACTGTAGTGTTATGAAAACCGTTAGGAAAACGCAAAATTTGATATTGATTTCCAATCATAAATATCTTGATAATCAGACAAGCGATCCGCTTGTGAAAGTCATGGGGTTCCTGACTGACCCAAAGGTTTATAACTATCATTGCAGCATGAGCTAAATCCAGGATTTTGTTTCAGAATCTGAGACAAAGTTACCCAATCCCTTTAAAATAATACTATGGTTGCTGGAAACTCAAAGAAATAACAAATTAAAACAAATGTCTTGAATACTGACCTGAAGCAGTTCTTGTGCCTGAACTTCCCCCACCGCCGCCGCCAAACCCCGAGAACCCTCCTCCACTCCTACCGCTGCCACCCCAGCCAGAAGAGAAGCCGCCGCCGTACCTCGGTGTAGAGTAGCCGCCACCATACCTAGGTCTTCCATAACCTCCGTATCCTCCGTATCCTCCGTAGCCACGACTGCAACAACAAACAAAGATTGATCAAGGACCTGTTTCACAAAGCCTTTTTTCAATGATAAATGACAAAAATCAGTGACAAATCTGCTGATAACCAATAAGATGCAAGGATGTCACTAGCTTATAACACAAACTGTCATTTGTCAATGATGACAAGTTTTGTGAAATGCCCCCCCCCCCCTCCCCTGGTTAGATCACCGTTATACAAATCTTAGTAGGCCTGTCTTCATTAGCTCGAGTTTGCCAAATAACCCGCTATTCTAACTATCCCGATCGTAAACTAACCATTTAATTTGCGTCCTCATCAGCCCGCAGTTGCAATTAGCGTGAAATTTGGTCGAGAAAATATTCCAAGAAATCTTGGTCTTGTTTCCAAAATATCCCGCTATTTGGGATAAAGTGGGCTAACTTGCGCCCGTCGGAGCTAGTTTGTGGTGAACGTATCGGTCTGGTGAAGGCGCAATATGAAGCTTCAGGAATATCCCAAGTCTGAAAATAGCGGGTTAGTTGGCAAACTCGAGCACATGAAAACAGGCCTAGTGCGAGCAGGGCCCCCAGACCATGAACCATCTTTAGCTGTGGCATGCTGGATGACACATGAAGTGGACTGATAGGGACCTGGCAAAAGCCAACAATGTAGCTCTAAGTTTTTCTGGATATTGGGTAATAGTTGTTTTACAGACGACTCAAAAGGATGATGACTAGATTTAAAGACAATGAACTTAAAGCAGTAGGAAAGTAAACAAAGGTATGAACCACATGTGGGAGGTTTGGGTAAGACATGTTGGTGTCAATGAGAAAATGCGATGTTGATCGAATGACAATAACCAGGTCTCCAATAGCCCCAATAGCCTCTGTACCCATAGCCACTACTGGAACACCACTAAATGATATAAGTAAAACACCATTACTCTAATCAAACTAAGCCTCTCTAGGCAAGGAGAGGTTAAGGATTAGCTTAATACATTGGTCTTCCATAACACCTGTAAGAATCCCAACTTAATATCAGGGAGGACTTCCCATTGAAATACCCCAAAGTTTAGTTTCTGGTACACATATTCATTGCATTACATTTTAATACTCTAGCTATGCAAAATTAATGAACTTACTTTCTGTTGCCACCAAAGAGATAGCCCAACAGTCCCCCGGCAGCTGCACCTGTCCAGAATCCGCCCCCTCCTAGACCCCCTCCGAGACCCCCTGCACCGGTTCCTGCACCCCTGGTGGCTCCTGAAGAGTACCCCTGGCTTCCACCGCAGCCGGCTCCTGAGTATCCATTGTCCCTGTAGCCAGGGGGAGGGGGTGCACCACCACCACCACCACCACCCCCTGGGCCAAAGCCTGTACCTCCTGGACGAGGGTAACCATCGTCAGTCCCTGCTGTCCCTGATGTAAGAGTCGGTTAAGGGGTCTTAACAATTCGTCCATAACATGAATTATACCAATAATTTGTTATTTCTTTTAATGGAAAAAACGAGAGGCTTTTCACAAGTTCTCTGACTTCCTTGGCTCAATATTCAGCAGGCTATAAAGCATAATTATCATCATTTGTACAAGTAGGAGTAGTAACTATTAACATTAGTATTATTACTATTGTTATGATCATGATCATCATCCTCATCATCATGAGAGCTGGTAGAAGTAGATCTATTACTACATGTAGTACTTATAGTAGTAATCGTATTAGTAGTAGCAGTAGCAGGAGCAGCAGTATTAGTAGTGCAAGTAGTAGTATAATTTGTAATAGAAGTAGTAAATGTAGAACTAATAGTTGTTTGACACTGCTTATAAGTATCGGCTTGCATGGTGATGTAGATATACAGTAGGCTTGCGTTAATTTGCACCATGTGAGAGAGGGGATTTAAAACTATAAGCTTAAGAAAGATAACCAACTGTCTTTTTCAAGACTACCAACAGTCCTTTTCAGGACTGCACACACTCAAGAAAGAAAGATTATTGAGAGTCCTTTTCAGGACTCCCTAATCCTCCCCCTCCCCCCTCTCTCACATGGTGCAACCGCAAGCCTAATGTATAATAGTCAAGACAGGCTACGGATGTACAAATAGAAATATTGACTGTGAGTGTAAAGGATATTCTGTGGGTGTATTGGCTATGCATGTTCTATAAATCACATACATCAGGACTCCAACTATAGCAAGAAACAGCCAATCCACCTTGCTCGATTTCTGCCGACTGCAAAATGAAGTAAAAGGGTAGAGAGAGAAAGATTTTGATCAAGACAAGTTAATATAATGGGTACTACAATATATTTATTTGTTATTTATTCCAGGAATGCCATTAAGAATCAATCAGAAGCCCTGAAAATCACATAGAATGAGTTATTTTGTACCTTAAAAAGGCTGAATCTATGACCTGGGGGGTGTTTCACAAAGATCCTAAGTAGAACTTAACACTAAGTTAGACTTAAAAATGATGGACAGCCATTGAAGCCTTAAAATGAAATACATTCAAAAGCAGAAATTCAAGTATTTTAGACTTTTTTAAAACTTCCACATCAAGAACATGAAATCTCCTTGATGATAGAAAATATGAATGATTTGAATCAACATTTTATGCATTTCAAAATAACTTTTACAAAATATTTTCAAAGTCGCTAACGGCTTTCCATAATTTTTAAGTCCAACTTAGAGTTAAGTTCTACTTAGGATCTTTGTGAAACACCCCCCCCCCCCCTGAACTTTTTTACCAGTGCCTGAAACCTGGTATCTTTGTTATGCTTCCGTTTGTTTTATTTAAACACGATAGAACAAGCTCTCTATCACTCTCTCAGTATTTATGTAAATATTTTTTTGAGAGACGTGTTTTTATATATTAGAGATCACAAGAAACAATGAGAGAGAATTGAACAAATATAAGTACAAAAGTAACAACCTAACAATTCTTTTTTCTTTATCTTAGGATATTAAACATGTTTTTGTTTCTAATTTTGCATTGCAGTTCTAAATACATGTAAGTATTGTCTTTCAAATGACGTTGAAATTCAACCTTTCATTTTTGTTGACAGGTCTGCAAATAGGAAATAGTACCTTTAACAAAGAATTATGCATATTATTTGATTAAATTACGAAAATGGTCTTCAGAGCCTACGCCTGCAGACTAGCTCCTACCTGTGGTTGTAGGTGTTATCGTATGACCCATCGTCGTTGCCATAGTAACTGTGAGCGTTCCCTCCACTGTTCTTTTGTTGCATTCCCTCCTTGGTGTATTCAAGTGTGAACTCCAACTGCAGGGTTAAAACAGTGAACATGCACAGACGTGTTTATGATCTGATGAACTTTGACCTCAACATTTTTAACACCCAAATATGATGTCAGTTCCTCTGTTCCTGCTATAAAGCCCTTTTTTTGTTATTGTACATGAGCCAGGTTTAATTGTTGTTAATGAATGAGACTAGGATTTTAATTTGACTCTGCATATATGTACATGTTCTGTTCAGTGATCAATGATCATGTGACCTGATCATGTAAACTCACAAACCAGAAATAAAGACATTAAAGTCCTCATGTTGTTTGGGTAACTTTCCATGATTTGCGACCCAATAAATAAAGGCCCCGAGTGAGGCCACGTAGTCCCCTCATGCCACTTTAAGTCTTAGGTTAGTGTAGGAAATTCACACAGCTCAATTGTCTCAGGAGCACATGTCATATAACCGCTCAAAAGACCCATCAAAGAGTTGCCAATTTGCATCTGATCGTTCGCAACTTACCCCACACGATCCCCTGAGAATGTATTCATCGTCGGGCGAGGAGTATCCCTCACAGATAACCTCTATCTTACCAAAGCGATACGCATTGTCCATGTCACTCTTGCATTCCCACTGGAAAACAAAATAAGAAGCAAAAAAAAGGATAGATTTTGATTTTGATTTATTTCTTTAAATTAAAGCCAATTAAATAAAATCAAGGTAGTACAATATAATATGTTATTCATACCTGCCACCGTAAATAATAATAATAATATTCCGCTTTTATATACATTGATACAACGACGTGTCTATAAAGTGCTTTACAGATATATTATTACCCCAGTCATTGGATTCAGGCTTACCTGCACACAATGTATGCACATTCTCCACTCCCTAAGGAGCATTCCGGCCAGTCGCTATCTTACAAGCGCACACTTGCTCATCCAACCACATTAACCTTCGCATCCTACCGATTAGTAGATTAACGTCTTGAAGAAGAAAAAAAGGCAATTTCTCTTGGCAACATCAGGATTATGGTCTACCAGTATATTGTATACTTTTTACACTAAATATACCATCAGGAGAGGAATTTTGGGCTCAAAACATTAGCCTGAAGGCCCCAAAATATGTATTATTCTTACCAAAAAAAGGAAATGGTCTCCTAGTTGCTTACTTGTAAGCATGTACATGTGCATGCTTTCTTAGCAGTCGGGTTAAAACAAAAAACAAACAATTACCTGAACGTCATACCCGTCTGAGCCTCGGTTGTAACACTGTACTACTTGAGGTGTAAATGCTTGGGCTGCTGAACCTCCAACACATTGTAGCTGCAAAGAAAAAAACAAAAAATTAAATGAATTTAAAATATTTCTTCCCCATATCTCTGTATTCCATATCCGTATCTGTACGTAAACTCACTTAAATATTTAGCCCGTTTCTGTTGCGTAACTTTGTGCCACTCATACATAAGAGCATTTCAATAGTAAATGATCATTCAAGTGTATAAAATGACAATACAGATCACTATTGTTGCGTACAAATTCCTTATTTCGTTTTTTTTCCAGTAACCTTCATTCACACTGTTTCACTTAAAATAAATCTTAACCTATAAAAAGTGGAAAATACAAATAATTGTTGCCAAATTGAGGAGAAGCAGATCCATTGAGACCTTTAGAACTGCTGTGGGTAAAGATCCAACACACTCATTGACTACATCATACCTGTTTAACTGGGCTAAATCTTCCTGTCATCGACAAATAATTGTTGCCAATTTGAACAAAACAAGTTTTATTGACCTTGGCTTTAGAAAACTATGAACTGCTATGAAATAAAGATCCAAAGAGTTTATTTACTGCATCGTACCTGTTTAATTGGGCTAGATCTCCTTCCTGTCATCGAGAAATAATTGTTGCCAATTTGAAGAAAGGCACACTCTTTGAGACCTTTAGAAAACTATGAGTTTGAGCTGCTACATGGACTAAAGATCCAACACATGCATTTACTGCATTGTACCTACGTTTAATTGGGCTGGATCTTCTTCCTGTCCTCGACAAATAATTGTTGCAAATTTGAGGAAAAGCAAATCCTTTGAGACCTTTAGAAAACTAGGAGTATGAGCTATATGGATTAAAGATCCAAAGAGTTGTTTTACTGCATCGTACCTGTTTAACTGGGCTAGATCAGATCTTCTTCCTTTCGTTGACAAATAATTGTTACTAATTTGAGGAAAAGCTGATTCATTTAGACCTTAGAAAAATATGAGTAGATCTATGAGTATTAATCCAAAGCGTTCATTTACTGCATCGTACCTGTTTAACTGGGCTAGATCTTCTTCCTGTTGTCATCTTCCCATGGTGGAGGGTGAGAACAGAGATTTCTTCAAGCAGCACTTGGTCACTCTTTCCTGGAAATTGAAGGGTTGGAGGGTTGTGTTATCAGGACAATCAAAACAATAATGATATATAGATCTATCATCTAGGCCTAGACCTAGAATCTAGTTCCATGTTGCTTTTGGACTTAACGAAAAAGTACCATTGCATATCACTAACTTGGACTAGAGTTCTAGGCCATTAGACCTCCGATTATAGAGACTGAAGTATGGCCTATCGGGACTGTACGGGACTGTACGGAACAAATGGTTCGGTTCGACCAGACCGCGATGAATGAGATAAGCAATAAGATTTTCACTCTTTACATCCTCATAACTGCTGCAATTATAATTTTTTTTTTAAATAACATATATATATATATATATATATATAGCTTATTTGACTTACTATAGCTTGCTCATTTAGATCCTAAATTAATGATTAATCCGAGAAAGTCTCGTCGTCAACATTTTTCGTCTTGGTTTTAGTTGATGAATATTCATTTTTTCTTTTCGAACGTCCAATAGCTACCGTAGCTACGTACGAGTCAGCCCGGCTTGACCAACAAACTCCCACAAAACGAGTGCTCTGATTGGCCATTAGCTATGTTTTGGTAGGTTGACCCGGAAATATATCGGCCGCTAGGTCATATATAGCTCTATGTTCGAGTGCATGAACGTACCGTTTCACAGTTCTGAGATACAAATTGGATAATTCATATAAGTAAGTCCGTAAATTATGCATTTAATATTAAGTTATCAAATTTTGATAACTGTAATTAGGACAAATGACATACCAACCTAATTTACATCTGATTTAGAAATCAGAAAATTAGATCTAAATAAAGAAAATTGGGGAGAAAATGTCATGTACGAAAAGTTGTACATCGCTGGCTCTAGCTACCCCCACGGTACGAGATCTCTGGGTTACCATCTGTATTGGGGAATGTCAACAAATGCCAGTTTTATTAAAGAAATGACCCAAATAAGACGGTTATTTCTGTCTAGGCCTAGACCTTAATCTGGCTCCGCTGCATGCTGCTGTAGACTACTGACCGCCTAGACTTGTACATCTGGCCAGCGTTTCTCGAAACCGTCATAACTACAAGTTCACCGACATCCCATTGAAACACGTGTAGGCCCTATGTATTAAGTTTAACACGCGTTTCAATGGGATGTCGGTGAACTTGTAGTTATGACGGTTTCGAGAAACGCTGCCCTGAGGCTGAAGGTTCACATAGACTAGATCTATGTCAATTGTATTAAAGAATTATCCACAGTTATTTCTGTCTATGCTATGCCTTCATCATAGTAAGCCCACCAGCAACCCCTTACCTAGGCCTAGATCTAGAACTATTTAGGCCTAGAATCTAGGCCTATTTAATTTTTAATTGTTTACTCTTTTGACTTTTAATTTGTTTTGGTTCCTGATCATGCTGATTGCAAACAAATCATCAGATGAACATCATAAACCATGAATATTCGTTATATTATTAACAACACAGCTACCTTAACTTTATAATACCATTAACAAATTATTTCTGACTTACCAAACCCGAATGCTGCTTCCGTTAAGTTAAGCACAGAAGCTACAAGTACAACCAAAATCGCCTTCATTGTTGTCCCGTCTACTGAAATCTCTGCAGTGTTTTAACATTAATGTTTGTAAATCAAAAATGCTCCTTTCTCGGAGTCCGAATGAGATAACGCTTCGCTTTCTAGATGATTTCAGCTTTCAAGAAATGGATAATTAACTTGGGAAGTTTCACTTTACCCTAGAATTCATTAGTCTTGCACACTTTAATTCCAAAAGGATCTCTGAATAATGATTTTTGTTTCACAAACCCAAAATAGTCTACGCCGAAATACGTCAACCTTGGTTTAATATGGTACGCTGCAAGGAGATTCAACGTAAATGGAAAACAAATACATTGCTATTTTTGGCACAATACATAATCAATAGTACATTATGTGACGTGTACTAAACTATGGTAAGCCATGGCTCGGCTGATGCAATTGCCTTTAGATTTGTGACGTAGGCAATCGTTTGTTGTTAATGTTATTGTATTTGTCATTGTCTGGTTGTTTGTTTAATTGTTGTTCTTCTTTCTTTCCTTTTTTCGTTGATTTACAAATCAGCGGGGTAGACAGAAATTCTTATTTTTTAGTATAACATTATAAACAGTTAAAAACTAAAAACTATTTGGGGAAATATGATCGACAGGGTGAGCTTTATATAGTTAGGACGGACGGACCTATACAACAATGATATGGTGCTGATTGTAATAGTAATGAATACTACTATCCTATACTTAATATACTGTATACTACTATACTACTATGCCAACTACATCACTGAGAGGCAGCACTATCTCGGGGGGGGGGGCACTGAGTCACCGCGGCCCTCGTTGAAGTACCCCCAACAAGTGCCCTCTTTTATTTCAGATACAGGCCCCCTTTTCTTTCTAATAAGTGCCTCGTCAACATTCCTTTAAGTAATTTAAAACAAATGATTCATCGGGCGAATCGTAATGAATCATTATGACTGTGTATATCTCTTCGCATCCGAGGAGCCCTAAATTATCTTTTCCCCTTGCAATTTCCTCTAAAGGCAAGTCACTATTGAACACTCTTCCATAACATTCTCTACTTCCACGATCATCATAACATTCCGAACAGGACGACCCCCCCCCCCCCCCCCCCCATCTCTCTCTCTCTCTCTCTCTCTCTCTCTCTCTCTCTCTCTCTCTCCAGTTATGTTGCTGTATATAACTCCTCTCTACCCCCCCCCTCTCTCTCTCTCTCTCTCTCTCTCTCTCTCTCTCTTTCTCAATATAATTGTTTGCAGAGGCGGCGGAGCGACTTCCAAAGTGTGGGGGGGGCACCAACAAATAAGGGCACCTTCTGGAAAAAAGGGCACCTTCAAAGAGAAATCCCAAAGCAAAAATATACAATTTTGTAGACATTGGTATATACCCCTATACTGTGATTACATTAAGGGATGATTTTCAATATTTGTTTTCTCTTCATACATTATATAAGATATTGCTTAAGCATCATATTCTGCGGTTGGGTGTGATGGTCTGAAAATTCATTTGAGAGCGAGGAAAACTTAAAAGATTTGTGTCGTCGCATTACGAAAAATTACATCCTATAAAGAAAAAAAAAAAACCAATCCTGGTGCCTTGGGGTTACAAGCACATTCTCAAAACGGAAGACTGAAAAGAACTTTGATAAGTTACATAATTAAAATATCTCTAACTACGAGCGAGCGTAAAATTGCTCTCAGTCGCTTAAAATTAGGGGCACGTTAAATATGAGAGGAAAAGGGGACACTTATCGAAAGGGTTAATACGCTTATTAAAAAGAAAAGGAGCACGTGTCAAATTACGAAGACTAATTATCAGAGGTGAAAATGGGGCACTTCTTACACCAACAAAAAGAGGCACGCACCAGGGATGAAAAGGGATTTTATGAGAATGGGAAATGGGCATTTGTCGACGGAAAAGAGGCACCCATCAGATTTTGATAGGGGCGTTCATAAGAAGTGAAAAGGGACATTTTATCGCATCTGAAACCGTGCATGTAAAGAGGCACTTATAAGAATGAAAAGGGGCACTAATGATAAGGGGAAATGTGCATTTGTTGAAAGAAAAGGGGCACCGGTCAGATTTTAATAGGGGCATTTATCGGAGGTGAAAGGGTGCTTTTATGAATAGGGGGAAGGGGCTCTAAAAAGAAAAAGAGGCACATGTTAAATTAAACGGGGCACTTATCAAAGATGACAAGGGGTAAGTATGAGAATGGGAAGGGCAAAAAGTAAAAGAAGCAATTATCAGAGAAGAAAAAAGGGGATGTGTCAACATAAAATAGGCATTTATAATAGATGAAAAGAGCACTTATCAGAAGGGGAAGGGGCACTTGTCAAAGTAAAACGAGTATCTCTCAGAGTTGAAAAGGGTCATTTACAAGAGATGAAAAGGGGCATTTATAAGAAGGGAAAGGGGCTCTTTTTTAAATGAGGGTACTTATCATAAGGAAAAGGGACACTTATTAAAAGGAAAGGGGCACATGTGAAAATATAAGGGAAACTTTTTACAAAGGAAAAGGGGAACTTGTCAAAGTAAAAGGGGAACCTCTCAGATTTGAATTGGGCGATTATCAGAGTCGAAGGGGGCACTTATCAACAATGAAAAGGGGCGCTTCTTGTACCTCAAAAGGGGAACTTACTAGAGATTAAAAAAGGCACTTATTAGCATGGAAAATGGACACTCATTGCAAAGGAAAATTGGAACTTGTTAAAGGAAAAGTGGTACCTGTCAACATAAAAGGGGCACTTAATATTAGAGGTGGAAAGGGAAAGGGGTACTTTTAAAAATTAATAGGGGCACTTGTCAAAGTAAAAGAGGCACTTTTCTTATGTCCAAATGGGCAATTTTGGGGTACTTGAAAAACTTAGGGGCACTGAGCCCCCTGCCCCCCCCCCCGAGCACCGCCTCTGATTGTTTGATCTCTCTCTACCCCACTCTCTACTTCTCTTACTTTATCCTTCTCACCCTCTCAATTTTCTCTTTGCCAATAAAAATGTCTGCCTAACACTCAATTTTCTCTTCTGTCACATACTCCCTCCCTCCATACCTCTCCTTCATGCTTTCTCTTTGTATATAACTTTCATTCGTTTTTTTGTTTCGTTCTTTTTCCCCAACATTCAATCTGTCCTACCACCCCCCCCCCCCTGCCCCCCGCCCCTCTCGCTCTATATCTTTGTTTGTATGTGTGTCTTTCTTATTCCCCCTTTTTTTCTTCTCTCTTTCTCGTTATGCCTAAATTTTCCTCTGGTTTCGGTGGACGGCGTGCTGTGCGATATGGAGCGCGTCTGGTTGAGAACAAAACATATAAACAATTTCTATTCCGACTTTTTCTGAGTTGGTCAGATATATAAGAGAGAGAGAGAGAGAGAGAGAGAGGGGGGGGGGGGGGGAATTAGCTGATCTTTTCCATTTCTCCATTTCTTACCGTTATTCACCTCTACAAACAATTTTTTCTCACCCGCCTCTTCATGCTATCTTTTCTCCTTTTCCCATCCTTCACTCCACTTTTGGCCTGTTTTATTTTAATTTATGATGAATCGGTAAACGACATTACAAATGACATGCACATATTATTCATATTATCATCATCGTTTATTATTATCATCATCATCAATATCAATGATTATAACTTTCCATATTTGTTAAGGTAATTTGTCATTTTGTATCGTATGAGCTTTATGAAGTTCTCAACATAAATCTCGGCATCAAAAATGATATCGTCCTACACATTTGGTCTTATCGAAGCACTAATTAATATAATAACCTAATATAATTATTTGATGAAACATGCAATAGTGTCGGTAACGTAGCTTTGATTTTCAATCAACTAGTTTAAAGACAAAATGACAAAGCCAAATAATCAGATTATACATCACGAAGAAGCATACCTTTTCCATCATCGACACTCGACATGCAATAGCACAAAAATACTATTCAGGCATTATATGGAAAAGGTTAATTTGGACCAACAGTGCATGGGAAAGGGCTTTTATGTGCGATAGTGACAAAGGGCTACTTCAGACAATAGTTCAAATCAGATATTTGGGCCAATAGTGAAAAGGGGCCAAATTGGAAGATAGCAGGAAGGGCCATTTTTAGCGAAAATGCAAAGGGGCTGTTTCGGGCAATAGTACAAAATTACTAAAGCGATAAATGAAAGGTGCGCTATTGAACCTGATACATAGAAAGGCAGATAAAACGGTTATCTTGTGAAATTACAAGATGTGTGAGAATAATTGCTGATATATGATTTGCACACGTGATTTATACGGGAGTGTTAGGTGATGTGGATGGGTTGTGTTCACAGATGTAGGGATAACTATCACCACATACTTCGTCATTCATCTTGACCCCATTGAACAAGACACAGTCTTCGCCGCTCCACATGTTGGTCAAACGATGGTCATCGTCAGGCTGGTCCTGGTCCCACATGGTGTTATCGGCGAGGACTTGACCATCGACATCGGCCCAGCGGTACGTCCCTTCCTCCGCCTGGTCATTCAGACCGGTCCACATCCACGAGAGCGACCCCGTGGCGGCGAAGTTGTAGTGCGCAGTCAGGAAGCTGCGGACAACTTCGAGCTCGCTCTCAGAGTCGAACTGGACCAGATGTCCTCCAAGAGCCTGGCAGTCTTCCTTAGCCTTGGCCCATGAGGCCTTTTTGGGTGAGTAGATGTAGCATGACGTCTGACCTAGACTTAGGATTCGGTTCGGCCAGTCAGCGGGGCAGTTGTCTGGAGAAAACATATTTTCATTCATATGTCAAATTAGGAATCGACCATGATGCAAATCAATTTTGTAATGATAATTATGTCTACCAGGGGCGTACGCAGGATTTTTTGAAGGGGGGGGGTTTTAAAATATTTTGCTCCCGAAAATTTGAAAATCGCGCCGGCCGAAAAGTCGCTCAGTGGGGGGGGGGGGGGGGGGGGGGGGGGGGGGGGGGGGGGGGTAAGGGGGAAGCGGACACTTTTTTTTTTTTTTTGGAGGTCAAAAAAAATCGCAACGACTCAGCCAGCCGAAAAGTCGCTCAGTGGGGGGGGTGGGGGGGGGGGGGGGGGGGGGGGGGGGGGGGGGGGGGGGGGGGGGGGGGGGGGGGTAAGCGGAACATTTTTTTTTTTTTTTTTGGTCTCGAATTTCATAATTTGACATTTTTTGTCGTTGGGGGGGGGGGGGGGGGGGGTAGGTCACCTTATTTAGGTTAGCCGTGGGTATAAGCGGACACATTTTTTTTTTTTTTTTTGGTCTCGAAATTTCATAATTTGACATTTTTTGTCGTTGGGGGGGGGGGGGGGTAAGGTCACCTTATTTAGGTTAGCCGTGGGTATAATTTTTTTTTTTTTTTTTTTTTTTTTTTTAAATAATAAAAAAAAAAAATAAAAAAAATAAAAAAATAAAAAAAAAAGGGGGGGGGGGGGGTGGGGGGGGTTTAGGTTTTTTAGGGGGGGTTTACATACATAAAAATACCAAAGGGGGGGGGGGGGGTTTGAACCCCCAAAACCCCCCCCCCCCCCCCCCCCCCCCCCCCCCCCCCCCCCCCCCTGCGTACGCCCTGATGTCTACAATAACAGTTTCAAGAGCTAATGATATAGTCTCTCTCGCCAGAGCACTTCTTTAAAGCTCATCCGTACTAGTTTATAGGAGGGATTAGACTACCCTGCATGGTCACTGTATGGACAGGTGGTTATCTCATCAACTCAGCTTTTAATTAACACAAGAAAAAGAGGATCATGGGGGACCATTGGTCGCCGATTAGGCATTGTTTTATAAAGAGGGATCGAGCAAGTAGCTACAAGTAGGACAGTGTGGCTTTAAATCATTTTGATGAACCTGGCAAGGGTGCTATATCATGTACACATTTCTTGTTTTTAGATGCGCCACCCAGTTGATCGATGTGTTGATACGAAAACGCAATAAAACTTTAATATATCTTACAAGCTCCGCACGATTCCACCAAAGAGAAGAGTGCCGAGGCCGCTTCTTTATTGACCGTTTCCGTCCGAGAGAGGGCGATGTCACAGCTCACCAACAGCACAACCGCGACGGTGATTGTTCCCCAAAGCATAGTGACGTATCTAATTTAAATTAATAATAATAGGTCCATTTATTAAAGTGCAGCTACTATATTCATAATACTCCACTGCGCCTCTAGACACAGAAAAATTATCATAACAATTGTGAGGGAAATGGAAATCGATATAATAGAACCAAATCAGGAGGAATCTTAAATACGTCTTTTATATTACTCAAGTCTTTAAACTAATCACGTTTATTTTTCCTATTTAAGTTTAGAAGAGTGATACTGGCCTGAAAATATGTCTTGACATAGATTAGAACATTTAAAAAATGTATAGCCGTAGTAGCCTTTCCTATACAGTATCCAACAAAAGATCCCCTTACAAAAAGTTTAAAATTCTAAAGTACTAAAATCATTTAGGTCTTACAGCAATGATAAGGTATACATTCTGTCATAATTGTATCGGAACAAAACATGTATTTCATTACACGGAGTATAGCATACTGAGGAGCAGTGGCCGCGATCCAGGAGGCCGGGGGGTGCCGGGTGGGGGGCCGCCGGGAAAAAAATGTGTATTTTTACATTTTTTAACGTTAACTTTTCCTCTTTTTTTTGGGGGGGGGGATGCCCCCCCCCCCTGGCGCTCAAAAGGGGGTGGGGTGCAATTTTTCAAATTTTCGAGGGCCCCCCAAAAAAGATAGTGCTCACTACTCCCCTCGGGTATAATACGACTACGGACGATGCGACTGAAATATTAACGTGTGTGCAAAATACGCGAAACCGAAGCGTAAGCAGAACTTCGGTCTGTTTCGCGAACGCTAGCGCACGCTGACTGTTTATCAAGTCCTTTCGTTTTCGTGCAGTTGTCCAAAAGAAGTCTTAGATGGCGTTAACCAATATTTACCATGCTACACCCCCTTTAAAAGTCAACGCTGATAAGAGGAGCAGGATAATATCAAAGACATATTGGTTATCTCTACACTGATTACAACTAATTTTGCGATTTTAATCATAATGGTGACAATATAAATTATTCGCATTGATAAAACTGACATTTATTTCAACAAGTATATAAACTACAATAGTGTATACTCGCTTTTTTGCTACTTTTCCACAATTATCATTCATGCGATAATACCTTTCGAATGGCTTTAATATTTTGTACCTACACATATTATATCACAGAATGTCAACGTTATCATCACTTTATGATTTTGCTTTTTTAATACCACTCTACAAAAAGTTGTATAGTAATATTCCACTTTTTGTTATCAACGGGTGTAGTCACTATTATTGGATACTATATATAACAATAATGATAATACAATATTGGATTTTATGTAGCGCACATATCCACCATGCAAGGTGCTCAAGGCGGCGCTCCAACATTATCCCAGCTCTGCTAGGCAGTCGATTACGTAGCTCACACCATTCAAAGAAATCCTTCCTACCGGTACCCATTTAACACCTGGTTGGAGAGGGGCAAATGCATATTGATATCTTGGCAAAGGACATTAATGCCGTGGCGGGACTCGAACCACAAACAGTCCAGCGACGTTTCCACGAAACCTTTACAGCGCCACCTCTACTACGTACAATTATTGTAAAGAGGGATGATAGCAAAAAAATCGTTAAAAACTCACCTGTCCTGAGAGAAATGCTGTATAAGACGTTGAAGGGCTCAATCCTTGTGATGTCAAATGCTTCGATGTTTCACGGTTTTATAACCGGGAGGAAGATCAGAGGGTTTTATTTAATCACTTTACACCATCCTTTTTCGATTACGATATAAATGGCTATGTTTACATTCAGGAGCGCGCCACCGGATTATATGCGTTATGAATATTGATTGGAGGAATTACTGATTTTTTCAGCGTTATTTGATTTATTGATATTTCTAAGGCTGGGGCGCGGGAGATGGAAAGGCACGAACATTAATATTTACTGATTCAACAATAGATCCGTTCTCGCACCATCACTCATCATTAACGTGGCACAATAAAGACAGGTAAAGAAATATATAGAGGGTGGGTAGAAAAATATAGATTGAGAGAGACAGAGAGAGAGAGAGAGAGATTGAAAAAGAGGGAGGAATTGTGTATACACCAATTTAAAACAAAACATAGAAATTGGAGGAAGAGTAATGAAGAGATTAAATAGAAGGGATGGACAAACGATTAAGGTATTAAACAATACCGACTTTAAAAGAAGGTATGAACAACAACAAAAAACCGAAATAAAGAGAGAGAGAGAAAGGGGGAAATAGAGAGAGTAGAATAGGTAGATACGGTGAGAGAAAGAATTTATATATTTAACATTATCATCATCATCGGTAGTAAAAGTAGTAGTAGAAGTAGAAGTAGTAGTAGTAGTAGAAGTAGTATAGTAGTATAGTAGTAGTAGTGAAGTAGAAGTAGAAGTAGTAGTAGTAGTAGTAGTAGTAGTAGTAGTAGTAGTAGTAATAGTAGAAGTAGAAGTATTAGTAGTAGTAATAGTAGTAGTAGTAGTAGTAGTAACAGTAGAAGTAGTAGTAGCAGTAGTAGTAGTAGTAGAAGTCGTCGTCGTCGTAGTAGTAGTAGTAGTAGTAGTAGTAGTAGTAGTAGTAGAAGTCGTAGTAGTAGTAATAGTAGAAGTAGAAGTAGAAGTAGTAGTACTAGTTGTAGGTGTAGTATAGTAGTGGCTTTAGTCGTAGTAATAGCGTTAGAAATAGCAACAAAATTAAGAGGCGACCTCGCCTCGAATCTTCCTGGGAATACAAACACGCGCTGCTGTGGAAACAGAATGTGTATACACATGTAGCATTAAACCTTTTTCGCAAGCCTGAATGGTTGGTATACAGTTAGTAACAGTCTGCGAGATTGAGTTAATTAATTTTCTGTCAATACCATCTGCTTTTGTCTATGCTGTGATTGACGTATCGGCCTTGTGCTTTCCGGTTAGGAGATAAAAATTAAATGCATGAAAGTCAATTGACTTTACTAGAACAAGCGGGTAGATTGATAGCTGATGTTTGGGGTGAACTCCGCCCCTTCCCCGTACACACACATATATAATAGATATAAATGGAAAGATTTTAATTCCAAAAGGAGCTTAATCCATTTTGGTAACTTCAGAGAAAACAGAAAATATTTACCTGATTTTGTACAGGCGTCTATGAAAAAGAAGGTGCATTTTTTCATAATTGCTCTCAACATTTAGATAAATAATTGTGCTGGAATTGTTTTGGAATTAAGCTCTGCAGATATATAAACGTGTCGGCATAAGATGTCGAAAAATGATAAAGAAGAAAAGTTTCATCCTTTTAATCCAAGACTTTTTATTAGATCACCAACATATTAGATTCAAACATTTAGTCTTTGTGAAGTGATTCGAACAAAGAAAATAAGAATAACGTATACACGCATATACATATGAATTTATATAAATAATAATGATAATAATAATAATAGTTTATACAAAATATCAGTAGAAAGAGGTCTCATAGATATGTGGTAAGAAATTAATTGCACGAGAAAAACAATTTTCGTATCTTCAAATTCATTGCTTCTCTATATAGTGTGAATATATATCATGAAACATTGTAAAAACAGTTTTACTGTAGATCGCTTTAAGGAACATCTAAAAACATTTCTAACGACAACAGGTTTCTCCGAAATACATTTTGTTCTCTGAAAGTATTTGTGTTAATAATAATAATAATAATAATGATAATAGTACATTTATAAAGCGCACACACTGTCCAGGGACGCTCATGGTGCTAGCTCAGCAACAGTTCTACAAATAAAGTAAATGTTTTTTTTTGATAATAGAGTTATACCATCATAAATTTGAAAAAAAATTGCAACATTTGTATCACCCATTTCAATCCTCAGCTCTGCCCGGTGTGGCCCGATACCCTCCAGCTGCTCCGTTCACTGACAATGTCAGGGACTAGTCCAGTCAGCACATGATTCACAGGAGCTCTAGCATCCGAGGCCACCAGGCCCCACATGGGCAGCCAAAGAGACTAAAGGGTGATTACTAATTAAGTTCAGATGTATATACAAATACAATATTAATGATAGATTTAGTAAAATGAACTTATACAACTTAAGGAAATACTGGGTTACAGATTAAGACGATCTTTAAAGTTGGAGTATGTTGCAATACAGCGAAGTGATTGGGGAAGCTTATTCCATAATGCATGCGAAAAAGCATTGTCTCACCATGAATGATGGATGCGGGGAATTTGCAGCAAATTATCACTTCCAGATCTTAAGGTACGAGTCGGATTATAGAGGTGTAGCGAATCTTCAATATATTGAGGCGAAATTCTATGGAGGGCCCGATAAACAAGTAACATAATTTTGAAGTGGACCCTCCCCTGGACAGGTAGCCAGTGAAGAGAGCATAATATAGGCGAATTAGAGGGCATTCTTGGTGTGAAAGTAAGGAGACTTGCACTGGAATTTTGGAGGGATTGCAGTCTGACTTGCTGCTGTTTGGTGAGTCAAAAAAGAATAAAATTATAAAAAATCTAAGCGATATGAGATTAATGCATGGATTAATTGTGCACATAGTTGTCGAGTCAAAGATTTTCGTATAAACCCAACGTTCTGCAGTTGATATCCCACAGACTTTGATATGCTACAACCATGTTCAATAAATTGCATATTTATTGAATTACATTTCATTTGTTTCGTAAGCGCCTTGAGCACCATCTGGTTGATAAGTTACGCATTATAAATGTCTCATTATATATATTATATGCGTGTGTGCATCCGTGTGTGTGTATTGACGCATAACAATTTCAAACTGTAATAAAATCATTACTTGATAAAGCCCTAAGGGCTAAAATCTGTAAATATATTACATTCTTGTACGGAGTATCTTAATTATTGCTTCTTCTTTTTAATTTACCAATACGTAAGTGTGCAGTCCTGGTTGTTGTGTAAATATCTGTGCGTTTGTGTACGTGTGTGTGTGTGTGTGTGTGTGTTTGTGTGTGTGTGCGTGTGTGTGTGCGTGAACGTTTAATTGGTATACACAGACATGTAGGTGGCGCTACTTCCAGCTGCTCCCTCGTCAGAGCGATGTTCTTCCGGACTATCATTTCGTTGCAGGCTCCTCCCAAGTTTGCTGTGCCGGTATCCATATATCGAGTAGATGGTTAGACCTAAAAACAATCAAAATTAGAAATGATGAAAAGGAAAAGAAAGTAATAAACTGATGGGATAGTTGACTGAGACGCTAAATCGACTAATGCCCAAGTAGGGTACAGGCTACGCAACAAATCAATCAGGCATGCATTCAGTTGAGACTGCCTGTGCTGGCAATAGCGAGTTTTCGCAAACCGGTGACGCGGCCTTCTACAACGCTAATCTTAGTGGGGGTCGCACTCAGAGCGAAAATTTCCGCGTAGCATCCAAGTCTACGACGGTATTCAGCCGTAGCTTGGGAGTCGAGCTAGTACGGGGTGGCGAGCTCAATACCCGTAGTCAGCACTTGCGTCGCCGTGCGAAAACTCACTAATAGGGACTTTTATATTTACACGACGAGAACGTGGACTGCCGCCTGTGACGTTGTGTTAAGGCACTGGGCCGTAAAAGGACGCCACATTACCTTGAAAGGATGTCACACGTGGCGGTCCACATTCTCGTCGTGTAAATCTAAAAGTCCCAAATATAAAAAGGTGTAGTTACGTTATCAGGAATGGCGCGGTTTAATTCAATGACGTAAGCTAATAATGACTTACCGGCTACCAGCCAGATCAGGTAACGTAACAACGTGACTTCCCGGAGTTTTAGTATGAGTACTATATTACACACAATGCTAAGCCAAGGAATGAGAGGAACCCAAGGAACCTGAAAGATAAAATTAAAGGCAGCGTTATTCGGACATTATTAAACAGAGGCCTGTTTTATCGTATTATATTCCGTTTGATGCCAACGAATCTTAAAGAGAAAGTTGAGTTCCGGGGAGAGGTGGACAATAATTGTGAGTATTTTCAGAGTAATTATGCAAGTGTGGATGAACATCAGAGAAATTGTTTTCCCTGAAAAGCATGGCTCTTCAAATGCCTTCATATTCTAAATATGGCAAGTAAAATGAGGCGTTATTTTATGCCACATTTTTGTGTTGTCCCATATTATCTGTTTGTGTACAGTGCTTGTTATTTTACCAAGACCGGGCCACATTTCTTATCATAGTGATGATTCCAGAACCTTGCACACACCGATACTTATATGCTACATGATCAACTTTTTGTTATCGATTCACACCGTTTCTTTCACAATGCAATCGCATGACCATAATCAACTTAATCTTTAAATGACGTTGCAGGGGGGTTACACGATGAAAATCCACAAACTTGTTGCCAACAAACATAAATAATCAGTATTAGACTCTTGGAGGATATAAATCGGTGTTTGCCTTTGCATGTCATACATTGTGGGTATAGTACAAGGGGGTTGTTTCACAAAGACTAAGATCGACTTAAAGTTGTACTTAACTGTGGCAGGCCATTCATGTCACTGGTTGCTCTCACCATTATGATCTTTGATCTTTAGATAATATTTTGTCCTTTATTAATGAATTAACACAAAACGTAAATTGGGTAGATTTGTGACGATCATTTTATACCTTGTACGTCTCTTGAGAGTCCAATGGCAGTAAAGTGTGAGAGAAAACAGTGGCGTGAATGGCCGATCTTAGTCTTATATGCAATGCAAAGGCAAACAGTCAGAGATATAATTCTGTCTTTGAGCAACAACAGTTTTGTGATACCCTACTCTCTATTCTCATTAAAACTTTTTTGTCTTGAACTGTGACATTTTGATTGGTATGTTATAGCATCCGTAGATAAAAGAAAGGGAAGATATTGGCATGTTGGATTAGTACTCACCCGGTAGTATTCTCCTGTATCTCTGTTCTGATAATGAAGAGGGATGACCAGAAACGTCCCGACGGCGCAGAAACTAAACAAGATGAGAAGCAGAATCACCCACCATTCACCAGCTGCGAGTTCCTTGGTAGCGTGTTCTGCGAGGGCTAAGGTGCAGAATGTGAAGAACACCGAACATAGGAGGCTGACCATGACAGTCGACCCTGGGTCAAAGCGCCCGAGTTCGCGTAGGAGAGGCGTTGAACGAAACCGATGTTTCAGGGCCCCAGGAGTGTCTGCGGATGTGGTGTCCAAGAGCGCGGAATTATCATCAACGGGCTGTTGGTTAGTAGCGTCCGGAGCTTGTTGTCCCAAGGAGGGCATTTCCAGTCCGTCCTCAGAATCTTCTCTCAGGATATCTGGTCCGTACCGGAGCAGGATCATGGCACCTGCTACAAAGGCGTATCCAAAGAGCACACCGATGGAGATGAATTCAACAAGTTCGGGTAGAGGAACGAACGTAGCGGGTATGGTCACAAAAAACATAGCGAATAGAGTGGCATAAATTGGGACACGGAAATAGCTATTGACAGTGCTGAGGCAACTAAAGAGCAGACCGTCGGATGCCATGGCGTATATTGATCTTGGGGTGCAGTAGAGATTCATCGCAAGGGCTGAAAACATGGCACAAAGAGCACCCACACCCACCACCCACCTCGCCCACTCGATCCCACGTGCCTGGAAGACACTGGCGAACGCCGACAGTTCATCCAGCTCCGTGTAGGGCACGACCAGGGTGAGGACAGCGGATGCAAGGATGTAGCAGATGGCGGTGAACAGGATAGCTATAACGGTAGCCCTCGGGATACTCTGCCTAGGGTTCACCGTCTCCTCGTTGGCCATCGCTATGGCGTCGAAACCGACGAACGAGAAGAAGAGCGTGGCCGCCCCGGCGATCACGCCCGAAGTTCCGTACGGAACAAACCCGCCGTAGTCTTCCCAGTTGCTGATATCAGCATTCATGAAACCCATGACGACGATTACGGCGATGACGCCAAAGTTTACGGTCATGCAGATGGCGGTGACCCACGATGATACATCAGCTCCCATAATCACAAACAGAGTGACCACAATTACCGCGACAGGAGCGAATACATTCGGATATGGTGCTATAAAAGGAACATCCCACAACTGACCGTCCATTAAGACTTCTACAGTAAAGTTCCTGAAGGCGTACCCTGTCAGGTTGTCCATGTAGCCCGTTATTGACGATGCCAAGGCTGCAGCGGTGATGACGTATTCCAGAATACATGATGATACCCATGATGCAGAGCTGGAAGGTGCCCAGAGACCGTTTCAAGGGCGTCTCAAAGAGCTTTTCATCGCTGTAAAGAGGTTTCCTTCGGGTGATCCTTGAACAGACGTTTCTACAGAAAGCCATCGCAAATCAAATACAGTCCAAATTGGTAAAGAGTTGGTTCAAGATTTCATATGTTGGGAGTTTTCATCAACTCATAGCGCACGAAGTCTGGAAGGTGACCATTATTCAGTGTGCATTAAACCTGTCAGATATGCAAAATTAAAACAATGATAGAAATACTTTTAAAGATAAAGTTGAGTTCTGGTCATTCAATTGCATTGTGAAACAAAAGGTGTGGAATGGAGTTGATTATGTAGCATGTAAGTATTGGTGTGTACTGCAATGTTCTGGAGGGTTCTGGAGTCATCAAGTTCATAATGAATTTGGCTCAGTCTTGGTAAGTATAAACAAGCAATGTACACAGAAAGAAGCATACGGGACTACGGCCGGGCCTACCTTGATTGTCTTATCTTTCTATGCTCATTACTCAGCCAGTATACATTTTCTACCAAAATTGTTTGGCAAATGACATTTATTTGTAATGTTGAACATTCAGTGTTAGTTTCGTTTGATTCTGTGAGAATTCATTTCTTTTTTTACCAGAACTCAAGTTTATTTTTAGTGATTGTAATAATGATAAATAATTTCGAATGTTTAGGAGCGCTAAAAAACTATAAGTACAAATACAAATTTATGAAAAGAGGAAATGAGAAGAATTATTTTAGCGATATCAGTTTTTATTTTCGCTATGATCGAATGGAGGCATACACATGCACATTATTATACTCCGTGGTAAGAAGGAAATGAGAAAGGGAAAATGAAGGCAACGACAAAAGAAATAGAGAGACCATAGCCCGGGTTCGAATTCATTTTTATGCCTCCGTTACGAAGTAGCCGGAGGCATTATGTTTTCGGGTTGTCCGTCCGTCCGGCCGTCTGTATGTACGTCGGGTTCTCGTGATCGCGTTATCTGAAGAACCGATTGATGGATTCCTGCCAAACTTTGGTCATGTATGTATCTTGCAGAGCCGATGAATTGATTAGATTTTGGGGTTACAAGGTTTGTAAAATTGCTCTATGACGGAGGCATCATTTTCGACTGCGCGCAGTCGACGTTCCATCTAGTTCTTTAAATTATAAGACTCGGTGCTGATGATCATTATTTTATCGACCATGTGATTAAAATGTAACGCTACATGAAATAGTATCAGAGTGTCGTGTATTGTCATCTAATACTGTTCAACTAGCAGTGTACAGACGATGAACAAATACGAATAATAATGCAAGGTCGTTTGTCATGAAAATGTAAACTTCTTTTTCTCTCTGCTAAATAATCCGAAGCAATAGAATCAACCTAGTAGAACCAACTGTTAAACGAACTTATCATAAGTTCTGAAAATTCAATTTGTTACTGCATGTCATAATAGTATTAAAGAGCAGCAATTGCGAAAGATTGTCGCTGAAATTCAAAAATCGTTCCTGAGATTGCCTTCCTTTAACATTACCATGAGATACCAAGCTACATCAAAGCATGATCGACAAACTGGATAATGTCTTGAAAGCGGTCAGAAAACGAAGAAGGGATAATGCGGTCGTGTAATTAAATGCATTTTTCCACGTTAATCCTCCGGTACCAAATATCCAAGCAAAACACGAGCCAGATGCGAATAAAGGTTAACTTTAATAAAGACATTGATTTATGACATATTGTCTATTGTTATGATTGTATTTTCTACTGACTTCTTTTCCAATTTCATATTATTTGAAATTCATATTTTAATGTTCCTTTGGATCATTTATTCTCATTTTTTTGAGGGGCGTGGTTAACAAAATAACAACTTCTTTAACATTTCGTTTATACGGCAACGGTCTTATTTTGTTACTTGAAATGACTCAAATTTTAATCGTAATCAAACAGACATCTGAAGTTTTTAGATTCTTATTATGTGCTTCATGTTGTTGAAAACATTATATTCCCTTACACATTCCAATAATCCTTGATTCGTTTTCATTATGACAGCCCGGCGCTCACATCCATCACCTACGCTATGGCAACCAGACAGATCATTATACCCGTTGGCGACGGTCATAGAAAACAGAAAGTAATCATATGAAATTATCATTATGCAAACTTCTTTTTTCTTCATCAAATTGTTAACAAGTTCATTTTGTCCATGTTCGTTCAGAACAAAATGACAAAGCAAAACTCGAACCAGAAGCAAATAAGGGTATACTTAAATACAATAATTTATGACATATTGTGTATTGGCATGATCAAATTCTCAACTTATTTGTGGCTTTATGTTTTATTTTATTTCAATTCAAAACAAGTATTGTACTATTTCTTCTTTTCTCCTGATAACATTTCAGCAACGAATGAAGAGTTTTGGTAGACATCTTGGATGTATTATAGCAATAGATTCTGGGCACATGACGTATTGCATAACATATTTATTATAATAATAACAAGAAGAAGACTGCACATAATGATAACAATAATAATAACAATGTTAAAATGAGTGTTACCCCGTTTCGGGGGTAAATGGTTTAGATTCTAAAATGAAATCAAATAACGAGGCTGGTCAGAATATGTGTTTACTGTGAAGTATCATGTGTAGAACTGTTCTTTAAAGACACTATGTCCTTTTTACAGCCAACATCAAAGTCTGTAGAACTTTGTAGAAATTATGAATATGTCATGTATGTTCTATCTGTGAAATTTAAACTTAGCAGTATCCTATTATTCAAATTATGGAAGGAAACCCGTTTACTTGCTAGACTTCACTGTCAGACACTATTGAGTGGCTGACTAGATTTTTTTTTCGTCTTTGGTAATAACATACATAAAATTAGCTGTAAAGGGTACATGAACATTTGTCTACATCAATAACTCACTTCTTGTAATAGCCAAAAATTTAACTGATTGAATCTTTGCGCAGGACAAAACGTACGACCATTCGGTACAATGGTCCGAACATCAGACAATTACTTACTAGCTCTATAGCTCTTAAGTCGATTCGACAACTAATAGTCGTTATTTTCCCACTTAAAGATATTTTCAAGCCCCCCTTTTTAAGGGTAGTTCTAAATTAGTATTATCTTTTAAATGGCGTTGGAATGAAACCAGGGCTCAAATTAATTTTTTGTCCACGGGGGCTCTTCCCCCGAAAAAAGAGCCCCCGTGAGCCTTCTCACGGGGGCTCTTTTATTACTGACGGGGGCTCTAAATACAAATATCCATTGAATTGGTACCTATGATACTCCTCAATTATTTGCTATTTCATCATTATCATTTCAATCAGCATTTTCCCTCTTACAAATTTACAAGCTACATAGCTGTTACTGGCCTGTGTATATAATATATACGCATACAACACTGATCTTTATGATATCTTTAACGTGACATATCTTCTTCTCCCCTTGCAAACGAAAAAGAAAACATGGTCATTAAATGGGATTAAGCGACAAATAATGATTGTGATTCAAATTGATGCGAATATTTGTTTGAATAAGCACTATTATTCACCGGAATCATTTTTGTAAAAACAACTTTTACAAATCTCAGCCATGCTTACTGAGTTGAGACGTTCCATTCAATTTAAAATACCCATTACATAATACACTTCTCCTAATCTCAAAGTGATCTTACAGCACAGTGGCAGAATTGGATGGCTGAGATTTGTAAAAGTCGTTTTTACAAAGAAGATTCTGGTAAAAAGCATTGCATATTCAAAAAAATCCTTGCATCAATTTGAATCACAATGATTATTTGTCGCATGGCCCTTTTATTAAATAAACTTGTTTTCTGTTTTGTTTGCAGAGGGAGAAGAAGCTATGTCACGTTAAGAAATCATAAAGATCAGTTGTATTATGCGTATATACATATGATACTAGAACAAATTTTGATTATCAGAATGTCATTTTGGAATACCTCTTTAGCCCGTATTAGTATTAGTATGATCCAATATAAAGCTATTATTCTTTATTTAATTCAGTATAATGCTTTTCCTCAAAAATAGTTTTGCTATTTTTTTAGGATTGAGACGCTAAGAAATGGTTTCAAATGTACATTACACGAACCCTGAACCATTGCAAAATGATGGTGGTTCTCTCTCTCTCTCTCTCTCTTTATTTTAATCATGCATTATCAACTACATATAAAGCAGCAACCAAAAACTTAGGGTTATCTGAGATAGGTGAAAGTAAGAGTTAAAAAGAAAGTCATGCTAAAACGGCGCTTCACTTCCCCCCGCCCCCTGAAAAAAATAAAATAGATTAGTAGTCCTCCTCTCCAGAATCCCCCTCCCACCCGCTTTAATATCACATTTTCACTTGGCAGCCCAAGGGGGCCAGGGGGGGGGGGGGTGGGAGGAGGGGGTAAAACCCCCTACCCCCCCCCCCCCCGCCGTAGATCTGCCCATGTTTTCATATCATTCCACGCAGGGGCGGGGATCCGGGCGGGGGGGGGGGGGGGGGGGGACGGGGGGGGGTACATGTCCCCCCCCCTCAATTTTTTTTAGGGGGGAATCGTCCCCCCTGGAAATTTGAAAAAGTGCAAAACAAATTGTATAGCATATACTGAATAATGACTGCAACACACTTTTAGGCTCTGGAAGGCCCAAGAGTGCAGCGTTTAGACTAATCAAATTGCAAACAAAATCTCGCTCGGTCGCTACGCTCCCTCGCATAACATCCTCGTAAAAAAAAAAAATCGCATTTCGTCCCCCCCGGTCATTAACAGAAATCGCCGCCCCTGATTCCACGACATTTTGGTCTTCCTCTTCTCCTCAAAAGGGACTTTTAGATTTGCGTGGACGTGGACGTGGACGTGGACGTGTTACGTCAATAAGGCACTGGCAATCATATGTGACGTCCTTTTAAGCACTGGCAGTGCCTTAAAAGGAGGTCACACGTTGCAGTCCACGTTCTCATCGTGCAAATCAAAAAGTCCCTAATATTGATTTACTGGTCGAGGTTCATTATTTGCTGACAACGAAAAACTTCTCCAGGCCATGACCATGTTTCTGCCCTTGCCCGATCGCCTCCAGCTCCAGCAGACATGGCGCGGCAGCGTGCACACGCACCGCTACTAACGGCGCAGTAGGCCTATAACCACTGCTGACGGCGGCACTGCACTGCGAGCTGAATCGGTAATAATAGGCCTACTCATAACACGAGAAATCTTGCACGCTAATCTTAGTTCCATTTCATTGGTTTCAGGTCTGAAAATTGAAACTCAATATTGTGTTAAAGTTATAACAGAAAAGATTATCTTTATTTTATAATTCCACCGGGGCGATTTTTAATTTTGCAATCGCCCCCGTGTATTTTGAGCGCTGAATGAAACCTTTTAATTTGTTTTGCCCTGCAAATGGGACATAGTACCTTTTATAGCAAAACAATAAACCTGCAATAACATAATCCAATAATGAGACTAAATACACGTAAAATGGATTAAATCTAAATACCTGTATATGATTACTGATGATGTGGCATACTCTCTTGACAAAAAGAGTGAATTTTCACTCTATTTTCACTTTCTTGGGAGTGACGTCCGTGATCACTTGTTTAGGAGTGAACATCGATTGATTTTAGAGTGCTCTCTAAGAAGAAAAGAGTGAATGTTCACTCTATTTTCACTACATTTTCACTCTCCAGAAGAGTGACGTCCGTGATCACTCATTTTTTTTAGAGAGTAGATTCAAACCCCTTACACTATGCTTCGCAGTCTCTTATTGTTTCCACTGCACCTTTCCACAGTACCTCTCCTATGGAAAAGAAAAATCAGGCAATTTGAAAAAAGAGGGGCTATATTCAGTTTAAGTGGCTGAGAATTGGAAATGGTCTGGTAAAGCCGTTTGCAGTAGATTGGCATCTCAAATGAATACATGCATTGAATCGGAACAATGCAATTTCTGTTTATGACAGTTTATGGTCTTTTTTAATACTAAGGGGCTAACACCGGGCTGACGTTTGAAGTAAATGCTTCACTTTGAAGTGATTATTATTTTGGAGAACATACAACACACACACACACACACACACACACACACACACTAGTACACTCACCAGAGTTGAATTAGGATGGTGACAATATGATATTTCTTTCTATCTATCGATAGGTCCATATAATCATATACATCAAGGGCATGAATAATTCGCAGAGGTGTTGTGGACTAGTGGATAAGTCACTCGACTGCAGATCACAAGGTACGGGCTTCAAGTCCCGCCGCGGCACTACTGTCCTTTGGCAAGCCGTTAATCTACAATTGCCACCCTCCACCGCAGTTGTAAATCTGAAATGCTTGAGCGGTAGTTACTTTGGCAGCTCGGCTATACGGCCAGGATAATATGTGTAAAGCGCCATGAACGTCAGAGGCTGGCGGATACCGACGCTATGTAAATAACAATATTATTGTTATGTTAACCAACCTAATCAAAATGTGCATATGTGCGTGTTAAAATCATATAAATCAAGGGCATGAGTACTGAGTAATTTGGATATTGGAAAAATAACCCAATTAAAATTTGCAATTGTGCAGGTGGTGCAGAATGACCAGTAAAATATGGTACCTTCTAGAGAGTATTTGTTATGACATAAATTTGGTCTGTTCAGTAAACAAACACAAAGGCATTCCTTCCCCTATTTCTTAGTATAGCTATAGCAAGTCACTTTCTCCCTTATATATATATGTATTGGCTAAGTTTGATTTTAAGGCTGCAAGCACTGTAGCCCTCCTGTTTCGTGTTTATTTTATTGATATATGAATTAACCGTGTATCTTAAGTTCTTATATCTTTTCCATACACTATCCTTTTCATACTTATCATGTACTGAATTAAAAGAAAAAAGCGTATCAAATGTAAACATATCAAAGTAAATACCACATGAATGTACATAAATATGTTTCCTTCAATGTATGTTATAGAAACAAGCGAATCAATTATTAATTATCAATAAATCAACCTATGCATTGATATATATATATATATATATATATATATATATATATACAGTGCGTCCCAGGAAAATGAAGCTGAGAATTATCGATGCTTTATGTAACTTTATCATAATTATAATTAATAAATGAGACATATTTTTAAGTTTAGATCCTCCTCTTTTATTTGATGTAATTCATATGATGCATATTTCACGCATTGGTGATTAAGAACAATTTAAAGATAGGGTACCAAAGAGTCATTTGGTGAACGGTATCTATAACATGATTTTACTAGTGACCGGTCATTAGAATTGGATAATGACCGGTCATTATCCAAATGATGCGTTAGGCAACATATATGCCTGGTCACGTGTATGCTTTCAACCAATCATTTCTTTAGGATCCACGTCATCATCTTATAATCTTTTATATTGTTGTATGTATAAAGCTACGCGAACACAAATCAATCAATCAATTAACAATCTTGAGACTAGTAAGGGAAGCATTGCAGGTTATGTTGGTGATAAAATGGTTTATGTTCAGTAATTCATTACTTGTTCTTCACATAACGTTTACGTTGAAGCTCGCAACCATATCAATTATAATCATCAACATTATGATTCTACGAGGGGCATGCAGGCGCGCCTAACATAGGAAACCATACGCCAGCGAATAAGTGTAGCCGAAAGATAAAATCCGTTCCTCCTCATTGATGAACAATATTCCATACTAAAATGTACAAGAGATATATAACTAAAGATATTTTTGTCATGATTAAATCAGGGATAATAATTTGTGAATTAAACTCACATATCCCTGATTAAATTTTAATATTTATTTTAGCATGCGTGGGTGCAGCCATTTTATTGCATAGTACGCTGCACCCGACGGCCTTGAACAGCCATTATGCACCCATTCCTAGTGAGAGACATTTTAATTGAATGAAAAAAACTTATTAAAAAAAAAATAATAATGAGAGACTGTCACAGCTGACAACGTGAACACAATAATTTGTGAAATCGATATGATATGAAAAAGGTAGCAGTTGACAAATCATTCATGCGAAACCTACACTGAGGAGAGTTATCACAGTATGTATGCAGTCAGTGTTCTGACAATTATATTTCAAAAAATAGTACCAGGTGAATGATATATATTTCATAATCAAACACACGTGAACACTAAGAAAGAATGGTGCAAGTATGCACCTTTAGGGGTGCAAACCGATGCAACACTGGCAGCACCTTTAGTTGTTAAATCCTGCACCCTTTAAAAGGGTGTCAGCTTGAACCTTCTAGGGACATGTTAGTACTATTTATGGTTCAATCCTGCACCTTAAAGGTACTATGTCCCTTATGCAGCCAACCTCAAATGCTGTAGAACTTTGCAGGAATTATGAATATGTCATGTATGTCCTATCTGTGAAATTTAAACGTTAGCAGTGTCTTCATATTCAAATTATGCAAGGAAACCCGTTTACTTGCTAGACTTCACTGTCAGACACTATTGAGTGACTGACTGGCTTTTTTCTTCTTTGGTAATAACATACATGAAAAGAGTTGTAAAGGGTACATGAGCATTTGTCTACATCAATAACCCACTTCTTGTGATGGCCAAGATTAAACTGATTGAATCTTTGCGCAGCATAAAACGTATGACCATTCAGTACAATTGTCTGAAAATCAAGACTATTACTTTTGGGCTCTATAGCCCTAAAGTCGATTTGACAACTAATAGTCGTTATTTTCCCACTTGAAGACATTTTCAAGCCCCACCTTTTTTAGGGAAGTTCTAAATTAGTATTATCTTTCAAATGCAGTTGGAATTTAACTTTTTCATTTTTTTAGCCTGCAAATGGGACATAATACATTTAAGGGACGCAAATCGATGCAACACTAGCAGCACCTTTATGGGTTCAATCCTGCACCCTTTTTTGAAAGAGGGTGCCAGATTGCATATTTTAGAAGACATGTTAGTACCCTTAATGGTTCAATCCTGCTCCATTAGGGCAGGGAGGTGTTTTAACTCACATACCCTGATTAGGGGTGCAAACCGATGCAATAACAGCACATTTAGGGGTTCATTCCTGCACCCTTTAAAGGTGCAACCCTACACCCATACTCGAGGAATACTCGTGAAATTTGCTCTTTCACAGATACATATTAAACATGCCTGTTGTTTCTTGGTTAATAATCATAATCAATATATCTTTTGTTAAAACGTGAATGTAATTGTAACATGATCAGACAAAATAATATATTGGTTAATGATTGCCGAAGGAAAATACAAATCACAAAATTGGTGTGCACTGTCCTAATTTGCTTAACAAATCATGATAAATGTATTTGTATGTGAACACGTGTAAAGTAATCATGAATATGCATGCAATATGCGAACTTTTATTTTGCACCTTTTTTCGGTCGATAGGGTTCATTTTTTGTGGGAAGGGAGCAACAAATATAAAATACTAACACGTATCCATTTACAACCTGGTGGAGCGGGTCAAATGATGGAGCGAAACCGCTTGTCCAAGGGTTTAAACACCGAGCGAGAATCGAACCAAGAACCTGTCGTGTGACTGAGGGTCAAGAGTATTCACCAATTTGCGACAGTAGGCCTACTCCCAAGTAATAGTGTGGTATGGTATGTCACTGAAACAGCTCCCGTAGGATTTTTTGTGCCAAAGTTGATTTTTTTTTTTTTTTTTTTTTTTGCATTTTTTTTGCATTTTTGGATTCATTGGGGTCCAAGCTATCATAAATTGATGGGGGTTCAAATTTTCCCGAAGACACCAAATTTTCCTATTGCGCGTTATATATGCCATTTTGGCGCCCAATATGGACCCCCATGGAAATGAAGGAGGGGTCTGGAAATTTGAACCCTGTCATTTTGGCCAATTTGGACCCTTTTGAAGCCAAAACAGCAAAAAAAATACTACGGGATTACATACCATACAGCACCATAATACCGGTACAATCTTTATTCAGTAATAATAAACAGTTGTAGTGAACAAGCTTACCCGTTCTGCTAGTGTTGAGGACTGGTTCCCTTCAGTGTGTTACTATTACATGTACCACATGTATGCTATATCAGTCATTGATAATAGTGAGGCGGAAAAACACGTACACACCTATACCATGCAATGATTTTGTTTTATGTATGGTAAAGTAAAAAGCGAAAGAATAGTAGGCTATGTGAGGGAAAGATTTTGGCCATTGGAGCATTTCTTCTTTTGTCCCGTACCGTACCGTATATGCATTTGTTATATAATTGAAGTGTTTCATTTCATTAAGGATGGGTAAGAATGAGAGGGAGGGATAGAAAGAAAGAGAGAAAGAGAGAGAGAGAGAGAGAGAAAAGAGAGAGAGAGAGAGAGAGAGAGAGGGGGGGGGGGAGGGGCGGGGTAGGGGGAAGCTTCATCTAGTGGGGGTGGGGTGGAGCTTGACAAAGTATGTAGGTATGGTAGAGGGAGGAGAGTGAGTGAAGAGAGGAGAACGTGTTGAATAGGGAGAGAGTATATTAGAGAAACATCCAGAGTGGAATAGAGAGAGAGAGAGAGAGAGAGAAAAAAAAAGAGAGAGAGAGAGAGAGAGAGAAAGAGAGAGGGGGAGAGAGAGAGGGGGGGGGGGAGAGGGGGAGAGAGAGCAGTAAGTGAGAAAAGCAGAGGGAAAGAGAGAGATGAACAAAATAGACAGGACAGAGGGAGGGTGGATAAGAGAGAGGGAGAGAGAGAGAGAGAGAGAGAGAAAGGGGAGGGTTACAGATTAAATATACTTTTGGAGGGAGAGTGGTATAGCACATTAAATAGAGTCCCCTTTGAGAGGAGATGCGAGTCCTTTCATGTTTTTTTTCTACAGTCCTTTCCATCCCCCGGAACATTTTTTTAGTTTATACCATTCGAGTGGAAGGGGGACATGTCCCTAATTCACCCCTTCCCGTCCACCGCCCCATATGTACGCCTTGGACTTGACATTGAAAAGACCTTGTAAATAACAGAGTGAAAAACGGTTGTTGTTTGTCTTAACCATTGTTACGTATGGCAGGAGAACCTCTATAGGACATTTGCAGTCGATTGCTTTACAATGGATAAACGCGGCGTTCATACTTCAGAAATCCATTGTATAGCTATACAATAAGTTATTACAATTGTGAACTCGGGCTGAACGTCGTATAACGAATTGCCTGTTTGAGCGTAGTTCAGAATCAGGGTGTGTTTCACAAAGATTAAGATCGACTTTAAGTTGAACTTAACTATGGCCGGCTGCGAATTTTTTTTCCGTACTCGAGAGAGCAAAAATCCCATGTGCGCATGCGCGTGGACTTATGATTTCTCTGCTACTTCCCATACGAAATGTACATGTATTCGCATGTACTGTGCACGATTCGCGTTCTACGAGTAAACGATGGCATAGTAGTCTTCAAACACAGACTCTGATTTGCCAGTTTGACAAATCAATATGCGTATGTGTCGCGATGTGCTTATTCAAGTCTGTGTAGTTGTATGATTCAGACCCAGTAGTGCATATGGAAATACATTGCAACTTGTATAGAATGGTATAGTAGTCTGCAAGCACAGACGCTAATCTGACAGTTTGACAACATACTAGTAGTGTGCTGAGAAGTACTTTATTCAAGTCGCCAACTTGTATAGAATGGTATAGTAGTCTGCAAGCACAGACGCTAATCTGACAGTTTGACAACATACTAGTAGTGTGCTGAGAAGTACTTTATTCAAGTCTGCGTAGATGTATGATTCAGACCCTACTGGTGCGTGCGTTAGAAATGCATCTCAATGTGTAGAGTGTAGTATAGTAGTCTGCAAGGACATAATAATATATTGTAAAATCATAAAACTACTCATAAAACTACTCAGACTTGAATAACACTATTTTGTCAAACTGTCAGATTAGCGTCTGTGCTTGCAGACTACTATGCCACTCTGCAAGTTGAGATGCCTTTCCAATACACGCACCAGTAGGGTCTGAATCATAAAACTACACATATTTGAATATAAAGCACTACTCAAGACACTATGTTGTCAAACTGTCCGATTAGCGTCTGTGCTTGCAGACTACTATACCATGCTATTCAATTTGGGATGCATTTCTGTAAGCACTAAAATGTCTGAATCATACAACTACTCAGACTTGAATACTAGTACTATTGCTACGCACGATATATGCGTAATTGTTTTGTCAAACTGGCAAATCAGAGTCTGTGTTTGAAGACTACTATGCCATCGTTTACTCGTAGAACGCGAATCGTGCACAGTAGATGCGAATACATGTACATTTCGTATGGGAAGTAGCAGAGAAATCACAAGTCCACGCGCATGCGCACATGGGGTATTTGCCCTCTCGAGTACGGAAAAAAAATTCGCTGGCCGGCTGTTCATGCCACTGTTTGCGTTTGGTCATACCATTTACTGGCATTGGTCTCTGAAGGGACGTATAAATCGTGGTCATAAATCTACACAATTTACATTTTTTGATACTTCATGATTGAAGGAAAAAATATTATCTAAAGCTCATAAAAGCTCATAAATAAGAGACCAATAGTGAGAGCGACCAGTGGCAGGAATGGCCTGTCATAGTTAAGTCCTACTTAAAGTCGATCTTAGTCTTTGTGAAACACCCCCTGGTCTATTTAATTAATTTTGACATCCACCACAACAGCAATGAGACCTGCCCCACTTATGCTATATACGTTCACACATAGGCGAGTTGGAAGTACGAGTAGTGGCGAGTTGACTTTTAGGGGTACTCGCGATAACTCTTCATTTAAAGACCGTCAATACTACTGGTCCAGAAGGGATTAGACCAACAGCAAGGTCACTGACAGGTGGCTATCTCATTAACTCAGCTCTCAACTAACATAAGAAAAAGAGGACCACGGGGAACCAACAGGCACCGATTGGGGAAGTTTTCTATATAGAGGGAGCAAGTAGCTTACAAGTAGGACAGTGGGGCTTTAACTCGGGATGACTCAACGTTACTTGCGGCAACTCGGGACAACTATTCACAATTACTCTTCGCAACTCGACGCAATTCGCGTGAGGTTGCAGTAGCTCTCATTTTTTTTCTCCAGACATTTAACAAGAATTCAAGCTCTTGAGAATTCATGAAGATGCACCTCGGTCAAACTCGGAACAACTCGTAGTTAACTCGCGATAATCGTGGAAAACTCGTCATGCACTCTTTTCAACTCGTAGCTTCCGGAGTAAAAAAAGATATTAAGATGAGAAGACAAAAAAGAAGGGTATAGGGTTGAAGAGACAGGGACAGGGGATATGATAAAAACAGAGGAAGAGGGAGAGAGAGAGAGGACGAGAGAAAGAGCGGTAAGGGTTGAGAGGTAGACAGAGGCAGAAACGTGAGAAAGAATGAGAGAAAGATAACAAGAAGCAGAAATTAAAGAAGATGCAGAAAAGGGGCAGAATAATAACTTAAGGAACTGTTAATAATCCTTTTAATCATCTATAAACGAAATCAGCATCGACAACAAAAATAGAAAGAGGAAATTACAAAACATGATTCAATTAGAATGATACAAAACAATTTATTGCAAAAATACATTTCTGTTGATCATGCCTTTCGACACGAATGTGCCGGGAGATGGCGCTACATAATAACTTGTAGTGATGCCATTAATCGTTCTGAAACAAAATGTCAAAAATTGCAAATGTCTCTATATTTCATATGAAAATTATTTGTGTCACCAATAGAAACAACACCAAAAACATTTGTTCATATATGGGGGGGGGGGGGGGTATCCATTAGAATTTCGTAAGGATTCCATAATCATTTAAAATTGCCATGTTAAACACATACAGTGATAAAAGATACGCTTATTATTATTTAACCATTTTCGTGGTTTGTCATCATTAAGCTAAATATGTTCAATATTAATTGGTTGAATTTAGAGTGATAACATATGAATGGGATCATGTGAATAAGTAATATGCCTACTTATCAATATTCACATTAATGTATTGCATCAATCAGTCAAGACACAAGTTTTGAAACCGAGATTGCTATATATTTTTTTTTAAATAAATAATGCTATGGGTCAGTTATCCTTAAAATCCCTTTAAAAATTAGTCGTGTAGAAATACCTTCCAAGTGGTAAAACCATTTTTTCACAGCGATGAGAGAAAAAAAAAACAGCAAGTAAGTAATACATTGCCAAAGATTAAACTATAAGGGACACTACATCCCTTGAGCTTTATTCTTTTTCCGATTATTTATTTGTACTCGATTTTCCGAAATTGTGTCTGATTCGTAATACAGTCAAACCTGCTTTAGTGACCACCTGTCTACAAAGACCACCTGTCTACTAAGACCACCTGTCAACAACAAGCACATTTTTGTCTCCATTGAAAATGATTTCTCATTCATTGAAACATGTACTACAGGAACCTAAGACCACCTGTCTACAAAGACCACTTTTTGTGTTTCCCTTGGGCGGTCGCTGTAGACAGGTTTGACTTTACAAAGAAAACAAGACAAATGAAAACTTTAAGAAAATACAATCCAAATGTTTTATACGCCATCCCATCGTTTTCCTGTGTCATACCTTGACTATGGACAAACACAAACAAACAAGCAAACATGAAACAAAAAGAAACAAACATGAACTAAATAAAGGGAAGGGGGGCATCGGCAAACCAAATGATCAAAAACGGAAAATTGTAACATCGAACAATAATTATACATTTTCGTATTGCAATTCGACCGTGAGCAAGAACTCATTGCTCATTGAAAATACTATACCACATATCTTTATTCTATTATGCCGCAAATTTTCCATTTTATTTACTATAAACAAAATACAGTGCGTCCCAGAAAAAACGAAACCGAGAATTATCAATGTTTTATCATAATTTAATCACAATTATAATTAATAAATGACACATATTTGGAAAGCTTAGTCCCTCCTCTTTCATTTGATGCAACTCATATAATGCATATTTTACGCATGGGTGATTTAAATGAATTTGAAGAGAGGAAACCCAAAATTCATTTGGCGGACGGTATTTGAATTTCAAAGAGAAATATGCTCCATGTGAGTTGCATCAAATGAAAGAGGAAGATCTAAGCTTTCCAAATATGTGTCATTTATTAATTATAAATGTGACTAAGGTATGATAAAACATCGATAGTTTTCGGTTTCGTTTTTTCTGGGACGCACTGTATATTATTTCAGTTGATTTAAACTAGTATCTTTTTAGCGCATAAAGACATCTCTGTATTATGCGCTGAATTAAAAAAAAATGTATTAATACTATATTAATTCAGGATGGAACTCCCTTTCTTTTGATAGCACCATAAACTTTCTTTCTACTCGTTTTCACATAAATATGAAAAACAATACACACCTGTGTGTCATTAACGAACTTTTCTCCGCGCTTTGGCAAGACGCTAACTTTTCTTTAATATTATTGGTCAATACGTTTGATTCGCTTGACGAAAAATATGCCATGATTTCTATTGGAACCTCCCCTTTCCAATCCACTCCTTAAAAGCAAGAGAAATGCATTTGTGGGATATCGACGTCTTATAACAAATATTTTATTTTGCCCAAATCTATAGTATCGAGAAGAAAAAAATGGGATGCTTCAATAGACATACCGTATATAACAAAATAAATATGTGATTTAGTGTTAACATTTGTAAGAGTGGCAAGACTAATGACTATGATGATAATAATACAACACTTATGATAATGTACATATGCATCATGTCGTATCTACTTGAGAGAGATAGGGACGTCACCAGAAGTTGTTTCTGATTTGTCGGGAACTTCTTGAAGCTATAGAATAGTTCCCAGTCATAGAGATTGTACTTGGGAGGAGATTATTTTGAGCACAATGACCCATCTCGCGTATACGCGATGATAAGTGTGTCACAACTATCTCTCTCAACGCGCTATGATATGCATCGTATAAAGTAGGAAAACGTACTTGTTAAACGTAAGCAGTATATGCATAGATAGAATGCGTAAATTAAACATGACTCTCATACAGCAGTGATTTATATCTACGCCCATGTCCATGTCGTGTTGGTCTTCTCCCATCTTCATCCCCCATAATGCCTATGATAGAGATTGGCCTAGGTGCCTCCCCCGGGTATTCACTTCCGGAGGCCTCATAAGCAGATACTGGACGTGTTGAACGCTTGGCAGGTTTAGGTGCGGGCGTCGGCGTCGGGCCGTTCCTGCGTTCGCGTCGAAAATCCCGCTCGTCCTGCATTGACATGACCGGGTTGTCGTACGTGTTATCGTAGGTGTGGCGGTACGAAGGCGGCGGCGGACGGGAGCGGTTGTGACGCAGAGCGACTTCGGTATAATCGTGTGGCGTTGAATGACGGTCATGCGAATGTCGCTCGTAGGACTTGTGATGGTGTGGGCGCCGTTCGTGACTGCCATCGTCATTCCGTTCATTGTGACGTTCGTTGTGATGTTCAATGCGATGTTCGTTGTGTCGTTCGCTTCTCTCGCGCCGCTGACTGTGTCTTCCAACGTCGTTTTGGTTATCATCAGTTACCGCATCGGTTCGTACCCCGTCATTAGCATCAACCCCGTGGTCTCCCTCGTGATCTCGTGGTACATCACCGTTTGCAGGTTCGGCAGGTGGTGCGCTAGCTTCGGCTGTCACATCATCTTCCTGCTGCCTCCTATACGACGTCAGTTGCACCTCCTCATTTGTCAGAAACTCGGCTTCGAACTCGTGCGACGCCGTCAACGTTCCCGACATCAGCGTCCCGTTCACGGTGATCGTCTCCTTCCTCATCCTCTCGGCGATCTCGGGGATGAGCTGGTCGAGGCGTCGGATATCGCTCTTATTTCGCTCGACGACGAACCAGAGGATGAGCGTGCAAAGTACGGCGAAGACGACGACGACGGCTAGGCAGGAGAAGATGACCGCCTCCTGATGGGTGTTGTGACCCGGGTCGTCCGGGGGAGGGATGGCCGCGCGCTCGTCAGTTTTTCCCAAGTATTGTGACGTCACACCATGGACCGCCATCGTGTAGATGCACAGTACCGCTAGAAGAAACTTCATGATGTTGAGATAGTTCATTCAAGAGTTCATCAAAATTGAAGGGTCTTTGCTCAGAGAGAAACGATTAGCCGACGATGTTGATGATAGTGGAGAGCATCTGCATCTGTGTATGAAAGAAGGAAGAAAAAGAAAAATCTGTTACAATGGCATAATGGAATATACATAAACAGATAGATAAAAGATCATAGATAAATAGATCGTTAGATAGATGGGGTACAGACAGAGAGAGAGATGGGGGAGAGAGAGGGGAGAGAGAGAAAGAGACAGTGAGAGAGAGAGAGAGAGAGAGAGAAAGACGGAGAGAGAGAGAGAGAGAGAAAGAGACAGTGAGAGATAAAGATGGAGAGAGAGAGAGAGAGAGAGAGAGAGAGAGATATAGATAGTTAGAGAGAGAGAGAGAGAGAGATGGGGGATACCTGAAGAAGACAACAATCAAGATTAATTTCGCAAGTTATAACATTGACAAATTTACTAACCACTAAAGTATTAGTATTTTATTTGTGTTTATTTTGTATATGTGCGTCTTAGAAAATGTATTATCACCTATATCTGTCTGAAATTCTGTAATTATTGCTTCCTTAAAAATGCCCTTTTGGTGTCTATCTAATCTTTTTAATATCGCACTCAGACCACTGTCTATTGAAACCCGACTAATGGCCTTCTACACAGACAATGTACAGAGTGAAAAAAAAGAGTTTGCACCTAGAAAATTGCTAATTATTTAAAGAATCATCGATGGACATTAAACTGTTATATGTTTTATGAACGAGTGTTTTATCCCAAATCATTTGGTAGCATTTTTGTGTGGTATGTGTTCACGCTTGAATGAACAGGAGACATTGTTTGCGAGAGTGCAAAAATCTAATTGCGCCAAAGTTGCCTGTGTGATGTTTGAATAAAACAATTGGGATTTGGGTATTAATTCGGTCTTTGCAGATCCAAAATAACACCCCTAACAAAATTAATCATGCCACACATATCAAATATCGAATATCAAATATCAATGAACATTTGTGCGCGTGTGTGTGGGTGTGTGTGACTTTGCCCTTTGCAAAAAACATATGCAATGCATTTCATTTGACACTTTCAATCCATTCTCTCACTCCGCTAAGCCCAACATAATACATACTGAAGGCATCACTCTGGCGCAAGTCGATTTTTGCACTCTCGCAAACAATGCCTCCTATTCATCCAAGCGTGAACACATACCACACAAAAATGGTACCAAATGATTTGGGATTAAACACTCTTTCATAAAATGTATAATGGTTTACTGTTCATAAATGATTTTACACAAAATTAGCAATTTTCTAGGTTTAAACTTTTTTTTGACTCACACGGGATATTACCTCAATTCAATTTAATTTAGTTCAATTCGTTTCTCTAAATTCCAGCAAATACATAAAACATTCATAGGTACATAAATGAAACAAATATGTCCGAGTTAAGAACCAACAACAGTATAATTCAGTACAAATTTAACAAAATGGTATGAGAGGAATTAGGATGGCCATAAACAAACAATACAAAAAAAACAATCGGGGGTTTTGTCGAGAACTTACTTAGAACTTCACACGAATCCAATGCACGCACTAAAGTATCAACAGGTATGTAGTTCCATGACTGCTACAATGGACTAAAAACTGCACTTTTTTTTCTAGATAATCTTTTTTATATTGCTGTCAGACTATTGTCTATTGGAAACCCGATTACAGCGGCTCCCTTCACCGACTATTATCCAATGGACATCCGTTGGATATCCGTTTTACCGTTGAATAACAAAGTGACGCTGTCCAAAGTGGTTAAAAGTGACAGCTCATGCCTTATTTCAAGGTTTCAACGTTATATGTGTACTTTGTGTTTTATTGCTAACGATTCTATCTTTTCCCCGACGTGTATCCAGTAAAGCCCAACTGTTTAATTCTGATTTAAATTAAATATGAAGCTTAATTTCTAACGATTTCTTATTTTCTCCCCTTCTTCTGTTCCTCTTCTACTTCTTCCTATCTTGTTGTTGTTGGTGTTGTTTTGTTGTTCTTCTTCTAAACATTATTCAAATGGCTATAGCGTGGCTAAGTGACAGCCCATATAAATATTTGTTATTTCATGTGTATGCATATGTTTATTAATTTATTCATTTAATTTAATTTATTCATTTGTTTCATTTGTTTCTCCAGGTCACCCTCACACGGAGAAAGGTCAGTCTCTAACGCACCCCTACGTCAGGAACTGACGCTAGTACTGAATATAACGCAATGCTATAAAGCCCTTATCCCATTTTGTTTCTTCTCCCTACCCCCCTTCTTTTTTTGTTGGTTGGGGGGGGGGGGGGGTAGGCAGAGTTAAACGGTGACATTGAAATGTGGGTTCATCTGACATTGAATCAAAATATATTTCAGAAAGAGACAAGTAGTCAGCCTTGTAAAACTAGCGATTGTTAAACGTTTAATGTAAACAATAAGCGAGCTAAAACCGTGGGAAGATAGTTGAAACAAGCAAAATTATGTCCTGTTTTTAATATAGGCTTAATTGTGAATTCTTAACACGTATTCACAATGCATTGTTGTAACTAGAAATTATGCTACCACGTAAAGCCTTTTCGTTATAGAACAGAACTATATACAGTACTTAGTTTACAAGGATTTTCGTGAAGTTCATTAATATGTAATTTGTATATGACTTTTTAATATAAAAAAGGAGTTTCATTTCGTTTAACCTGAAAATGAATAGTTCACGAATGATTATACCGAATACATGTGTATTTAATAAACGATGATTAACATTTGCTGCTTTTCCATGCATCGTTAAATCAAACCCAGCGAAAGTGAAAAGGGGAAGGGGAAAGAAAATTATAGGCTAAGAGATCCATGATAATTTGTAGAAGAAGTAAAGAAACTGAATAATGGTGATTAAATAGCATTATTAGAGAAATGACAATATCAAAAGTAAAACTAATATGGATAATATAACAACAATAACAATAATAATCATGTTAATAATAATAGTAATTATAGTAAGATAAAGAAAGAAGTATAATAGGAATGTATATGCTAATTTTTCTCTCTTGAAATGCATTGCTCCTGGATAATCTCATCGAAATATCAGATTAACGCATGTGGCATTAATAGCTCTCGAGAGAAGAAAGGAAATAGTTTCCTTGAACTGTCTGGTGTATTCAGATTAAACGTGTTTCACCCGGCTGCGCATATTTTTTTTACACAACTGTTTAGCCATTTTCGCGAAAAAATTCCAAGAAGTGCTCTGGTGAAAGAGTCTAGGTTGTCAGCGCACGCACGTACACCCAGGGAAGGGAAAATGATAGAAAGGGGAAAACAAGGATAGTGGAGAGGATATGGAGAAGGAAAAACATAGAAATACATTAGGAAAGAGAAGAGGATAAGTCAAAGGAAGAACATAAAAATACATAATTGAAGAGCTAAGAGGATCAAATATAGACTAAGGAAAGGGGAAATAAGGGAATGTATCAAAACAAAGAAATAGATGACGAAGGAGAAAAGAATAGATTGAAGGAGAAACAAAGAAATACCTAAAACAAAAGAGAAGAGGTTAGAATAAAGGAGAACAACATAAATACATAAGGAAAGAGAATGGGGGATAGTTGAAGGAAAAACAAAGAAATTAACGAAGGAGAAAAAGAGAAGAGGATAGAGTGAAGGAGAACACAGAAATACATAGTGAAAGAGAAGAGGATAGATTTAACCCGAAACAAATAACGAGTATACACATGTACAGCTCCAGCAACCCAATATAACTGCTAAGGGTAATGCTAGACTCCGTCTCTAGTCGTTTGCACTGTATATTTGACTGAAATGGCTAAACAGTTCGCCACCCGGCTATGAGCCAGTCACCGCTATTTGCCAAGTAAAAAGAATAAGAACAAAAAGAAAAAGAAAAAGTATTGGAACAGAATAAGAAGGAAAATAAAAAGGAGAAGAGGAAGAACAATGAGGAAACAGAAGAAAGAGAAGAAGTAGAAGAAAAAGAAGAAGACGAAGGAGAAGACGAAGGAGAAGAAGGAGAAGAAGAAGAAGAAGAAGGAGAATAAGAAGGAGAAGAAAGAGGAGAAGAAAAACAAAGAATTATGAGAAGAAGAAGAACAAGAAGAAGAAGAAGAACAAGAACAACAAGAAGAAGAAGAACAAGAACAACAAGAAGATTAAGAAGAAGAACAACAAGAACAACAAGAACAAGAAGAAAAAGAAGAACAAGAAGAAGAAGAAGAAGAAGAAGAAGAAGAAGAAGAAGAAAACGAAAAAGAAGAGGAAGTAGAAGAACAAAATAAAAAAGGTGTAGATGAACGGAAAGGAAAGTGAAGAAGAAAGAGGAAGAATAAAACCACACAAACCAAACAAAATACCTAGGTATTGCAAAATATAAGGTAGTGCAAAAGGGGAAAACCAAACTCGTTTCTTTCACATACGAATACGTTTTGATATTAAAATTATCATTCAAGGTTCCTTTGAAGTAACACGAAGAAAGGGAAGACCCAAGCGAAAACATGGAGTGACGGTCTTTTAAAGCAGGGCTCCCACTTAGCCGAGTTGTATTAGCGAGTTATGGCGAGTTGTGGTGAGTTGCCTCAAAGAGGCACTCGCAATAACTCGCGAACAATTCGGTATGGCTTAGCGTAACTCTTTACAACATTCCAAGACTCTCCTCGAAGTCGCGATCAGTTCCTAAATTTTGAACATGTTCAAAAAAAATTCTCCGATTCGTTGTATTTCGAGGTAAACTCGCCTACACTCGTAATATTCTCGCATTACTCGTAACAAGCTCGCGCTGCACTCATAACTCGTAGCAACTATAGCCACCTTATGACGAATACAGCGCGAGCTTGTTACGAGTAATGCGAATATATTACGAGTGTAAGCGAGTTCACCTCGAGTAACAACGAATTCACCTCGAGTAACAACGAATCAGTGAAAATTTTGAACATGTTCACAATTTTTGCTGATTCGTTGTAGCTCGAGGTGAACTTGTTTAACACTCGCAATATACTCGTAGCAACTCGCCACCTTATGAAGAGTGCAGCGCGAGCTTGTTACAAGTAATGCGTGTATATTACGAGTGTAGGCGAGTTCACCTCGAAATACAACGAATCGGGGAAATTTCTTGAACATGTTCAAAATTTAGGAACTGATCGCGACTTCGAGGAGAGTCTTGGAATGTTGTGAAGAGTTACGCTAAGCCATACCGAATTGTTCGCGAGTTATTGCGAGTGCCTCTTTGAGGCAACTCACCACAACTCGCCATAACTCGATAATACAACTCGGCTAAGCCCTGCTTTAGGGATATCACTGGTCCCTTTTAATACACTTTGCCGGATTGCAGAAGACACATGCCTATGGAAGGGTCTCATCACATGGGTCATAACGGGTCAGCCATGACCAATAAGACAACAACGATTATTCATTCATACTGCAGGGCCGTCATTCGTTACTATGACTGATTGATTGGTGACCTTTTGGCCGTCTTAGTTGGCTGATAATACAAATATGAGAACTGTCAAACATTATCTGACAGATAAAACAATGAAGGCTACCAGAGGAGTGTTTCACGAAGAATAAGATCGACTTTAAGTTAGACTTAACTATGGCAGGCCATTAATACCTCTGTTTGCTCTCACTATTTACTGGCATTGGTCCCTCAAGAGACGTATCATGGTCACAAATCCAGAGAATTGTTTGTTGTTGATAATTCATTAGTGAAGGAAAAATATTATCTAAAGATCATAATGGTCGAGCAACCATTGGCATGAATTGCCTGCCATAGTTAAGTCCAACTTAAAGTCGATCTTAGTTTTTGTAAAACACCCCCAGAGGGTGCTATTAACTATTGTCGGAAATATATACGATATATTATAAAAAGAAATGGCAATGGGTATGAAAATCCTTTATTTTATCACTTACTTGAAGAAAACCATTGGTGAACACTCATAATCAAAATTAGGAATATTGTTAATATCGTAAATGGAACTTTTAAATATATACATCATAACAAATCTGTAAAAGAAGACGAAAATATACAGTTATTTATTTTAACTACTTTAGATTTGCCAGGAGGCGTACATTAAGGGGGAGGAATGTCAAAACCTTAAGTTATTTTCGAGGAATGATTTACTTTACATTACTTTTCCAGCACCGGAAATACATCTATTTCGAATTTAATTCCACGCATTGTAAAAATATATTAATGTTTTTCCAGTATGACATTAAGTCCAAAGTCCCAATATCCACAATACCACGAATAGCACATCAAACTACTGAATATGAATAGTGCAAAATATATATTCCACACAAATAACAACTCCTTTTTTCTTTCTCGCTGTCTCTCTCTCACTCTCTCTCTCTCTCTCTTTATGTTTCATTTTTGTGTGGGGGGGGGGGAGGGGTAATTTGGATCATGGCAACACACAGGTAAAATATGTTGACATTTGCGCATTCACAGGGGGAGGGGGCGCAGTGCATTTATTTGTGTATACTTAGTAAGGGATCATAGTCAATTTCATAAACCACATGGGGGAGGGGCACAGCTCCCTCAGACCCCGGGAATAGACCACCCTCCCCCTTGATTTCCTAGTCGGGTCACAGAAAATACAGGAAATACAATTATTCTTCCCCAGAGCATCATCATTCACCATAAGAACAAGTAGTTGCCGCGGATTGTCTGGTGAAATACTTATTGAATGACTCCACCGCATGTGGAATTATCGTGAGAAGTTGGTATTCCCTCCCTTTTTTTTTGGGGGGGGGGGGGGTTGGATATTAACCTTATTCAGTTAAATCAAGAGAAAATAATAATTCAGATAAAGCATCGAAGCTCTCCTTTATCAGATTCACCGGCATTAAACAGAATTAGTAACCTGTCAAATCAATATAAACTCTTTCAGGAAAGAGTAGAAAATGTATTGACATGACTCATGTCGAGTTTGACAGAGTAAAAACACTTTGTGGGTAATTTCGTCTCGCCTTGTTCCTTTTGTTAACATTTAGCCTGCATTGTACCTGTGGCAAAATGTTTATTTTAATGTAGGTCTATTTTTCTCTATGTGAGCCTTAACCCGTTAAAGGCCCTCGAGGAAGTCTGGTAAAGGACTGTTGTACACTTGCTTACAGTCAAAATGATGTTATCTCAATTTTAAACGCTATACCAATAACCGGAGGGTTTGGCCAACATTGTTTAAATTGCTCCCAACATGGCGTATATTCCTTTGTTTTGTGCCTGTCCTAAAATCGGGTTGGCCATTTTAAGCTGAAAAAAAAAGATACATCACTTAAAGGTAAAGACCAGTTATGATCATGCGATTGCATTGTGAAAGAAACGTTGTGGAATCGATCAGAAAAGGTTGATCATCTAGCATATAAGTATTGGTGTATACTGCAAGGTTCTGGAATCATCAAAATGATAAGATAATGGCCCAGTCTTCGTAAAGTTACAAGCACTGTACACAGAAAGATGTATATAGGACTATACGCACACGTGCGTTTATCTCTCACATACCATGTAGATAAACTAATTTACCAAATATATCAATTAGTAGGCGGTTTCCCGGCAAAATTTGTATCATCATGTATTAGTCAAAACATATTCTTTCACATGATTGGTAATAAAAGCTTCCATTTCATTTTTTGAAATTGGGGCGTTTCCAATACTGGTCTTAACCTTTAATTAATCTCTCAATTTTCAGCCAAAGTACCTCTCTCGCTCCCAGGCAGCATATTGTGTCAGTTAAGTGTAGCGTTCGTGTTGCTAATCGTAAGTTTACCAGAATAAATCTGAAAATGAGATAAACGTAAGCTCCCCTTGACCTCTACCGTGACCCGAGGATAGATCTCTCTCTCTCTCTCCCTCTTTCTCTCTTTATGACTTCACCGGGAGCTCAAGTTAAAGGTCCTTATCACCCCTGTCAAACTTCCGCATTCTATGCGTTTATGGTGGGAGTAAAAACGAAACTTTCACATAATGTAAAGACCCGGAAAGGTACAAGTCAAGTATATAGACAAAATATTTAGAAATACACTAAAACAGGGCTATGTACAACGTGAAAACTAAAATAGGAAGTAAATACATACCCGCAAGGCTAAATAGTTCAAGTCTGAAGAAATTGATACACATATTAAATTGGTACATGTACTTATTTGAAATATTCATTTAAATTTAGAGAATATATCCATTAACTGCAGATTTACGCTTAAACCTGTCTAATGAGGATCTCAATTTAGAGGGAGAACATCAAGTCATGTTAAGAGTAATTTTATATTTAAAAAAATATATAGGCCTTATCTGTTTAGTTTGTTGTCATGTATACATCAAAGACCATACAGCGATGCAACGGAAATACCTGCATAATCGTACCGTTATATCTTCCAAAAATTGGCACTCTATATATTGCCTACGATTTCAGTGCATTTTCAATAAGGTCAGTGGGGTTGCTAATAATTATAAGTTATCATATTTCGACGTCACACATTACCCTTTTGATGATTAATTATTGTGAAAAATAAGCATAAATACCGAGTTTGCATGGCCAGAGTTCAAACTTGGGTTAGGAATTCAAACACGTGTCACAGTCGGGGTGTTTTAGGGTGTCAGTCGTTTATATAGTTCAGTCAACTATGATGTTTGTCGGATGTCAGTTATATCTAATTCAGACTCTTTTAAAAGGTTCAAAAGGTATTGTGGTATTATTATTAGTGTAACTCCTTTTTGACATAAGTATGATACATGTAGTTCAAAAATAAACCAACAGGTATATTTAAGTACTTTTTAGGGCAGACTATAGCATAAATGATTTTGCTTCGCTTCTTATTGATGACCATCTGATTTTGTTTTTATATTTGTCATGGGGCCGCAGGAAAAATATATCAACAACGACCCCCCCCCCCTTCTTCCAAATAGTCGTCAATGTCATACCCCTGCTTTATTAGTAGTCATGCAAAATAGAAGAAGATGTGTAAGTGATATCCTGACAATATTTTCTTGTTGTTAAGCTGTCTAATCAACGTAGCCAGTCCTTTTAACATGACTATCTTTTGATTCACCGATTTTCTTTTGATCGATTCGTTTGTTTATTAATCTATTGAGTGGTTATTTATATAATTATTTATTTATTTATATATTCATTATTTACTTACTTATTCATGATTTTGTTTAACTCACGAAATTGTTCATTCATATATCGATTTATTCAAATAATATTTATATCACTGTTAATGTGAGCTAGTAATACACAAATCGAAACATAGACTCGCGTATGTGAACGCGACGATTTGTTAATATTTTAAATCTCAGTTCTGTCATATGTGTTGGTACCAATCCTTTGAAAGTAAACTCGTGTGACCGCGTTCCACACCAGAACGCCCCCGCTATGCTAACCCTCCCAACACAATAGGAAGCCTCGCTGTGTTATTTCAGGAATCCGACGATCCTATTGTGACGATTGTCTAGTTTTGTTTTTGGTAAAACGACCTCAATTTAATGATCCGTAGTCTATGTGCCACACCGAAACACATTTGCAAAACCTTGCTTAGTACTGCGCAATATCATTAGTATTACTATTATCATGCATCAATATTATTAGTAGTAGTATTGATGTTTGTATCGTTGTCATTTTTACTATCATTATTGTTGTTTACGTATCTATTTATTCATATATCTATTCATTCATTTATGTTTACGTTGGGACTTGTGTGCATAGACTATATCTAATCTGAGTACATTGTATTCTTTTTAGCTACAATTGGAAGTCACGTACAATTCTGACAAAAAGTCATAATTTGGTGACCGGTCATATGATCTTGAGTCATTGCTCCAGGTTTTATTTCTTCAAAGATATAGGGTTAGGGTTGCAATTAGGTTTTGGGCTAGGTTTAGGGATTAGATCCGGAATAGTGTATGGTCCAGGGTTCAATTTAATCCTGGTATATTTAAGGAGAATATACAGAATAAACAAAATAGGGCTCTTCTCACAGTTCTATATTATACCATTTTTTGAAAATCCTCTACCCCGTCAAATAACTGAGGAGGCCCAAATAACAATAATCATATTCATATAATAATAATAATAATAATCAGTCTCATCAGTATTCATACTGTTCTCCCTGAGGGCCCTGCAATCATATTATTACCCCGGTCATCGGATTCAGGCTTACCCGCACACAATATATGCACATTCTCCACTCCCTGGGAGCACTCCATACGAATTGCATACGAATTGACGGATACATATTAATGAGATTGATGAAGGAATGAAATTCCGGTTGAAGGAAGAAAGAAATAAACCCATAATCTTTCATTAAAAACATCTGAAAAAAGAATGACTCGATAAGTGAACAGTTGTATTCTAAGTTATCTTGAATTTCTTGTATTTTTTTCCATCTGTGTATATCTGGACTTGTGAACACATGAAGCTGTTTTATGCTGTTGCTGTGGATTTGTTTTGGTATATCAAATATCTATTTTGAAATTGAAAAAACAAGTTTATATGCATATCCATTGTGTGTCTCCGTTTGGATAATCTTGAAAATATTGGTTTATCTGTTTCTTCTTCTTCTTCTTCTTCTTCTTCTTCTTCTTCTTCTTCTTCTTCTTCTTCTTCTTCTTTGTCTTCTTCTTCTTGAATTCCCCCTCCGCTTGGTGAAGAACTGTGCTTGAGCACAGGTTATCCCGAAACGTTAGCACTGTCAGAGATGGTCTTGAGAACTATTACATAGCCTATTAACTATTGTTATTAGTCTTAAATGTTTTAGTTATATTACTTCATGAAATATATAGGAGAAATTTTCAAATGAGCGTGAGCGATATAATAACTAAATGAAGGTCATGATACACCACCCACAATTCATGTGCCTCCTTACTCTAAAAAGGTTTGTACCGGCACCCCTTTTTTATACCGTGTGTATAAGGATGATACATGATTTGAAAGAAGGAGAGAAAAAATAGAAGGAGGTATGAATAAGAAGGAGGGAAGCTAATTGAACCGTGATGGTTCTCCTCGTTAGCATGTTAGTATACTAAATGCTTTCCTGGAAATAAATCAGATTTGACTGTTAAGTATTGTGACAAGGGAGAGAGAGAGAGAGAGGGAGAGAGAGAGAAAGTATTCGAGAAAGAGAGTGTTAGAGAGAGAGAGTTTCAATAATCCCTCTTCTACTCAAATTACGTAAGGTTCTGTTCATGCTTAGCATGCTTATTCTTGTATATCCTCCTTTTCCTGATAACCCTCCATATAAATTACCAGCGCGTGTTGCCCCGGTATTCATCAACATAATGGATATAAATAAGCACCTTTTTCCAAGCATTGACCAGTTACATATTCGTACATTTATAAAACGGACTTACCCTCAAAGGAGAAAACGAAAATATATGAGACCCGTCCTTTTCCCGTAGATGGTTATCGGTGTATGGGGCTCCAACCGGCCGGAATCAAAGCGGCAATAGATGTTGATGTCCCTGGCCTATTTCCCAATGACAGATAAAAGGAAAAATGCAAATTGAACCTTGACGTTTATTACCTATCAGAGACGAACATCAATTTGAAGTAACAACACGCCCGTTAAGACTTAATCAAAATAAGTGTTGAGACTGAAGCAAAATACAAAAAAAGTGTGAAGTGTCAATAATGATACACGAAACAGGGCTACTATGCACCCTCTATGCATTCACATGCCCTAGCTATCCATTAAATGTACATACCTGCCTCTATTTCGATCGCAAACGAGAGCACTGGTTTCGGGTCGGGCGGAGATTTGCGCATGCGGAGACCGCGCGGGGGCGTTCCCTCAAAACTAATAACCACTCGCTGGGCTTACTAGTCTATACAGCAGACCCTACACTAAAAGTGAGAAAATATCCATAGAGTCAATGACTTGAAGAAGATGCGCTGCGTATTTGGTATCGCATATAACAATGGGTGTCAATATTTTTTTCTTCTAAACTGTATGTTAAGAGACCGCGCTTTTAAAATATTACTCCTTTCCTCGTGTTGGTTCATCGTGTATATTTGTCATGACCTATTAGTGCTGCTGCCTGATGTGTTAATATAATTACATACGAGATATATAAATGTCACAGAGACTAACGGGGGTCGGCGTTGTAGCTGCCATTTCATTTGCCACACCCCTCCCCTATATCATTTGCATTTGATAGAAGATTATGGTAGTGGATATTTCTGGCCGCATTTCTGCAGATTTGTAGTATTATTAAACATTTATATTTTTGTATCTTAAAGGCCCACTGCACTACTAGTAGCTACTTGCGCCCTCTATATAACAAACAATGCCTAATCGGTGACCATTGGTCCCCCATGGTCCTCTTTTTCTTATGTTAACTGAGAGCTGAGTTGATGAGATAACCACCTGTCCAGTGACCTTGCAGGGCAGTCTAATCCCTCCTGTAAACTACGGCAGATAAGCTTTAACATGACATAAAGATTTCCTCTGCCTCATTTTGACAATTGCGAAATAGACGTAAAGCGAATAGCCTACACTCTGACATCTAAATTATTATGTTGTGCAGTATCTATTTCAGTTGAAGATTCAAAACCTAGCGTAAGGGATCAATCCTGTGGTTGCGAATACTTGACGCACGCCCTCTTTGTCATGTTTTTCCTTACTTGCATTGATCTGCATGATCACCCCCCCCCCTCTCTCTCTCTCTCTCTCTGTCTCTCTCTCTGTCTCTCTCTCTGTCTCTCTCTCTTATTATCGCTATCTCTGGTAAGGTTCGTTCTTTCTTCTTTTTCGTTTTCTTTTAATTCATCTTCTTTCTCTCATACCTTTCTCCCCTTTAGCATTCACTTTATTCCCATCGATGGCGATTTCGTGTCCCCCCCCCCCTCTCTCTCACTCTCTCTCTCTCTCTCTCTCTCTCTCTCCATTCCTATTTTTTCCTCGCTTTTGTAATTCTTTATCATTTCCTTTTTTTATTCTCCTTTATTTTATCTCCAAAATGTATACCACTATTAACAGCCTACTCCTATCCTCTCTTAATTTAACTATATCTGCATCCTCCTACTTTATCTAACCGGTTGTTTCCTCCCCCCCCCCCCATTACGTGCAGTATGTACCGACTCTTTATTAAAGGGTAGGTCCACCCTTATATCGAGTTAGTTTTAATAAAAGCAGAAAAAGCGAGAGAGACAAATTAGTGAGAGTTCGAGCAATATCCGATTAAAAAAGAAGAGTTATGAATTGCCAATGTATGTTTGACTGAGCGCACTTTATACAATACACAACTCTCTTATTTTAACCCTTTTTTGCTCAAACCTTCACTGACCGGTTGTGATAATTAGTTTCAGCATTATTTGTTGAGAGGTCCACACTCTTCAAGCCATGCTCTTTAGTGGAGCCTCCATTTCCACTGGACATAAAAATAGAAAGCATCCTTTTCATTTTTCTTCTTGATTTAGATTATTTGTATGATACTGGTCTTTACTTTTAATAAAGAGTAGGTACATACTGCATGTAATTATACCTTGCTTTCAGACGACTCAAAGAACATACTTGTACATCTCAATTATTTATGCCATGATTAGAGACGAATTCCAGACAACTCGCCACAAAGACAGCTCGCCCCAAGACAACTCGACACAATACCCTGAACAACTCGGCACGGTCAATTATCACCTATCTTGTAGCTTCATTGAGAATAATATGTTATGTTTTGCAAAGAAACATAACATGAAAACTTTGATATGTACTTATTTATACTTTGTAAAATGTTGTTTGTCGTTTATTGATTGTATACAATTTGTATTTGTCTTAACGAAAATGGGAATAAAACCTGAACTTGGACTTGAACAAGGGGGACACTGCTCTATTAATATGCAGGACAAGAGCGGAATTGAACTTTTAGTCGCAAATCATGTTAGAGACTGGCTCACTTTAGAGTGGAAATCAACCCTCCAAAAATAATGCAATTCGGTCTCAACAAAGTAATTCAACGACCAATTTCGAGATTTCGGAGTAATAGCACCTTTTTCAATACCATCGTTTGAAATTGAGTACTTTTGGAATAACAAAAACTTCGGCCAAAGTGACTATCGGCATAATGAGCATAATAATCATACGAGCTTTCGGCGTAGCAGGCTTTCGGAACGGAGAACTTTTTGAATAAAGATTCTTTGGAAGCCCTCGGAATATTGATAAGAACACCGTCGCGAGTTATTCTTCGACGATATCGATTTAGGGAGCGGCGCTGTGTACAATAATTACCATCATAAAAGACTATGAGAAGAGTTTGAAAGCCTTTTTGACAATAATCAATAAGATTTACCGCAACACAGTCCAATGCTTTAGTATACGTAACAACTTGTATCCCGGTTGTTAGAAAATATTATGCACCCACTGCCGTGGCACCATCGTTATAATACAAATGTTTGCGAGTTGATTCCTATTCAATAAATGTTAATTGGAGACAAATAGAGTAAAGAAGTTTATTATTTACTTGGATTTCATCGATATGTGCGATATTGGTGATTCCTAGCTGCCTACTGCGTCACAGGAGATGCAATACTTCCAATATAGTCTGGAGTAAACCTACGCAATGAACATTGAGTGTTCATCGTGACAATTTTGAAACGATGACCGGATCTGCGTAACTAAATTTGAAGACTGGTTTCTCCAACTTGCTTTGCCCTTGATAATGTGTGCTTTCTAAGGAATTTATTGATATTGTAATGTTCAGCATGACGGTTGCCAACTACCTAGTCGTTTTTGGTCTAATGATCTTGATGCAAGGAGGTAAGAACTATATGCCTTTTTCTTTAACTTGTCACGTATTTAAAAACTCCTGTGCTTCGTGTACAATACCAAAATAAAGGATTAGTTTCTGCAGAATGCGCACTTCTTATAGGAACAATATGTGTCCCGGTCCCATAATATTACTTGATAACAAAGCTCAATACAGTTTTATGAATATGAACCTTGTTTTAATAATAATAATAATAATATTGGATTCTTATATAGCGCACGTATCGACCTTGCAAGGTCCTCACGTTACTACAATATTTTTTGTTTAATTGTGAAATGCTTTAAAAAAGTTCAATGCTGTTTATCTCACTTGTTATTATTTCATTAAAATGTTCTTTCCATGATCATTGTTTGTATTGCATAAACGACTTATATTTAACAATAATATTGCGGACGAAATTAAAAAAAAAAGTGAAGATGATATATAAAATTGTCTATATACATGTATAGTGGAGTTGTCATTGTACAGTTCTGTGGTTCATTCAGTAGAATCTCGATCAAAGGGTTCGGGGTTCTAATCTCCCCGGCGAACACGCTGAAATAACATAATTATGAATCCACTCTGCGTATCTAGTGGATATCCGCTATGATGCAAACGTCTTTGGAGTTTGCTCAGCAATATGGGCGTCTGTATTAAGATAGATCCTGGCTGGAATACTCCCCAATGAGTGGACAATGTGCATAAATTGTGTGTGGGAAAGCAGGAATCCGATGGCCAGTGTTGTATACATGTTTAAACTTTAGAGACATCGTTGATGAATTAAGCACTATGTGCATGTGATCATTTTTTTTTTTATTTATCTTTCTTTCTTTCTTCCTTTCGTTTTTCGTTCTTTTTTAATAAACCAAACAAATATAATAATCGTTTTTATAGTGGCTTTTTCAATGTCCTTTCAAATTCTTCTCGACTGATTTTTAATTATATTGATGTTATATATCTTGCATCTCAAAATCATTTAAAATCGAAATTTGATATTGCATAATTACAAATACATTCCATTCTCTATGTCATATTGAAAATATCATTAGATGTTGATTTGATGTAAGCATTTTATCATGTTTCAATTGAGTTATGGAAATAAATAATTTAAAATAAATTGAAATATAACCGAATATAATGTAAATCCAGAAAAGTCGTTATACTTCTTTTTCTCTTCTGCGTCAGATGTCTCCCAATCCGTAGAATGTTACGAGTGCTCACATGTCAACGGTACAGGGTCGCCGGACTGCGTCGAGCCCTTCCCAAACCCCGTGCCTCTCACCAACATCACCATCATAGAGTGTGAAAGATATTGCATTGTAAGTGATCTCGATAACCATATCTTTATTATACAAAATGCATTGAGGGCATTAGTAAGATTTACCCCCAAATGTACGGTACCATTGAAACACTCTAACACGCCCGAGGCGGTATGCGATGGTGTTTGGACTGTTTCGAAGGTACCGAGTGTGGGTAAGTTTACTAATGCCTGAACAAAATGATGTGTATTATTTTGTGTTATAAATAAGATGATGTTTTATTTGTGTTATAAAATGATGGTTTATATTAAATATTAATTTACTAATGACCGGTCAATATTATTTGCTGATGCCTAGTCATTAGTAAAATTACGTGTTTTTTTATAATCCGCTTCATCATCGTATAAACTATTATATTAATTTTCCAACAAAACACGATCAAATAGACGGTTCTGTAGACGGGGAGAGGGGAGATAGAAAGGAGGAGGGGGGGGGGGGGGGAACAAGTTCGATTTCGGACAAACACAATTATATTAATACATAAACAAATTAACTAATTGAAGAGGAGGGAGTGAGAGACAAAGAAAGACAGATAGAGACAGATAAAGACAGAGAGAGAGAGAGAGAGGGAGAGAGAAAGACAGACAGACAGAGAGACATAGAGTGAGACAGAGGAGAGAGAGACAGACAGACAGACAAACAGAGAGGGGGGGGGGGGGGGAGAGAGAGAGAGAGAGATAGAGAGAATTGTTAATGTATATACATGTAATAGTGATTAGTTGTAATGAAGTGTAGCACACGAATTTTGTCACATGCAAGGTCAATTGCAAACACAATATTACACACAATTTTGAGGAATAATCCAAAAACAATTGCCACACCTCTTTGTCTATCCTTTAAAAATCATTCTCTCTCTCTCTCTATCTCTCTCTCTATCTCTCTCTCTCTCTCTCTATCTATCTCTCTATCTCTCTCTCTATCTCTCTCTCTCTTTCTTCCTCCCCTCTCTCTCTCTCTCTCTCTCTTCCTCCCCTCTCTCTCTCTCTCCCTCCGTCTTTCTCTGTCTCTACCTGTCTCACTGCCTCCTCTTTAAAAGTTAACTTATTCATTGTATTGTATGTATTCATTTAATTTTGCTTCTCCGAGATTGTTTCGGCTTGCAGACATCATAACAAAGAATTTCGAGAAATAATCCAAAAGCAATTTCAACACCACCTCGTGTATTCTTAATAAATCATACTCGAATAATATAATAGGTTATTGTCCTGCTCGCATATAACACAGTTCACGGACAAGGTATTTTGAAATTGCCTAACCTTAATATTTGAAGGTCTTTGCGATTGCGTAGTCATCAACAATCCTATAGGGATCTCACGATCAATACATTTTAATTATATAATTACTCCAATTATCTCATCCCATTATCCCATAGAAATCCGTCACCATGGAGACGACAACAGATGAGATGGGAGGGGCTGTGAGCGAGTTTTACGCCACCTCGCGGACCTGCGGTGCTCAGTGTATCGAGGCCTGCTACACGGCCGGTCCAGGCTGGGCAATGGAGACTTGTTCGTACTGCTGCGAGGGAGAGCTATGCAATTCAGGGAATCCTGTAACAAATCGACTGGCGTTCCTGATGACGATTTTGCTCATGGCATGGGTAATTCTCATATAACTTATCGAAGCGGGAATTCGAATGATGCCATTTCTCGTTCATTATGGAGACAACAAAAATCGTAATTGCTAGTGCATTTTATAAATCCACGTTATTTTGTAAATATCTTAATTTGTTACCATTCCGTTTACATGTCAACATGGTTCATAGTTGTATTTGATACTTGGAAATGAAAATAAATGAAATAAGAAAAAATGAAAAATAATATGTCATGATTATTTCAAACTATAAATGTAGATCGAAACAAAAAAATATAAAGAACGAAATAATGATGAATAGGTATCAGAGTCAAGCAAAATATGAAAGAAAATTAAGAGACGAGATAGAGAGAGAAGAGACAAAAGAGAGTCGAGATGGAAAGAGAGAGAGAGAGAGAGAGAGAGAAAGAGAGAGAGAGAGAGAGAGAGAGACGAGAGAGAATGAAGAGGGGGTGGGGGTGCTATTCCTTTTGTTGTGCATGAAATAATGGAGGAGTGATCAACCGAGGAATATGGTTTAAATCAATTTAGGGGGATTTACTCATAGAATATCGAAATGTATTACCTCTAGAGACTCAATAATCTTGTTCAGGTATCACACGATAAACAACCACAAAAAAGCATATCATAAACCAAACAAAAAAACGCCGCGATAATTTATTTGTAAATGAATGGCAACTATGCGCAACAAAGGTCTTTCGCTTTATTCAGTGAGCTTTGTGTATTAAGATGCATGAATGTAAAGCGTATTACACTTTAAGTCATCGTCCACACACACAAAAAAAAACCACCAAAAAAAACGCCGCGGTTCATCGCACCACATCTGGACAAGGCTTTTGGAAGTTATATTTGTTCATGATTGCTGCATCCCCCAAAACCTCTCTTTCTCTGTCTCTCTCTGTGTCTCTCTCTCTGTCTGTCTGTCTGTCTGTCTCTCTTTCTCTCTCTCCCTCTCTCCCTCTCTTTCCATCTCTCTCATTAGGTCTCTCGCGGGACACTGAATCAGGACAATACCATGGATCTCGGTTAATTTTGTGGTTTGACGCCATCTATTGACCACTCACAGATGCTGCATGTACCAGTGTACTGCCTGTCAGCGTACACTATGGAGGCCAGTAGTGTACTGGAGGACAAAACTGTGCAGCGAAATGACTTCTGCAGCCCCACCTTTTCGTACTGAACATGTGGGACTCTTGATCCGCGATCGTATCTGAATACATGAAATTATTATTTCAATCTATGAAACATAACAAGGATAAACATGTTGACTTTAATATTGATGAATCATTTTGAGACGAAGAGGAATTGATGATAGCACCCACATTAATTCATTTTTCATAATACACCAATGACATAGGATATACATAATTGTTTCATTTGACATTTGCTTAGTGGCATTACTCAATATTATAAAAATATACACTGTCTTGAGAGGTTCTGGTTAAAACTATGCGCAAGACTGCAAATGGTACTTTTGGAGTCACCGAGGCCCATAGTTTTAACCAGTACCTCGAATAGAAGGCATGGTAATGTTTTATATCCTGCATCAAAAGATTTTTTAATTAAAAATAACACAAAATGTCAATTTTTATCTAAAAAGATTTCAAATATTTTGTTTTCATTAGATTAAAATTTGGAAGAAGAAAACAAATGATTCAAACAAAAATTTCACATTTTTTTTTTTACTCCAACTCCCAAATAGTATTCCCAAATAGTACTCTCATATAGTTTAAATATTTATGTTCATGTGACGAGCTCTCAACCAATCAAAAGCCAACAAATTTTTGATGCAGGATATAAAGTCCTATATTTGCAATGCTACGAAATTGCATGGAAATATTACAATCATCAATATCACTATTACCATCATCGACATCATCATCATCATTACCATCGCCATTTTATTTATTTATTTATTTCTAATCTTTTGTCAGGGTAGCCTATTCACCATTAAAGGAAACCAAAACCTTCATACTAAGTTACTTTTATAGTAAAGTTTAAGATATTTGAAAAATATCAGTGAAAATTTGAACAAAATCGGGCAAGGAATAAGGAAGTAAGAGCTTTTTGAAATGACTAGTCACTAGAGGGCGGTATTCAATTTGATGACATCATCTGTGGACAACTCTCCATGCCTTTTGTACATCAAATTTCATGTTTTTCCTTATTTCTTGTGATTGAGATAATGTACTCCCCTGAAAGCAAGATATAGAATGCGAAATGATATTCTACTTCACATGTTATGAAGTCGGATCAAGAACACAAATAAATACGAAGAAAACGAAAAATATGTGAAATTTTATGTACAAAAGGCATGGAGAGTTGTTCACAGATGATGTCATCAAATTGAATACCGCCCTCTAGTGACTAGTCATTTCAAAAAGCTCTTACTGGGCGTTGTGGCGTGCGCCTGTAATCCAGCTAACAGTGGAAGTTACAAACTGATTCAGCCGAGGACGCAGGTTCGAAACTGAGTCACGTCTTTCGGATGGTGACGTTAAAGGTCGGTCCCCAGACGTAAATAATCATATCTGATTGATACACGTCTGTAAAAACCGAATACACACACACACACACACACACACACACTCTAACTTTCTTATTCCTTGCCCGATTTTGTTCAAATTTTCACTGATTTTATTCAAATCTTTTAAACTTTACAATAAAAGTAACTTAGTATGAAGGTTTTGGTTTCCTTTAAGTAGTGGTCTTCCATGGGGCCCTGAATACACATGAAACTATCTACATCAAAAAGCATAACGTTTAATATACAGCACAGTTAGCATTATACACCAATGCAAAAGAGAGAGAGAGAGAGAGAGAGAGAGAGAGAGATAAACAAACATTGCACTTGTTGATAATGGTAAGTATTTATTGTTATCATTGTTATTACTATTGTTATTATTATCATCATTATTATTATTACTTTAGTTATTGTTATCAATACTAATATTATTATTAAGTCTATTATCATACAGTAGGGTTATTGTTATCATATAAATAATATCATCCTCATCATTATTTTCATTGTTACCAGTATTATCAGCACAATTGTTCGTTTAGGTAAATATGAACATGTTGTGTCATTTTTAGGTGAAACTCTCACACATTAAAATTCATCAATAGAAATTCATCGTACCCGTATGCAACTAATACCCGTCTCAAATTATTCATACCTTCAAAGGTTTAGCCTATAATGATATGAATGTTGTCACGGATATGATGGTGCCTAGTAGTACCTGGCGATACCATTCGCTCAATACCCATCTCTCTCTCTCTCTCTCTCTCTTTCTCTCTCTCTCTTTTTCTCTCTCTCTCTCTCTATTTCTCTCTCTCTCTCTTTTTCTCTCTCTTTCTCTCTCTTTTTTTTTCTCTCTCTCTTTCTCTCTCTCTCTCTCTCTCTCCCTCTCTCTCTCTTTTTTTTCTCTCTCTCTCTCTTTCTCTCTCTCTCTCTCTCCCTCTCTCTCTCTCTTTTTTTTTTTCTCTCTCTCTTTTTTTTTTCTCTCTCTCTTTTTTTTCTCTCTCTCTCTTTCTCTCTCTCTCTCTATCAAAAAAGAGATATGCTTTTCCATAAAAGATAGATTATTCTCTGCCATTTTTGTATTTGAAGAGTCACGTGCGGACGCCGTCGCCGCCATTAAGAAGCTAACACGTGACAGCATAAACTACCGGGTGCACACACAGACATGGTGGTTATGGTAACCGGGGACGCGCTCTGATGATTCTTTCCGGTTTCCATGGGAACCATAGACGCTTTCTACTGCAAAGAGAGATCACCTGTTGATGATGGTGAGGGGATACGAGGATGGGGAGAGCATCGCAACGATTCCATTAAGTGATTGAGCGTTAAGAGCAATACAGAATTATACTGTTTGCAGAAACGGACAGCGATGCATCAATTTTGCAACCAAAGGGCTGGAATATTTGCGTTTTAGACTATAGTCTGTTATTATACATAACTATATTGATATTTCCACTCACCCTAGTTTAGCCTTGATGCAATTTATCATTGGTTTTGTCAAAATGTAGGTCGTGTTTGTCACCCTTTTTATCTTTCCACACAGGTCAAGCAAAATCAACGGTGATGTTGATGTCGAGGATATGGGTAATGGCGATTTTTTTTTGTAATACATATATAATGATAATGATAATAACAATGATAATGATGATTATAATAACATTAATAATAATAACAATAATTATGAAAATACTACTACTACTACTACTACTACTATTACTACTACTACTTATAATAATACTACCACTACTAATAACAATAACAGTAATACAACAGCAATCATGATAGTGATAATAATATAACTAATGACAATAATAATAATACTTATAATAATAATAATAATAATAATAATAATAATAATAATAATAATAATAATAATATTCATAATAAGAATGGTTATAATAATGATACTGATTTTTTCAATAATAATACTAATGATAATAATGATAGTGATAATACTAATAATAATAATGATAGTGGTAATACTAATGATAATAATGATAGTGGTAATACTAATGCTAATGATAGTGATGAAGATAATCGTAATGATGACAATAACAGCAATTGTTTGAAGTTAGTGACATCGATGACCCCCCCCCCCCCAAAAAAAAAAAAAAAAAAAAAAAAAAAAAGAAAAGAAAAGAAAAAAAGAAGAGAGTTAATACATAACTATAACTAGAAGGTCATCAATAAATAGCTCATGATAGCAAACTCAAACAAATACTGAATTTCAAATACAAACAAAAATAATAACACGGAAGAATCGTAGGTATTGTTTCAGATGAGATGTAGTCCTGTCAACAGCGATTGTGACCGAAACGGAAATCAACTCTTTAATGGGTCAGGTTCATCAAAATATTGGATTTTTATTTCTTTGTGTGATTTATTTGCTTATAAAGAGGGGCCGAATTAATTTTGTGGTAGATAGATTTTGAAGCCATTGTAAAGAGCCAAATATAGCTAATGCATCACGGACCTACATGAGATGTAGCCCTGTCAAAAGCTATTGTGACCAAAACGGGTCAGTTTCATCAAAATATTGAATATTTATTTCTTTGTGAGATTAATTTGCTTATCTAATTGCGAATCAATTCTGTGACTGATTGATTTTGAAGCCATTGTAAAGAGTCACAAATAGCCAGTAATGCATATCGTACCTAGAGTTTTCGGCCTCGATTTCGGGGTATCTTTGTTTGATCAAAATCAATATTTCCTTTTTTTCTCCGACTATCTATCAAAAACAGAGGACCAAACATTTAATATAAAACAAAACCACAGTAAGCAGGCTAAATCCATCAAAAACAAGGTCATTCAAACGTCATTTTATTTGTTTTCCCTGTTGCTGTCATCGTTATTTTTGTTGTTGTGTTGTTCCTTATATTCTATACTGCGTTATTTAAAATCTATATTTTCCATTTGCTATTGTGTTGTTAGAGTTCAAAGTGTGTACCATACCCAAGTATTATACAGCCATTTTCTAATCTCCTATTGTCATATTGTTATGATAGTTGCCTAGGTAATATTAAACACAAACACCATGTTATACATGGGGATGGTTAAAAATAAAATCCCATAGTAAAACAAGTCGCGTAACGACCTTATTATTACTATTGCTTGTTTTACTATGCTGTTACTATGCTACTATATTATACAAATATACACTGCCTTGTTTTTAAAACAAATATTAAAACAAACATTTTTGGGAGAAAAAAAATTTAGAACAAAAAAAATGTCAATTTTTATCTAAAAATATTTAAAATATTTTGTTTTCATTAAATTCAGATTTGAAGAAAAGAAAATTGATTCAATTAAAAAAAAAATCACATTTGTTTTCAACTCCCAAATAGTAAACCAAAATAGTACTCTCATATAGTACTTTCTAAAAATAGGTCAAATATTTCTGGTCATGTGACAAGCTCTCAACCAATCAAAAGCCAACAAATTTTTGATGCAGGATATAATATTATATATAAAGGTACTTCGGATACAAACCTTTCTAGATTTAATCCAAAGTTGAGTTCTACCAAGAAAGAGCATACGATCATATGCATCTTTTGAAAATAAGATTTAAAACCAACATGTAAAATAAAAAGACGGTATCAAAAATAACATGAAATGGATGTTAGACAGGGCCCAGGTATATTTTGTTGGGCTCTAGATGATTTTACTTGTGGATGCACTGTTTAACCCATTGCTTACTGGAACCTGGTAAGTCTAAGGGAATTAGATAATTCAGTAGCCAACGGGTTAAGAGTTTACGATGTCTCTATAGAGAGGGTTTTTTGGTACTACTTTGTCAAGAAATGGTTTATATATCGTAGTGTTTGTTTATGTCGTATCTAAGCAACCGTTAGTGTCTTACACCCCTGGATATGGCACTCAATATATTATTCAGCAAGCTTTCAATAATTAGCGGGAAAGGCACTTTATTTGGTGTGTTCGATGGATTTCTGCACAAATTATACCTTTCTTTCCTATAAAAATGAATCCAACTTCTAGAACAAATTGCTCCAGAAAATAGTGGGGAAAATCAGATAATTAGATGATACTAGACATGGAATACATGTGTTTCTATTGATATATCCCAATATATTTTTGTGTTGCTTTTTAAAAATAAATTTCCCGAATGTAATGTTTCCATATTTTCTTCTTATAATAATTTTCATCTTTCAGCTTGTATTCTCGTCCAATTTTTATTTTGTATGCCCTGCAGCTGCTGCTTCCATTAATCTTGTTTCATACTGGAGCTTTTGTGTTTCCTTTATTGTTAGATTAACACACACAAAAGTAAAAATTTAGACCCAATAAGGCAAACAACAAAATAGTTATGAGGATTTGAATTAATATAAAAAGTAATTTAAATTCGCTGAATCAGAAATTTTACTGTGACGTGGTGCTGGATATTTTCAAAATACTTCAAATACACAACATTACATTTTTGTTTAACGCATTACCACTCTCTTAATTTCTAGGACTTAAATTTTAAATCCATTTTGAGACTTAAAATATTTCAAGTCTTTAAGACTTAATAAATTGGGAATTCGACTAAAAGTTTTATCGAAACCAGCTTCTAGATATAAATCTTGGAAAGACTTAAACTTCTCGCCAATAAGATGTGCATATTTCCAGTTGCACCTGTTGATGACTGACTGTTGGCATATTTCCAGTTGAACCAGCTGACACCAATTAATTTGCATATTGAATATGGGGTGCCTGCAGATTTATGTTTTTTTAACAATTTTTCTGAATTTACAGCATATTTCTTAATTAATCATTTCGAAAATACTACAAATATAAATTACAAGTTATTAGGACATTTCGCTACTTCGTATGAATTCCATTTAATTAAACATGAATAAGGGAAACATTAACTATGAACTAAAATAATTTCAATAAAATACAAGTATATGAAAAAAATTCGATTAATTAAATTATGTATAAGTCTACTTATTACCGATGCCTTTACATTGATAATACAGACGTACCAGTATTGAAGTGTTGTTGCCGTTCAATTGGTTGGAAGTTTTACCAAATGGTTCTAATGACTTAGCTAGACCAGTAAATCTAAAAGACTTGAAATATAAATACAATTGACTTAAACTTTAAATCTTTCAGGGACTTAAAATTTGAAGTCTTAGCTTAGATTTATTTTTGAAATGAATCCAAGAAAGGTTTAAAATAAATATTAAAAGACTTGAAATATAAATCCAATTGACTTAAATTTTAAACCTTTTCAGGGACTTAAAATTTCAAGTCTTAGCTTAGACTTATTTTAAATCCCAAAGGGTTCGTCACTAATATCAGTCTCTGTTAGATTTAAAAGTAAGACTTTAAGATTTAAAAATAAGACTTTCAAATTTAGAGAGCAACCTGCAATAATATTTTATCCACAATATATTTTGAGCAGTGCTCCCAAGGTAAATGAAGGTAATAAGGGGGGGGGGGGTTATTTAATTTTTGATACAGAAATAACGGTAACGTTGGTCACTGCACTAACCAAATTGCCAATTTTCGGTTCGCATACATTGACAGATCTCATATTGTAAACATTTATAATTTCATTTTCATTTTTCAAAAATTAAGACTTAACCATTTTGTCAGCTATCTTCAAGAAGTTCGGAAGAGCTAAGGATTGTCAGAGGCAGTATCAACTTTTTTGCGGCGGCCGACGTTTTGAAAATAAAACTTAAATTAAGTATTTACTGCCCCTTCGAAATTTCTTTTTCCCCGGTATAAATTTGGATGAATTTAAAAAGCGAAATATCATGAGCATTAACAAAATTGATTCACGGTTTCGGTGAGAAAAAGTACACTCTAAAAACTGGAATGTTAAATCTCAATTTAAAAGGGCCGAGGAGTGACCACTCTTTCAAAATTTTAGATCGATAGTTTTAACCTGCTACTATAGCAGGAATGAATTTTCACTCTGTTTTCACCACTTTCTTGGGAGTGACGTCCGTGATCACTTGTTTAGGAGTGAAAATCGATTGATTTTAGAGTGCTCTCTAAGAAGAAAAGAGTGAATGTTCACTCTATTTTCATTACATTTTCACTCTCCAGAGGAGTGACGTCCGTGATCACTCGATTTTTTTTAGAGAGTAGATTCAACCTTTATAATGTTGGATCCAGCATGTTCAAGGTGTTAATCTACCATTTTGAAAGAGTGGTCACTCCTCGGCCCTTTTAAATGGTGATTTAACATTTCAGTTTTTAGAGCGTAACATGATAACCTCATGTGGATAATTAAAATGATAATCAATTCCATATTAGGAAGGCAGACTGACGACTGGTGGAGACATCGCGAGAGAGCCCAATAATTGACTTGTCTGTTGCTTTGTTTTGTCCTGTTTCATTTTCCTTTGTTTTGTTTTGCTTTGTTCTTTGTGCTAAGGGAAGTACCAGTGCGGGATTGGTACTGCTTCTGCCGTGCCTGGTATGAGCCGGTATTAACGATCTATGAATTAATATCACTAATTGATAAGATCTCGGGATGCCTTACCGGGTAACTGCTTTAAAGTGTTGATCGCTCTCTCACGCCCCTTATCTCTCTCACGATCACCATTGTCGTCACCAGATCCATCGTCATCAGATAGAAAGATGGAGAGAGAGAGAGAGAGAGAGAGAGAGAGAGAGAGAGAGAGAGAGAGTAGAGGTTGAAAACAATGGAGACGGGGTAGGAACAGAACGAACGAGACAGGGGGGGGGGAGAAAAAAAGGAAAAAAAAAAAAGGTATAGCAAAATTGACAAGAGTGTTAAGAGAAAAAAAAATATGAGAGAAATGAGGGAGGGATAACGTTGGGTAGAAAAGAGAGAGAGAAAGAAAGAAATAGATAAAATTGAGATAAATTAAAGGGAGTAAATAAAGATATAATTTAAAGGATAACTATGCCTAAATAAAAAGATAGCGAGACGTAGAAAGACGCAGATAGAGAGAGAGAGAGACATAGAGATTGGGAGATAGAAAAGTGGTAGTGATGGGGTAGGATGATGAGCCAATCTCGTCGCATAGTCTGCATCACAAGCGAAATATAATGGTTTTTTTATTTTTATTCTAACGACTTATAAATAAGAAAAATCATCCAAATTTGTATGTGTCCCGTGAAATAAAAGCAGCAACTGTCTACTCAATAGTATTTATACGCTAATACCAAAACTTATGTGAGACGTAGTGTCGTAGCATTGATAAATTGCAATGCCCCCCACCCCAAATAATAATCAGAAAGATCCTTGAACAAGACTGTTTAAGAACTAGAGGTGCCAAATCCTGATTGGCTAATTCCAATGGATACACTTGTTGCTTTTGAATAACTTTAAAATTAATACGCACGATTTGCTTTATCCCAGTTTGGTTTGAGTGGGGAGAGGAAAGAGGAGCGAATGTGTTTGCATAGATAATACTTGCAGAGAGTGAAAATACACAGAACCTTATAAAGGTACATGTACTGCAGAACCTGTTGAATTCAATTTCAAATTCAACAGCGAGGAGCTCCTAAGAGCATCACTTTAGCAGGATTATCAGTTTTGTGCCCACGAACTCCGGTGGGGCATGCAAACTCACTTTCACCATAACGCCTGGTATCACCTTCGCACAACGTACGCGAAACTAATTAATCCCCGCTATATTGCCTCGCCCAATCAATTAACAAAACTCTCTCGCGAGCAATCGTCCCTTGCCTAGCTGGTGGAAACAATTCTTTTGTTTGCTGATGTTCATCTCGGGACAATAATTTTCATCATTTGGTGGGTTATATATGAGTGAGGGGAGACGTGGCGGTTTTTAGAGCCCGTTTGCTAAATATTTAATGACGTTGGAGCCATGTTTTGGTAGTGATCGACACAGTTTGATGTACGGGATCGCCAGACTGTTGGAATACAACACAGTGTATTGATAGGCCTTCAGAGAGATTGGTGAGTAGTTATTTTCATTTGTATTTATTCATAGAAATAACATAAATCATCCTCTCTCTGTGTTTACTTTTCTACAGAACAATACTATTGAATGTTTACAGTTAAGAAGAGGGTGTAATGATATTCAATCGTTCACTTTTCTAATCAGCTTTATCATCTATTTTTGGCTTTGTATATAAACTTCGTGGTCTTATATTACACATTTAAGTAACGTTCATTTCATATAATTATGTTCCCATTATCATGTTTATTACTAAGTTCTTTTAATAAATGTACGCTTACAACGTTTCTATAAAACGTTATGAAAATACAATTCATTACTATTATTACTATTTGGGCGTTTGCTATGAAATTAGTTTTGTTATTTTATTATAATTGTTTAATTTCTGTAATTTTGTAAAAAATACTAATAACATTTGTTTAATAATTATGTAACCATCAACATCATCATTAGCAGCAACGGCAGTAATATAAATACTAGTAGTAGTAGTAGTAATAGTAGTAGTAGTAGTATTAGTAGTAGTAGTAGTAGTAGTAGCAGTAGTGGTAGTAGTAGTAGTAGTAGTAGTAGTAGTAGTAGTAGTAGTAGTAGTAGTACATGTAACAGTAGTAGTAGTGGTGATTTGAAGTAGTAGTAGTAATAGTAGTAGTAGTAGTAGTAGTAGTAGTAGTAGTAGTAGTAGTAGTATCAACATTAGTAGTAGTAGTAGTAGTAGTAGAAGTAGTAGTAGTAGTAGTAGTAGTAGTATCAACAGTAGTAGTAGTAGTAGTAGTAGTAGTAGTAGTAGTAGTAGTAGTAGTAGTAGTAGAAGTAGTAATAGTAGTAGTAGTAGTAGTAGTCTCAACAGTAGTAGTAATAGCAGTAGTAGTAGTAGTAGTAGAAGTAGTAGTAGTAGTAGTAGTAGTAGTAGTAGTAGTAGTAGTAGTATCAACAGTAGTAGTAATAGAAGTAGTAGTAGTAGTAGTAGTAGTAGTAGTAGTAGTAGTAGTAGTAGTATCAACAGTAGTAGTAGTAGTAGTAGTAGTAGTAGTAGTAGTAGTAGTAGTAGTAGAAGTAGTAATAGTAGTAGTAGTAGTAGTATCAACAGTAGTAGTAATAGAAGTAGTAGTAGTAGTAGTAGTAGTAGTAGTAGTAGAAGTAGTAGTAGTAGTAGTAGTAGTAGTAGTATCAACAGTAGTAGTAGTAGTAGTAGTAGTAGTAGTAGTAGTAGTAGTAGAAGTAGTAATAGTAGTAGTAGTAGTAGTAGTATCAACAGTAGTAGTAATAGAAGTAGTAGTAGTAGTAGTAGTAGTAGTAGTAGTAGTAGTAGTAGTAGTAGTAGAAGTAGTAGTAGTAGTAGTAGTAGTAGTAGTAGTAGTAGTATCAACAGTAGTAGTAGTAGTAGTAGTAGTAGTAGTAGTAGTAGTAGTAGTAGTAGTAGTAGTAGTAGTATCAACAGTAGTAGTAATAGTAGTAGTAGTAGTAGTATCAACAGTAGTAGTAGTAGTAGTAGTAGTAGTAGTAGTAGTAGTAGTAGTAGTAGTAGTAGTAGTAGTAGTATCAACAGTAGTAGTAATAGTAGTAGTAGTAGAAGTAGTAATAGTAGTAGTAGTAGTAGTAGTAGTAGTAGTAGTAGTAGTAGTATCAACAGTAGTAGTAATAGTAGTAGTAGTAGAAGTAGTAATAGTAGTAGTAGTAGTAGTAGTAGTAGTAGTAGTAGTAGTATCAACAGTAGTAGTAGTAGTAGTAGTAGTAGTAGTAGTAGTAGTAGTAGTAGTAGTAGTAGTAGTAGTAGTATCAACAGTAGTAGTAATAGTAGTAGTAGTAGAAGTAGTAATAGTAGTAGTAGTAGTAGTAGTAGTAGTAGTAGTAGTAGTAGTAGTAGTAGTAGTAGTAGTATCATAATTACAGGGTTGAACTTGTGGGTTAATTCAGGGCGAAATGCAAGTAAAGGGTTGCGATAGACATGACCCACCCAAAACTATATGCAATTTTGCCTTTGTTGGTCATAGGCAGACATTCTGTTGAGCTAAAACTACAACTTTCGGACTTTTGGCATAAACCTTTTTCATTTAAATTCGATCTTGTAGTGCGACCAAGCGATAACATGTCAAAGAAATAGATGAGAGCTCTTAAGATGAATTCAATACTCCCTTCCTTTCGAAAAGTCATCTGGTTATAGAAAAAGAAAAAGAAGAGGAAGAAGAAAATGAAGAATACCTATAAGATGATCAACAACAATAACGACAATACCACGGAAGAGAAGAAGAAGAAAAGGAAAAAGAAAAAGAACAGAAAGAAGTTCATTCTGTATTGTCAATGGCAATTTTAATAACCTAACGAGCCCTCCTCTCGTCAAAGAGAATGTTGAGTTCAGGGGAGAGACGAACAATAGCTTAGCGTTATCATTGTTATTATGCAAGTGCCTGTGAAAGAACATCAGACAAATACATTTTCCTGAAAAGCATGGTTATTCAAATGCCTCCATATTCTAAGTATGACAAATTTACAGGATTCACCTACTATTCAGCACATTGCAGTGCACATTATTCACTCCCTATGGAGCATTACAACCGGTCAAATGGGGTATGGTACCTGAGTCAGGCCCCATCCCCACTCCATTCGGAGCAGTGTAATTCTTTTCCCGATCTGATGTCGTTCTCGTTTGTGTGATTGGGGCATTACGAAATGTCAATTCTCTGTGTTTGAGTCTCTTCATCCTACTCAAATACAGAATAATCTTGTGTCAATAAAGAGATTGATGGATGACTTTGCAGCAGCAGAAAGTGGATTATTTCTGTTCAAGATATTAATGTGTGTGTTCAGGAAATCTATTTAAAAATAATTATACATACATTACTCGGGGGAAAAAATTCAATAATTTATATACTTCTTTGCAATCAATACTAGCCGTTAAAGCATGTTTTAAAGATAACTTACATCTATATACCTTCTGAATGCTATTTTGCTGGTGTGTTAAATGTTGCATTAGTGACAAATGAAATTAATTGCACATTGACATTTAAGGAAAATAAACTCTCATTTTCGTTTCTTCACGTGCAATAACATATCAGAAGCAATGTTCCATGAAAAATGTTGGTCTTGAAAAATATAAGAAGAGAAGGAAGAAGAGGAAAAACAAGAAGAAGAAAGACAAGAGCAAGGACAAGAAGAAAATGAACAATAACAACAAGAACAACAACAATAATAAGAATATTAAGAACAAACATAAACAATAACAAGAACAAAAAACGAGAGCAAGAACAAGTAGAACAACTTGAATGGATTTTGTATATTATATTATTATCATTATAATCGCCATCATCATCATAATCAATTCCCAGCTTTCCAATGAGCAAAGGAATAATAATAACGATACGGGAATTACAATAAAGGCGTTCCAAACCCCCTTGCGACACATTATGCTCATCCTGCTAATGCTTATGATTTCGCAAAGGACAAGAAGAAAAAGAAAAAGAAAAAGAATATAAAGCACAATAATAAGAACAAAAAGGACAATGAGATCAAAAACAAAAACAAAAACAAGCACAAGCACAAGACCAAAAAACGTGAACAAGAACAAGAAGAACAAGAAGAATTGATTTTGTATATTATATTGCTACCATTATCATCATAATCACCACCTAGCTTTCCAATGAGCAAAGGAATAATAATAACGATACGGGAATTACAATAAAGGCGTGAAGTATTCTAAACCCCCTTGCGACACATTATGCCAATCCTGCTAATGCTTATGATTTCGCACAATCCTATTGGTGTGTCACTGGATGACATGGTTTAATGTTAGATCAACAGTATCCCTGGGTGATGATATCAATGTTTAATGGCCTCGGTAGTGATGGCAAAGATGCATAATTATGATGAAGCTGTATCCTAACGGGGCGACGTAAAATTGACATTAGTGTCATTCTCAATATTTATATTATTATCATCATCATCATTTTGATTCAATTCCACGTTCTCATGTCTTCCATATCATTATTTCAGTGGATGTTTACGTAAGCCCATATATGTCGCTGGTTGCTCTATAAGTTTAGCCCAAGAGTTTCTTCTATATTTGAATGGAATAAGCTTCATCATTTCATGAGAACGACTCCTCTGTCAATTCATTTAAGAGATTGTTTAAACAAAGTTTTAATTTGTGAATAGCTCAGTAGAACATACACTGCATGCATGTGTTGTAATATTAACATGATTCATTGACATAATTGCGACTTAATCAATATTTTCCTATTGGCATTACAGTCGAACTAGGTTAATGATTATATAATTATTTTGTAAACGAGTATTCGTTTGTGCCACGTCTATTATAACTGTATTATATGTTTCTAAATGTACTATGGAATTTTATTTTAACTGTTCTGTATAAACGTTATGCTTTTTTTTATATAAATACGTTCATGTTTATTCAGGGCCCCATGAAAGACCACGACTGATTGGTTAATAGTCTATCCTGGTAAAAGATTACAAATCAATCAATCAATCAATCAATTACTGTCATTAAAATCATCATTATCTATATACAAATGATGAATACCTACCTACCCGACATGGAAAGAAAAAAATATACAATGTAGTCCGGGTTACGACAAACACGTGAGGTATTCTATCATTACAGCCCATATTGCCAAAGCTGGAAACATACAGAATAGTCTTTTAAAATTCGACATGATATGATGGTTGATTATCATTCTCCCTGGGGAATGTAATCAATTTGTAATGACCTCGATAATGTCAATGATGGCGATGACGAGGCCTATTATAGTACTTCTAAACATTGAGGAGATGAGGATGATCCATTGTATAGTCTGTTTTCAGACTCCGAAGCCTAATACAATGTGCATGAGGTAAAATCTTCCAACACAAACTTAGTAATGCGTGACAGTGCTGCAATGTTAAGACTATGATCATTGAATGGTAGAGGGCACTCTATAGGCCGTGTATTATAGCTGTCATTTGACACAGCCAAAGACTGACGGAGTTAGGGTGGGCCAATGCTCAAAGCTTCATGATAATTATGTCGATAGAGGGCAAGCGGAAGCGCATGTTGAATGCGCAAAGTGAGCCCCAAAGATGTGCAAGCCTATTTAAAGGGATCGTTTAACAATGTTAAATCTGAGATACACGGCCCTACGTGTTATCAGTGTCTGTGATATGGTGTAATATTGAAGCCCTAAAAAAATTGCGCTTCAAAATGATCAAGAAGTGCCTCAAAAAAGTAAATATCTTTGAGTGACCGGTTTTACCATACTAGTTTTCCCCAATAGACTGTAGTGTTATGAAAACCGTCAGGCGAACGGTTTTCAAAATTTGTAATTCCAATCATAAATATCTTGATAATCAGACAGGCGATCGGCTTGTAAAAGTCATGGGGTTCCTGACTGACCTAAAGGTTTATAATTATCATTGCATCATGAGCTAAATCCAGAATTTTGTTTCAGAATCCGAGACAAAGTTACCGGATCCCTTTAAGTTGTGAGACGCGTTTTACTTTGCGCCTGTTTTTGTTTGGCCTCGAATTTAAAAACTAAGTAGCTTATTTGTTAAGCTTTGATCATTCGTTGTATTTAGATACATAATTAAGACCCAACACATTACAATTCCAATGTAGATATAAGATGAGCACATTATCAACATCAAAATATGTCAATTTATCAAAAATTGTGGTTGACTGTAAGCAAGGCTATTGTGTATCAACCATCTGCCCGTAGATGCTACGGCGTCGGGCGTAGCTATGACAACAAATTTTCTCTGCGATGTTGAGCGATTGTATTGGCCTAACGTCCAATTGTCTATTTGCTTGCCGTTTCGACTTATAATGAGCTCGGGCATAATAATTGTATATTAATGCATTCAAATAACAATGAAATGATTTGTCAATAATTTAATTGTAATGGGTTTATAGTTAATGCGAGTTTCTAAGTATTTCATGAGCATATCTTGATCAATTTATCCCCCATTGATTCATGTTCATATGTTTACATACAACTGATTGGAAAGTAACCAACACACAAAAAAATTCATTGTAATGTAATTTTGCTGAATATTTTTATATAAAAAGAACACCTTTTTGTCATCCTTCAAAAAATTCTAATGAAATACAAATAATTTGATATTTAAGTGAAATGTGCCTGCCTGTAACTGAACTTAAAAAACACACATCTTGTGCAGTCAAGAGCAGATATTCATCAATTACTCATTGCGTTTCTGGGGTTTTTCCAATCCGTACAAATATTATCTTCATTCTTTTCATAATCTCTTAATATAGAGAAACCGTGCATAAAACTGCTATAGAAGTATAGTAAAGATAAAAAATGATGCGATGATAACTAATTAGTAATAATAATAGTGATAACAAAAACAGCAACGAAACTTTAAGAATGATGATAATGACAACAGTAATGATCGTTTAATTATATTACTACTGCTAATAAATAATAATACTTATTATAATATGAGTAATTCACCCGACATCTAAATCATAATAAGATATGTTAATACTATTACTATAAGCATCGTGATTTTTTTACCATCATTACCATTATTATCGTTAATTGAATATAACTGTTATTTATCCTTCTACTTCTTATTTTGTACACTTATTATTTGTAGCATTATTATCAGAATTAATGATATGTCCAGTTTTACATTGCTTTTCATTTAACATTTTCATTAGGATCTAACATAATCACAGAATCCTAAACAACATCAATAAAACATCAAGGATAATATGTTTGTTGATGAAAAAAGAAATTTTGAGAATACTGCACAATATTAGACATGCCATTTCATAATTTCTTGAAATTTTCTTATCTATTCCTCTTACAGACTGCCTATTCATCCATCAGTTTCAGAGGTAAAATCTGCCTTTCGGTCCCACACGCTGACTTTCCCGTCGTGCAACACACCGATCCTAACCTGACCACTCTCTCCTAAAACCACCTGTTCTTGCACAACACATACAATACGCCTTTCTGTGTGTGCGACCAATCGCAATTGATTGGTGCATTTTTGTGACTCTGACTCAACGTTCATTAATAATCGATTACTTGTCGTTCCCCACCGTACCGGGAAGTCGCGAGCGATCCTGCCTTATTTGCAGAACGAACAGCTGAGACGAGGAGGTTATTGATTTCATTTCGTGTTAAAATTTGAAAGTCACTTTTATTGGATCAAAACAATCATACTGTTAAGCGAGTTATTAAGGCATCACAACCAGTGATTGCCTCGCCAGACATTCATCGTATGCAGTTCCGCTAGCTCCCATCTTTTCAACAAGTGGTCCTTTTTGTACGTAGAATGGATTATTATTTCCTCGCAACTGTTGAAATAGTTGATATCTAACGCAATGTAGGAAACTATATACTATAATATCGACATATCTGTAGCAGACTGATTCTGTATGTAAAATATATTTTGCAAACTTTAACCGACGTGCCTTATATACGAGTGAGATCTCGTAACAACCATGTACCAAATACAAACACCGATGTCGGGGAGGTGGCAGTTCCTTGTTGCATTCCTTGCACTGGTCCTGGCTTTACCTGCATTAGGGGTAGATGTTGGAGGGGGAGTTGTGGAAGTATCGCTGCCTGATGTCACTGAGGAGTTGCCAGAGCCAGAGGGCGTCCTAGGTGGGGACTGCATGAACATCTCCTTGAGAAACAACGACTGGAGCTGGGACGGAGACGAGGGTCAACAGGATCAAGGGGAGACGGCGCTCCTGGTCAGGAAACTTCTGCAGAGACTGAACAACGAGACCCAGCGGATCCAGAATGACAACCCCAATCTCAACCTGACGCATTTCATGAGACTTGTTGCAAGTCGGTCATCTTTGATGTTACTGAAGATCAAATCCTTTGCAAGAGTCTTTGGCCATGTGAACGCCCTCTACGGATACACCTGCCGGAACGGGAAGCAGCTCCTACGTCATGCCTTGCAGCGCAACATCACAGACGATGAACTGGAAGAGTTTGATGACGAAATATCTGCGGAGATAGATGCTATGGTAGATGATGCTATGGAAGAAGGAGCAGGTGGTGGTGAAGAAGAAAGAAAGGGTGGAGAACCTGGGACTGTAACTGGTGGGAAGCCAAATGAGGCATTGTCCGTTCAACAGAAAAACAGAGCTGCAGTCAGATTGTTCATCAGGAAGGCTGTCATCGGTTTGTTCCTGTCGCCACGCAAGCTTCGAGGTAAAGAAATACCACATCTTTCTGTATACATTAACAAACTTCGACATGTTGATGCGCTTAGTGACCTAGACCCAAGCCAGTCGAAAAACGCAACGAACCGGGGTGAGGGTTCAGGACTTAACAGAGAGGCAGGACATACAGAAGATGCCATGGGTGAAGAAGGTGACATGACAGGCATGACGATGGAAGAAGACGAGTATGACGTTTTGTTGGAAATCTTCGAATCTGCAGATTGGTTTGATGACGATGACCCTGAACTTCGCGATGATGAGGAGGTCCTGAAGAAATTCAATCTTGAAGGTTACTTATTCAAGCTAATGTCTCAGCATGTCAACAAAAGTGCCTCGTGCGCCCGTGATGTCACGAAATTCATCAACAAGCGAGCCAAGCATCTGTCCAATGTGACTGATGGTGAGGAAGACTTCAAGGAACTCTGGAACGAGTTCAGAAGTTTGAACCGCCAACTGAATGCCTCTCGACACCGCAACTCCACGGGTGGTTTATTCGGTAGTCGTGGCGAGAGTTCTGGTCACACTGAAACTCAAACAGGAAACCCTCTGCAAGGGGATGGAGATATCATGACCCGAATCCGTAACATCACCGGACGTCTTGCTAAGGGTAGGTGGAGAGGAGAAGGTGGCATCGAGGGTAGCTTCTACGTGGTCCTCATGAAGATGGCTCACATGATTGACAGCTGGGGAAGGGCAGGATTCTTGTCCAATGGAACATACTTTGATGCGAAGTGCGCACCGGGGCAGTCAGCTAGCGAGGGCGCCACCACAGCCTGCCACATATGTCCTACGGATGCTGCCACCAGAAATCTTCGGATGCTTCTCTCGGAACTTGACGACACCATCGGAGAAGTGTATGATGGGATCAAAGACGGAGTTGACAAGTTGGCTGAAGGCCCAGCCAAGGATCAATTGACAGGTAAGGCCTAACAATTGTCATAACCCTCTTACCACGCCCAACCAGCTCTAAAAGAACTGATAACAGAAATATTAAGGCAGCAACATTGTTTGATCAGTCTCTTATTGGTTAGGTGGTTGTCTCGTCGGTGTGACTGGAGTGAAAATACATTTTCTTTGTGTTTGTAAACAATGGCATGTTTATTTTCCTAACAGCAAAGGATAGAAATAGTAAAGCAGATATATCATGAATATACACTGGTTTAATGAGTTAAAATAATTTATGGTTCTCATCTTTGAAAATGTACTTCTAAACCCTGATAAAATTACCGAACGAGACAATGAATAATTAACCAACCAAATTACTGACCAACTAAAATTCGAAATATTATTAATAGATAAGTAAAATTAAACTATCAGAGATTTCATGCGTCAAAATTAATTTAAACATTAATATTTTCTTTTTAACATTTGTATTCAAAGTCATAAATTGCAATTTTAACGCACACAAATGTTTTCAGCTAGCACTCAAAATACCCTTTTTATTTTTTAACTTCACATTATTAATTGCTCAGTCTGTTCCAAAATATTTTACATTTTGTCTAATTTTATGATCAGTTGATTTTTCTCTTCATTTATTATTTCATGTTTTCAAATAGTAGTTGTTAACACGTGCACACGCTAAACTGAAGGGAAACAAGGGGGAATAGAGAGAGAGAGAGAGAGAAAGGATGATAAGAGGGAGAAAGAAAGAGAGATTGGAGGAACCGTGGTATAGTGGCTCATTTACTTGATTTCCAATTTCTTCGGGATTACGGTTCGAATTCCAGCCCGGCATTAACGTCCTGTTGGCAAGTCATTAATTTACTCTTGCCACTCCCCACCCATGTGTTTAATGGGTACGTGAAAATAGCTTGTGCAATCAGAACAGCATTGGGATTTCCCTGGGTAAACCCAAATTGTAATTGTTCCCATTCATATGAAATCTCATTTCATTCTAGTTCAATCGTCTGTTGTCTGGTGCTCTTTAATGTTTACATATATTTAGTTTCTTTCATCACTCATCGTACATCATATTGATTTAGTAATTTCTTCCCTTTTTATGTCGAAGACAACATGATTATAAGAAAGAGAACAAGAGAGAGTGGGATCGAAATGGCGAGCCAAGTATTACAACTACCCTTATTCCCAAATTGCACAAGGAACAATGTCATTTTCTCATCAGAGCTGCTAAATTGTAATGCATTATGCATTGTAAATATTTCATGATAAATCTTCTTCTCTTTATTTTAAGGCGGGTGGGGACGTTTACTGATGATCACTTTGTTTCTTTTACGATATTATATTTATGTTACCATCTTTTTTTCTTGTCATATTCCTCATTTGTTCTCATTAACACGTTCACTATAAACGAATCGGGCATCTTTTCAATTTTTCTTGAATCACGTTTTGTCATTAATTTGAATTTAATATCCGTCTCATTTCGTATTCCCATCGTTACACCAGCTGTTCACTTTTAAACATTCAAGAAGAACATGACGATAAGAAAGTAAGTGGGTAAAGGAAGAAAGGTGGAAGGAAATAATGTGTAGCTCTTTTTTTTTTTTTTTTTTTTTTTTTTTACTTCAGAACATACTGATGCAGTGCAAACCGGTGGTACATTTTCCCAAGCCATTAAATTGTTAATTTTGTTAAGGCTTCTTGACTATTCACTCCATCTACATAAATCTTTCAATACGTTTTAGCAGTTTCTTACCTAAACCCCTTAACCTGCAATCATAAAAAATAACAATCTGGTGTTAACATCAGATGTAAACTTCGTATGGTGAAAGACCAGGGGGGTGTTTCACAACGATCCTAAGTAGAACTTAACACTAAGTTGGACTTAAAAATTATGGACAGCCATTGGAGCCTTAAAATGTAATATATTCATAAGCAGAAATTCAAGTATTTTAGACTTTTTTTTATAAATTCCACATCAAGAACATGAAATCTTCTTGATGATAAAAAATATGAATGATTTGAATCAACATTTTATGCCTTTCAAAATAACTTTAACAAAATATTTTCAAAGGTGCTAATGGCTTTCCATAATTTTTAAGTCCAACTTAGAGATAAGTTCAACTTAGAATCTTTGTGAAACACCCCCCAGGCTATTAAATCTTATTAACATTGATATCAATATCAATTACAATCAATAATAATAACCACGGATTTTTCGGATAGTGCATATACGAACAACTGAAATACCATTCTTCTAAAGTGACCACTGTAGTCAAGCAGCATTTGCAGTCAGGTTCGACTACACATATCTCTTTCTGAGTTCGTTCGTGTCTCCTTAGATCAAGATAGTTATGTAAAGTTCCTTAATTAAAGACATCTTACTCAGTTGAATGATAAAATTACAGATTTAGTCACTATGAAGAGATGAAAGGGTTGACTATAGACCCTATTAAAAGGCCAATCTAACCAAAACGGGCTAAAAAAAAAAAATGAAAAAAGGACATGTACAATTATTTTTGACGGAGATTCCGAATATGGCAACGATTTTTCTCAGAGATCCAGTTTCGGAGCTGTATTGCGCAACAGCATATGACGTCACTGCATGATACTTCTATGTGAAAAGGAGGATGATTTAGGCATTAAAATGTCTTTAAAAAGGCAAACTATGATAGTAATTGAAAACAAAGCCATGTATCCGGAAAAAAAATATGTACTTGATAATCCCAGTACGTTTCATTCATGAATTACAATAAGATTGTAAGATCCTTAGTTGTAGGACGAATCGGACATGTCCGTAATGACCGTCAAATGCGTCATCAAGCCACGTGACCGTATTACTTTTTTTTGTAGCCCAGAAAGCGTGAAATCTGTGAAAAATGGATGGTCATTATCATGTTTCTGTCAATTTAGAGATTTTCTGAAAAATTAGGGGCTGGAAAATTAATATGTAGAGGTGTATTCATGTTTTGAAAGGCTATGTTAGTTGGTTTAGAGTGGCCCTTTAAGTCCTTACTTTGATCAAGGAGTTTTAAGAGCTGGAGACCCAACTGGCAACTAATTATTCCAAGCAACTGCCGTTTTGTAATTTAATACAACATAATCTACAGGTGTGCTGTTACCTTTGAAGTCCGAGGTTCGAAGTCGCGAATATCATTGGAAAGCTTGAGTATTTGGATCTTAAACCAAGCGTCATCGTCATTTTGATGATCACTTCGAATCGTTGCATGCAGTTAAACCTATTTTGTAGACCACTCAAGGATGACATGAAAATTGGTCTTTATAGGCAATTAAACTTTATGTATAGGTTCCGTTTCTACGAGGAACGGTTGTCAAGGGAAACGTAAAATGTGGTCTCTATATACAGGTGGCCACTTAAGCATGTTTCATTTGAATGTGAATTCACCATTGGAAGGCACTACTGAAGTTAAATTTTTCGCACCATCAGAAAAGTTGTTCACACCTGGACACTCGATTCATTTCACTTTAATCGATAGATGCATGTATGGTTCGTATTCTAATTTTTTCATAGGCCTCCTTTTGAGATCTAATTTTGCGCACATGAACTCCACACCCATCCTCCACTTTGCCTAAATAACACCGTTTGTGTGTTTGTTTTGCCTGACTGCTCATGAAGCATGTGTATGCTTGTATGGAAGCAACCAGGGGAAGACGGATTTAAGTCCTCTCCGAGGAACTTAATCTGAGCACATTAAAACTACGCGATTTCATCAACCAAAGAGTAGCACTCTATACAACTTTGTTCTCACAAGTACGTACATGCATGCGGCAGTGTAAGCATCTCTTTTGTTCCGGGGTATTTCTTGTTAAACGAGATTCACCAGGACATTAATTTTGTGCACATGGATATGAACTCTTGCATAGTATCTACAGCTGTAATCTGAAAGTTTACCAACAGAGTGCGAATTTTGATGATGTTGAGTATTATTTTTGCACATTTTGTTTTTAAGCATAATTTATATTCATATCTTGATCTCTACGTTTATTGGCACAGGTAATAACTAGATCGTGACTAAGCTCTCTCATTGCCTTCAAATTTCACTGACTTTCGTCATTAACTGTCTGATGATTAAGATTGTTGTAAGCAATCACTGAATTGTTCAATCATCAGAATTCTTTTCTTTACTTTTTCGGTCATGTTTTATACGTACTCATTTATTTTCTCGATGTTCACATGTTTACGTCTCTTCACCTTTTTTTTGCTTATGAAGAGTTCACCTTCACTTTACTTCAAATGGAAAAATCCGTGATTTACCCGCCATCCTTGACAGATGAACACTTTTATAGAATTCCTATTTGCACATTAAGAGTCACTGGCACCTAACTTACCTTTGACACACATGTATATGCTCCACAGTTAAGAATCTACATTTTTTAATGAAACATGTTGATTAAGTCGTTGAGAGGTCAAATGTATTGGAACATTAACCCTTTTTACAGGGAGCCTCCACAAACCACCAAGACTGCTCCATGCGTACGGGAAAGATTGCTTTACAATCACCTTCAGGAATAATGACTGGCAACTCTCCCGGGATGGGAACATAGATCAGGAGGAGGAGGAGGAATGGGATGACGAGGATAGAAGCGAGGGCGACGAAGATGACCAAGAAGAGAAGTGGGGTCAAAAGAAGCCTTTGAAAGTTGACTTTCGTGCTCGCGAAATACTAAACAACCAGACTAGCAAAATCCGTACGTTCTCTAACAGCAGTACGATTGCCGGGATTGTTCGGATGGTTGTCAGGCGTTCGGCAGTTCGGATGCTGAAGATCCTCACGTTCGAAAGAGTCTTCGGAATGCTTGATAACTCCCATCGATTCATATGTGTAAATGCTCTGCCTCTGATGAAGGCATCCTTGGGACGTAACCCATCATCGGTGGAATTTGAAAAAGTGAGAGCAGTTATAAAGGTGCTTAGTGGGCTGGTACAGGAAGTCATAAACGACGGGGTAGTAGAAGACGGACAGCAGAACCAATGGAATGTTACCAGGGATCGGCCTGGCGGCGCAGGGGATAACGCTAGGGATGGTTCGATGGAAGAACCGGGTGCTGACCAAGGAACACAACAAGGGTATGGAGAAGGTATTAGTCCTGGGTACGGATACGAAACTCATTCACGAGATCACGAAGGAAGCCGAGAAGGGTACGGATACAGCTATAGTACAGGACGTAGCTCCAGTATAGGAAGTAGCTCTAGTCCAGGAAGTGGCTCAAGTCTAGGAAGTAGCTCCAGTCCAGGAAGTAGCTCCATTACAGGAAGTAGCTCCAGTCTAGGAAGTGGCTCCAGTCTAGGAAGTAGCTCCAGTCCAGGAAGTAGCTCCATTCCAGGAAGTAGCTCCAGTCTAGGAAGTAGCTCCAGTCTAGAAAGTAGCTCCAGTCTAGGAAGTAGCTCCAGTATAGGAAGTAGTTCTAGTCCAGGAAGTAGCTCCAGCCCTGGAAGTAGCTTTAGTCCAGGAAGTAGCTTCCGTCTAGGAAGTACCTCTAGCCCAGAAAGTAGCTCCACTCCAAGAGATGGCGAATGGAGTCTACAAGGATATGGAGACGGCCCTAGAGAAGAGTATGGTGAATATGGAGATAGCTCTACCATACCAAGTAGCTCTTTTATACGAAGTAGCTTTAGTCCAGTAGATGGTGAATGGAGTCGACAAGGATATGGTGAGGGTACTCGTCCAGCAGTAGACAGAGACGGTCCTCGACAAGGGTCTGGAGAAGGTCTTCAACCAGGAGATGATTCATTGGTGCTTAGGAAACCTGGTAGGCTTCTTCGACGATTCCGCAAAGATGCCATTGTTGGGTTATTCTCTGCACCTCGGAGGATCGCCAACAAGAAGATATCGCTGTCCGAGTATGTAGCGATGCTGACGGCACTGTGCCGTGATGACGGGCATGGGCCAAAAAAGGAACATCGCTCAGGAAACGATACGGAACTCGACAAATGGTTGGAGTTATTCAGACAGAACTCACGAGCTCGTAACCACTCACTTGAAAGAAGTGAGTCGCAAATCAACAGATCGGCGGCTTACTACATGCAAGGCGGACGTCCTCAAAACCGCACGTCAGAAAGAGAATATTATGATAATGAACTGATTGATAGCATTTCTACGTCCTCCTCTGTAAAGTCAAATAAATGGTTCTGTTGGGCTGCCGATGTCCATTATCGCAAAGGACTGGACAAGAGGCAACTACCTAGAGGCTATTGCGGGGACAAAGAGCGACGCTATGGAAAGATCTTTGGAAAGTTCGTTGGAATGTCTGACATGGTAAACAAGTCAAGTGTAAAGGACATGAAAGGGAAGAATTTGACGAAGACTAGAGGCAATGGAACGGAGATGGGTCCTTTTAACCTTGACGAGTTCTTGATAGAGCTGATGATATCGATTTCCAAGAAAACCTCTTACTGTGCCAATAGAATCAACAACGCTCTGCGCATACACGGCAGGCCCTCATTCGGTGTTGTTGATCGGGAAAATCGCACCGGCAAGAATCTATTTAATGGTTCTCAAGGTGGGAAAGGAAAAAATGGCTCGACGACCCCTGTAGGTGGTCCAGCTCGATCTAGAAATCAGACAAGCCGAGGTGGGGAAACTGGGACGGACAAAGGTGATGGCCCTTCCCACTATGTAGGTTGGCCAGCTCAGAATGAGACAAGGCCCGCTGAGAAACATGGAGAGGACAGGCCTCAGGGACCTTCAAGTCCTGGTGACGGACAGCCTCGAAATCAGACCAAGCCAGGCTGGGGACAGGGAAATGACACACGTGATGATCTTCAATATCGGCTGAACCGCACATCATTAAGCTGGAGAGGGAGCAAGGATTCTAGGAAAACCATTGGACAAGCTGACGCACTGTACACTAACTACCTAAAGAGCAGAACAACCTGTCGAGGGTCGGACTTAATTGAACGAAGTTTGAAAGAACACAATTCGCCAAAGACCTATAACTTAAACCTCTACTATTTCAAGGTGCTGATGAAAATTTCAGAAATGATAGACGTGTGGGAGCTTTCCAGGAGTCAGTCACAGGACAAACTGTACGATGTATCGTGCCAGCCACGGAAACACAACGATGACGTCTTAACAGCGTGCAAGATATGCCCAAACGAGTCCCCAGCCGATGGTTTTGCGGATCTTGTGGATACCATCGATGGCATCATCAAAACAGCCAGACAGAACCTAACAAACGGCGTCAAGGGCTGGAAGCAGATGGAGATGGACCGCGGAAGGAGGAATGGGACTGTAGCATGGAACATGAACGACACCACCTTAATAAATGATGACGGGAATGGCAATGATCCCAAATGCGATGACGACAAAAGCGACGGAGCAGGAGGGCCAGGAGAGGGGGAGTCTGCAAGGGGTGAAGCAGGAGGGCCAGGAGAGGAGGAGTCTGGAAGGGGTAAAGCAGGAGGGCCAGGGGAGGAGGAGTCTGGAAGGGGTGAAGCAGGAGGGCCAGGAGAGGGGGAGTCTGGAAGGGGTGAAGCAGGGGGGCCAGGGGAGACTGAGTCTGGGAGGGGTGAAGCAGGAGAGGAACCAGGCGGAAAAACAGATGGAAAACCCAGAAATGGTTCAGGTATGTTCGTTTTTAGTGACCCTTATTATTACACGTACTTGCACGAGTTGGTTTGTAAACAATAATAATTCTGGACTTATAAATAAAGGTGAGTTTAGGTCGTGTGAATGCATTTAACAAAAAAAAAAGTTTGCATCAACGATTGGAGAAAGCTCTTCATGTAACTTATACATATTGATATACACCTAGAGCTTTTGGGATCATCAATTGATGACGAAGTGACCCAGTCGAGTTACGAGTCACACGCACTGTACACAACAATCTGTATGTTGGACTACACAAACATGTTGCTTGAAAGCATGATTAATAAACTCTTAGTTGTTACAAGTCATAATTCGAGTATGAAGGCATTTAACGAGGGCCACTCTTTTCTAGGATACATTTATATTGAAATAGCTTACAAATATTATTCAATGTTCCCAGAACGACCTCCTCTTAAAGTACCCATTAATGACGGAGATAATGTGGGTGAAAAGAAAGAGAGAGAGAAAGAGATACATGCATACATTATATAAATGGAGATACAGACATACCTATATAAATATTATAGAGAGAGAGAGAGAAAGAGGTTGGGAGACAAAAAGAGAGATCGGGATGGGATGGGTAGGAAGGGATTAATCTTAGACATCGGGAGGAGGCGGCCCTATTAATATTGATGACAATCACCTTGTTGGGGTTTCTTTATCTTTTTCTAACTGAAAGTGAACACGAGTAGATTTGAACAGTGGCGGATCCAGGGGGGCCCGGGGGGGCCTTGACCCCCCCCCCCCCGGGAACAAAAGAAAATGTGTATTTTCACGTTTTCTAACGTTAATTTTACCTTTTTGTGGAGATGGCCCCCCCCCAAAAAAAAAAAAAAATAAATAAATAAAAAAAAAAAAAAAATAAAAAAAATAAAAAATAGTGCTCACTTAATACATTTGGAGTGAACTTTAAAATATTATTATTTTTATTACATTGTCTTGATGCATTGTAAATAACATGTTCAAGAACCTCGGAAGGGGGAGAGGGATGAGGGATTTTGGTGGTGTGAGATTTAGATTGATTAATGTATTAAAGCATTATTTCATGTTTTGCTAGATTTATGGTAATAAAACTATTTGAATTGAATTGAATTGATTGGTAGGTGATAAATCATAATTATGATGTACTGAAGAAGAAGACTAAAGAAACAGAGGGGTGGACATGGTGAAGAAAACAAAAACTTGCGAAAGAATATTGATCAATTGTTGGCGGGTCATGTGCTGTACAACGTCATATCTCTCTATTTATACCCCCAAGTTGAGACATCATGTTCTTGAGAGAAATTATTAAAATTGGAGAAAATGAAAAAGTATCGAGGCTAAAGGTAAACGAACGAATGTGATAGGTATGTTTGGTTCGATTGTGCGGTTTTTTGTGTGTGGAAAGTTAAACAAAAGGGGAGACAATGGCAGCTATGGAAACCAAAGTTTAATATTGTTTTGTATGCTTATAGAGGGAGAGGTTAATATTGATGCGAGTGAAACGAATATTTTGACCTTCATTTTACGTCATCGACCTATTATATCTTCAAACAATAGACACTCCATTAGACTTTCCCTCAACATAACTAATAAACTTTGATTTTCGATATCGCTGATGTTCTTCAATTCTTCATATCAATACTTAATGAATCAGTAATTATTAAAGCTACCCAGCTTCATTTTTATCGTAAGATATTACCTATTCATGAGAACAAAACAACAAATGGATTCACCTCTTTTGATTAACAATAATGAATTGAAGGTTGGTGCGTGCTGCAAGCTCTTTGCTAATCAAAAGGGTGAACATCCGAACCATTTTGATATTTGTATGACCTCCTTTTATTTCCCCGTTGTCTTCTGCATTTCATTTGAAATAGTTAGCATCGTTTAATTGCGTTTTTGTGAGAAAAGATTTAGATTTTGGTTTTGCGGACGTGATGTTGCATCATTTGTTATTTGGAGCGCTTGTGACACGAACGGCGAATCTCAGTTGCTACACTTGCGCACTAGTCACATCTGAGTGAAAGTATAGTGCTGTATATTTTATAGAGCCTTTGAAGTTTTTGTCTCGTTTGGGTCCGCAGCATAGTAGGGAACAACTGAAAGATGTGGTTGGTCTGGTCTATAACACTTGCAGCAGAAATTCCTGACATCTGAACACGACCTTATGCGGACTGGCTCCAAGACCTAGTTGTCAATTGCCATTTTTTCCCTCTGCCGGAAGCAGCACTGTGTATTTCTACATTTGAAGATACATTTTTACATCAGCTCGTGGCGAAATAAGGAGAAGCACGCCTAGACATTTCAGGTGAGAAGGGATCCCTCCCGACTCCAGGGATCACTCGTCGTAAGGACTGTGCTGTTCATTCTCGGTTGGACCCCCTCTCGAAGAAGCATCATTTCATATTGTTCTACATTGAAAAGGTATTATCTCACTGAATTGTATGTTATATACGCGAATTTGGGAGAAACATACCAAAGACATTTCACTTGAATTGAATCCGTTTCTTTCTCTAAAGAACGCTTAAGAGTTTGCTGTCCGTCGTCGGTCGAAAACCCTCTGCTGGGAACAACATTGATATATCAAACTTAGATATAATATATCACATGCTGATATTGAAGATTTTATGTATAGAAAACCAAGAAGACCTGCCATTTGAGAACAGACATACACATACTCTTTGGAACGTTTGACACACGGCGGTTTATGCTGTCCATGATTAGTTGGAAGTCTTCTGCGGAAAGAAGATTTGTTATTGTTCTGGATTTTAAGATATTTTAGCACCCGCTCGTACATGGTATTGATAACTTAAAGAGGGATACACTAAGACATTTCAATCGAACATCTGTCTTAGAAGCTGAAGGATGGCGCGAATATTGGAGAGAAAAATCCTTCTTCTACTGTTTTTTCTGGCCATCTTTGTAAATGAACTTCACGCCATAGGAGGACTGGCACCTACAGTGCATCCCGGTGATACCACACAGCAGTCCAATCCCGGACAAAACTCATCGAATGGAACGTCGATCAGCGACCCAGAGGCAGGGAATGGTGAAGCTGATGGGCAAGAGAGTGGTCTTCGAAATGACCAAGTAGATGGCCAAACAACTGATAAACCAACTAATCAAACCGCTGATCAGGCGCATGAACAAGTTAATAATCGAACCAATGACCAACCAAAGGACGAAACAACTGATCAACCAACTAACCAAACCGCTGATCAGGCACATGAACAAGTTGGTAATCGAACCGATGACCAACCAAAGGACCAAACAACTGATCAACCAACTACCCAAACTGCTGACCAGGCTCATGAAAAAGTTAATAATCGAACCGATGACCAAACAAATGACCAATCAAATCCTTCTGAAGAGGCCGATGGCAACATAACCAGCAGTAACCCTGAGGAATCCCTCCAGGCTAGTAATGGACAGAAAATGACTACGAGAGCATCAAGTGATACAAATGATCCACCCGACCACGAGAGTACTTCCGAGGGAGCAGGGGAAACAGCGTCCATCACTGATCCACCAAGGGATGCAAAGGATCCATCCGACCGAGAGAGTACTCCCGAGGGGACAGGAGGATTAGGGTCCGTCACTGATGCACCAAGTGATGCAAAGGATTCACCCAACCAAGAGAGTACTTCCGAGGGAGCAGGGGGAGCAGGGGGAGCATTGCCCGCCACTGATGCACCAACTGATGCAAAAGATCCATCCGACCAAGAGAGTACCTCCGAGGGAGCAGGGGGATCAGGGCCCGCCACTGATGCACCAAGTGATGCAAAGGATCTATCCGACCGAGAGAGTACTTCTGAGGCAGCACGGAGAACAGGGTCCGCCACTGATGCACCAAGGGATGCAAAAGATCCATCCGACAGAGATAGTACTTCTGAGGCATCAGGGGGAACAGGGTCCGCCACTGATGGACCGAGGGATGCAAAAGATCCATCCGACAGAGAGAGTACTTCTGAGGGAGCAGGAGGAAGAGGGTCCGCCACGGATGCACCAAGGGATGCAAAAGATCCATCCGACAGAGAGAGTACTTCTGAGGGAGCAGGAGGAAGAGGGTCCGCCACTGATGCACCAAGGGATGCAAAAGATCCATCCGACAGAGAGAGTACTTCTGAGGGAGCAGGAGGAAGAGGATCCGCCACTGATGTACCAAGCGATCCAAATGATTCATCCGACCGAGAGAATACTTCCGCGGGACCAGGAGAAAAAGTGTCCGCCACTGATGCACCAAGGGATGCAAATGATCCATCCGACAGAGAGAGTACCTCCGAGGGAGCAGGAGGAAGAGGGTCCGCCACTGATGCACCAAGGGATGCAAAAGATCCATCCGACAGAGAGAGTACTTCTGAGGGAGCAGGAGGAAGAGGGTCCGTTACTGATCCACCAAGTGACGCAAAGCATCCACCCAACCAAGAGAGTACTTCCGAGGGAGCAGGAGGAAGAGGGTCCGCCACTGATGCACCAAGAGAGGGGGAGGATACGGAGCGGGTTAACACGACGCCAAAGAGCGGCATGGATGGGAAACCTGAATCGGACCCATCCGCAGGCGAAGAGACGCCGGTTGGCGTTAGAACAACAGCTCGAGCAAACGTAAATGAAAAACGCCCTACCAGCAAGCCTCAGGTAGAGGAAGCTCATACAGATGGTACTGAAACTAAAGAAGACACCGGAAAAACCCAAGAGGATGGTGTAAAACCAACTCAACGAGTTGGTGAGGAAGATTCTGCACCTCGTAAGTGATATCCTATTGCTTTAACTTGATAACTGATTTTATTTTATTTTATTAGTTTAAATTGACCTGTTATAAACTTCTTTTAAATAAGTTATTTCCAAAATGTATCTATTTGCTTTATTGGGGGGATAAGTGGTTCCTTATATTTGGTATTTAAAGCATTATTTATCTATTTTGTGTTATCATGGGCTGAAGGTTTTTGTTTATATTACCAATTTAATTATTTTGGTTATATATATATATATATATATATATATATATAGTCTTCTCTTGTACCTATCATTGGCCATATGTATAGGTTGTTTATGCATTCAATTGCCGTTTGAGAGGCAGAAATAGTCAATAATTACTGAAATGCTTTTATATCCAATAACAAAAAAATAAACATAAGTAGCTTTTTACATCAACTTTTAAATGTGTTGATGTAATTTCCAATGCAGTCTTATCTCTATCCTTATGAAGCACCGCCCCCGATGCATAATTAATCTCGTTTGCCAATAATAATTTGAAAATACAGTTAACGGCCGTGAAGATCGAGTCTGCATTCTCGTCTGGTAATTATATGCAAAGATGAATTGCCATATTGTTATTGAATTCTAGATCAATCACAAAACGGGTGCGCTGTAGTCACGAGAGTCGCATTTTCATTTAAACTAGTGGACATATAACTCTTGCCCACCTCACTTCTAATAGCGAAAACTAAATTAACTACAATTTATACTACTACCGCTACTACTACGATTACTACTACTACTGCTGTACTACTACTAATATAACTTCCACTGCTACTACTGTTAGATTACTACTACTATCGTAGTGATAACTACTACTCCTACAGCTACTACTACTACTACTACTACTACTACTACTACTACTACAACTACTACTACTACTACTACTACTACTACTACTACTACTACTACCAATAATACTACTACTTCTACTGCTACTACTACTACTACTACTACTACTACCAATAATACTACTACTTCTACTGCTACTACTACTACTACTACTACTACTACTACTACCAATAATACTACTACTTCTACTGCTACTACTACTACTACTACTACTACTACTACGACTATTTATGCTACTATTGTTGATACTTGTGCTGCTGCTGCTACTACTACTACTTCTACTAGTACTACTAATTATTATTATGAAAATAATAACAATGACAATAACGGTCATTTTTATAGCGCACATATCCACCACCATACAAGGTGCCCAGGCGCTCTAATAATATCCCGGGTCTGCTGGGCTACCGATTCTAGTGCTCACAGCATTAAAGGAATTCCTTCCTACCGGTATCTTATCATCACCTGGGTGGAGAGTAGCAAATGTAGATTAATTTATTGCCAAATTACACTATTACTTAGTGCGGCAAGGGAAGTCGAACCGCGAACCATGGGATCCACAGTCCGACGGCTTTCCACTAGACCACGACACCGTCATACCGGTCTATACGTGTGAATTCTTTCATGAATGAAGCTATGTCCAAAATAATAGTTATATTTATTTCATAGTATTTCTGGTAGTTTGATTAAGTAAATTTAACTAGCTATTTTACTCCATTCCAGATTTATAGGATGCTTTGTGCCATATTCTTGCCCAGTAAAAATAACAATAACTCTTCATCTATATGAACAATAGATTCGAGTGAATATGATACAAAACAAGTATTTTATTTCATGATTACGACTTTTTTTAAAATTATTGTATGAATTAGGAGAATTGTAGTAATTTGTACAACACACGAAGCTTTAAAATTTGGCGACACAAAAATCAATGGACTTAGAGCAACCTAGATTTATTCCACATGTATGCATGCAGGCCATTATAAAGAAAAACAAACAAATCTGAAAATGAAACTATTCGCTCCCGATTATTTCACCGTCTTCTCTTTGGAGAATTACAATATCTTGCCTTGATCAAGCCTGTTAAAGTAAATAAATTGAGAGCCAAAAAATGTACCCATTTCCCATCATGTGTTGCTGTTCAGTACATTTTGACGTAATGGAGTCAGGATGATCACGCAATAAAGCACTGCAATTTCCTATCGCGTTTGCACTATATTACATGAATGAACTAGGAATATTGCAGTATAGCTGGGGAAAGAATCGCATGAAAAACAGAGTGTATGTGGAAAAGAGCCTATCTGACTTTTCGCGCAATAACTTTTCTCATCGCGGCCATGTCAACACTGCGGAAACCAATAATGCCATGGAAACGTGTAAACAATAGACGGGCGAATCGATGCTTGTTTGTAGTAAGACTCGACTGATCGGGAATGGAAAATTAACCTCCTTTTATTAATATCAGAATTGTTCTCGTGTATGCACAATTAGACTGAAATGCTGCCATGAAAAACCGCAATAAGAGGCAAGACAAAAGATCGGCAATGGTCTGAAAGAGTTGATTATATAACTGATTTCGTTTCTTTTCTTTCCCTTCTTTTTCTTTTAATGACAGATTGATCTGGCATTGATGTGAGTGAAAGATAACATAATGAAGGGATTGATTGGGATACATGGGGGAAAAGAAAAATAGATTAACATGTAGAAATTCAGCGTGAGAGAAAGAGAGATATATGATGGGAGAGGGCATGGATAGATAGAGGCAGACGGAGAAAGGGGGATAGGGTGCATTTTAACAGACCTGGGGGGGGGGGGGGGGGGTGTTTCAAAAAGATTCTAAGTTGAACTTATCTCTAAGTTGGACTTAAAAATTATGGAAAGCCGTTAGCATCTTTGAAAATATTTTGTAAAAGTTATTTTGAAAGGCATAAAATGTTGATTCAAATCATTCATATTTTCTATCATCTAGGAGATTTCATGTTCTTGATGTGGAATTTATAAAAAAGTCTAAAATACTTGAATTTCTGCTTTTGAATATATTTTATTTTAAGGCTCCAATGGCTGTCCATAATTTTAAGTCTAACTTAGTGTTAAGTTCTACTTAGGATCTTTGTGAAACACCCCCCCCCCCGGGATGTTTCACAAAGACTAAGAACGACTTGTAAGTTGTACTTAACTACTGTATGGCAGGTCAATCATGCCACTGGTTTCTCTCACCATGATGATCTTTATTTAATATTTTTTCCTTCATTAATGAACTATCAAAAAAATGAAAATTATGTAGATTTGTAACCACGATTTGTACGTCCCTTAAGAAACCAATGCCAGCAAATGGTGAGAGTAAACAGTAGAATGAACGGCCTGCCATAGCCTGATGTCACTAGTAGCGTCACTGCATAATCAATTAACTCTTCATTGTTTCAATACTCGAACGACATTTTATTTCCATTTCTCTCCCAATTCATTATCAATTGCGTTTTAATGCGATCATGCAATCAAGATTCCTCGAATTCAAAAATGGATTTTGTAATAGTTGATCAAATTGCTGAAACGATAATAGTATTCGATTCTTCTAGCACGTAGCAATCAAACAAATTTGTTGAATATTAATGCCAATAGATATCAAACGAATGTTTATTTTTCGTCCTCTCTTAATTCATTATCAATTGCTTTTATGCGATCATGCAATCGAGATTCCTAGAATTCAAAATACAAATTTGTATACAGTTACTTGTATTGCTGAAATGATATTAGTATTCGATTCTTCTACTACATAGCTATCCCTAAAATAAAAATGGAATACTAATGCCCATAGATATACAAAGAATGTTTATTTTTCTTCTTTTCTTAATTCATTATCAATTGCTTTATGCAATTCATGCTAGAAAAATTCCTGGTATTTAACATACATATTTTTAAATAGTTACTTGTATTGCTGAAATGATATTAGTATTCGATTCTTCTACCACATAGCAATCCCCAAAATAAAAATGGAATACTAATGCCCATAGATATGAAACGAATGTTTATTTTTCTTCCTCTTCCTATTCAGTATAATTTAGTTTTATGCGATCATGCCATAAAGATTCCTCGTATTCAACATACGCATTTTACATAGTTGCTTCTTGCTGAAACGATATTAGTATTCGATTTTTCTACCACATAGCAATCAAAAATACATTTTCAATAATAATACCAACAATACATGATTGAGTCAGTAGCATATGGAATTGACGAAGTGAACTGTGCATCGTTATATATTTCAGCTGTATTATCGTAAAGGTCCATTGAAAACGAGATGAACTAGCGTCCAATTAATTATCTAGTCAATATCGAGTTCCACCAACACCACTTGAAAAGAAAAAAACGAGAGGAAAAGAGAAGACTCGAGGAAACGAGGGGGAAGGTTATTGAATATTGATGGGCACTATTGCTCATTTATTTGTAATGATATAGTCCCTGGCTGTGAACCATTGTTAGAGAGTTTCGGGTTCGTGCAACAAGCCTCAATAGTATTATATAAAGATGGTTGATGGATATCTCTTTTTATCTCTCTCTCTCTCTCTCTCACTCTCTCTCTCTCTTTGTTCGTCTCTCTCTTTTTATTTCTCACTCTCTCTCTCTCTTTCTTTCTTGTTTGTCTCTTGTTTGGCTCTTTTTTTCTCCTTCTCTCTCTCTGTTGTTATTATTTCCTTCACTTTCTTCCATTCTTCTGAATATACTTCTTTGTTTTCCCTTTTTTAAATATGTATCTACTTTTTTTCTCTTCCTCGCTTTTTAAGGTTATTGCAAATTGATTTTATTACAACAAAGGTTGATGGATATTTTTTTTTCTCTGTCTCGCTTTCTTTATTTTTTTCGTCTTTCTCTCTCTCTCCCCCCCCCCCCCTCTCTCTCTCTCTCTCTCTTTCTTTCCGTTTGTCTCTCTCTTTCTCTCTCTCTGCTGTTGTTGTTTTTTTTCCCTTTTTTCTTTCCATTTTTCTCATTCTTGATCTTTTTTTTTTCTTCTTCTGAATAAAGTAATGTGCAGATTATGCATTCCGATTAGCTAAATAAAGCTACTATGTTTTTAAAAAAAATTTAAAAATAAATTTATTTATTTATTTTTTATTTTTTAAAATTTTATTTATTTATTTATTATTATTATTATATTTTTTTTTTTTTTTTTTTTTTTTGGGGGGGGGGGGGGGAATACATTGTTCCAACTTTAAAGACAGAAATTATTTTCATTGATTATTGATTTTTATATGTATATTAATTATTATCCGACCTTTTCTACGTAGTATACCGCCTCCCACGTCTTGCATTGGCTGAAACACAAATCACACTCTCGGACAAGGACAAATGCACTCCGTTCACACTCACGTACAACATTCCTCAGCCGGGAGAGGGCGACACACCAGCTCAACCCTCGACTGACGGAGCAGACCAAGATGAACGTGGAACCGAAGGTGATGGTGAAACCAGGGAGGTGATCAGCTATGAGGATTTCAGTACTCTTCGGGAGGAGCAGTTTTCACTACCCGCTGTCCCATTTCTGCTGGGGAATCAAGGTATTCTTAACTGCTTCATCAATAATGTTATGATCGTAATAAAATAGACTTCTTAGACATTAAAAGACCGGAGAGCTAACAATCTAAGAAACTGAAACTGAAGACACGAATGCAACTAATTTCGAGAAAAAAATCCACTTGATGCATTTCCAATAGCTTTCATGCATCACCTATTGCAATCAGGTATTACGTAATCGGAACATAATTTATGTAGGGAATGGACTATTGTATTTAAATTGACCTGAAATTATCGATTTTTTTTTTTTAAAATCTCGAAAGTACTTTTGTTCAAATGAAATTGTACAAAATGGATGAAATAAAACTGAACATCATTTGTCGTTGTTGCTATCGTTGTATTACACCAGACGCTCAGCAGTCATTAGACCAATCCAGGAGGATTACCATTGATGAAGCGAGCTTCGTGTCAGATAGCCAGCTCACGGTTGAAGGGAGATTCTGTGAGATGGATTCGCGCGTCCTGCAGCTATGCCTCACGCTCGACGGACGCACGCGCATACGCACGGACGACGCACCAGAGGGCAAGTGTCACAATCTCACCGTGTACGCTGCGGCACCCGCGGTTTCAGGTGCTCGGTTGAGCGATAGAGGTAAGCTACATATACCCTTTTAAGGTATAGACCAGTTTTGGAAACGCCCCCTCTCAAAAACGTAATGGAAGTTCTTATTAACAATCATGTGAAAGAATATATTTTGACTAATACGTCATGATACAAATTTTGCAGGGAAACCTCCTACTAATAATATATTTGGTAAATTATTATAACGATCCGGCCTGGATAGATATCGCGAATGCACTTCAACATTGAACATTGAAGTATTGCCATCTAAGCCTCTGCGGGCAATATTTAAACAATAATGAATTGATATTTGCACCCAAAACACTTGAACCGCAAATTTACCACTATCGGTCTTTGCCTTTAACTTTTCCCTTTTCAAAGTCATTCGTTTGCCAGATGTATCGATGTGCACACAGCAATACCAATTGACAGTAGGATTGCTTTTGGAAACGCAAGACGCAAGTTTAGTCTTGAGTAGCTATTCTGGCGATCCTTTACATGGATAGATTACTAATACTACACTGGGCACCTTTATAAAATAATAAAGCCATACCATGTAAAAGGAATTGTAATAATTCAATATTTCGATTAAATTTCGTTGCTAAGGAATTATATGAAATCACAACATTTTCTAATACCAACAGGACAGGTATTCCTCCGTCATTAGTTTCTTTCTTTCCACCTTTCTTCCATGCAAGCTCAAAACAAACTAAACATTTCATATATTTTCAGCTACTTTAATTTATAAAGTATAAGCATTACCGATGATGTCAGAACCATCTCCTTTGTATTGTTATTTATTTTATCCCTGTCCTCGTTTTGAAGCCGATGCCATTATCGTCTTCTTTGACAAGGACGTGAACGTCGCGAACCTTAAGAAATGTTCGGCAATCTTCGACGAGACTTCAGTGGCGAAGTTCGGCGACGAAGCAGAATGCCAGTGGCGCAAGGGCAGGGAATTGGTTGTGCGCTTGGGCAAGGGAGCCACAATTAATCCACAGTCAGGTAGAGAACATAGTATTTTAATTCTCATTAGCCTCTCTACACCCATGTGTTAAATGGATACCTGGCATGTTTTATTCGTTCTTCTTCTTCTACTCCTTCTTCTACTTCATCATCTACTTCATCTTCTTCTTCTTCCTTTTCCTTTGTCTGCTTCTTCTTCTTCTTCTTTTTCTTCTTCTTATTTTTTTTCTTTTTCTTCTTCTTCTTCTTCTTTCTTCATCTTCTCCTTCTTCTTCTTTTCCATCTTCTTCTTCTTCTTCTTCTTCTCCTTCTTCTTCTTCTTCTTCTTCTTTTTCTTCTTCTTTTTCTCCTTCTTTTTTTTTTTCTTTTTCTTTTTTTTTCTTCTTCTTCTTCTTCTTCTTCTTCTTTTTCTTCTTCTTTTTCTCCTTCTTCTTTTTTTCTTTTTCTTTTTCTTCTTCTTCTTCTTCTTCTTTTTTTTCTTCTTTTTCTTCTTCTTTTTCTCCTTCTTCTTTTTTTCTTTTTCTTTTTCTTCTTCTTCTTCTTCTTCTCCTTCTTCTTTTTCTCTTTCTTAGAGGTATCGTGGTATAGTTGATTCGTCGCTGGACTGTGAATCACATGGTACACGGTTCGAGTCCAACTGCGGCATTACTACCCTATGGCTATCAAAGAATGTGCCATCGGTGCAAGAATGTACATTGATTACATGACTTTAACAAAATAATATTAATGAAGTTAATCCATCACTTTGGCAGTGATTATTCTTAGATGCTCAGACTTGGACCTTTGCATGTGTGTACGACCTGTGGCTATTAGGGACTTTTAGATTTTGACGACGAGAGCGTGGACTGCCGCGTGTGACTTTGTGTTTAATAGGGACTTTTAGATTGAGTGGACGAGAACACGACGAACGCCGACTGATCATGCGTGTCAACGTACTCAACTGCCCATGTTAACTACCATTAGAAATCTTTTAAATTGCACTCGACAAAACATACAGTTCCTCATTCTACCCTCAACAATTGATGTGGTAGACAAAAGAACATCCCTTCACTGCTATTATGTAAAAATGTGTAGAACAGGTGAATATGCATGCGACATCTGTTTTACACATTTTAACATAATAGCAGGGAAGGGACGTTCCTTTGTCTACCTGAGGAACTGTATATTTTATGCGCACGCGGCATATTAGAACCTTGAGCATGTTTTATGTAAAGCGCTATATAAATATCAATATGTATGTATGTACTAGATTTAGAAAAATCAAGGTTGACGCATTCTCAATCGCCGACTGAGACGACGTGACGCATGCGCAGTGCCTTAAAATGACGTCACACGTTGCAGTCAAAGCTGTCGACGTGCAAATCTAAAAGTCCCTAATAAGGCACTGGGTCGTGTTCGGCAGTGCCATAAAGGACGTCACACTACCTTAAAAGGACGTCACACGTGGCGGTCCACGTTCTCGTCGTGTACATTTAAAAGTCCCTATTATTGGTCATGTATGCCGTCCGCTAACCATGAAATGGGTTCTTCATGGTGATAGGCTTAAACCGCTTAGAGGCAATTTGCAATTTGCGGTATACAAATATCTTATTATTATCATTATTAATATCATACCATGACCTTCATTTCTCGTGCGCAGATAACATCTACGAACTGGCTTTAATTTGCTTATTCGCTTGGGTCACACACGACTTTTATTTCAATTTCTTCTTCTTCTTCTTCTGTTTTTTGTAATACAGAGAGCAGAATCGCACTCCGACCAGATCACATCCGGGCCTTCCGGCAGCTCTTTTCTCATACCGCGTCCGGCATGGTCGAAGTGCTCCTTCCGAACAATCCCGTCACACCAACGGCTCTTATTGACGGCGAGCCGAAAGTTCCCGAATGCGGAGACATCAGGCTCTCGGCTCTGAGGTCAAAGGGCGGCGGATCACGTGGTCTAACATACACGTGGTCCATTCAGAGACCGACAGAGGATGTGGATGAGAGGATCACGAATATACTGGCGAGAACAAACGGTAAACAGTATGAACACGATAAGATAAATATCGAATCATTAGTATTAGTATTGTCATTATTGTTATCATACTCATAATTTGTACTGTATTGTACTGTTGATATATATATCTCTCTCTCTCTATATATATTAAATATAATAGTGCAGATATAACTATACGTTTGCCAAGTGGAAGGATCTTCACATGACTAATCTTTCGTGGACTTTGAAGATGAATGAACCCTAAACATAAGATCTGTAAAGTCGACTTCAAAATATATTCCATGCATGTTATGAACACTGCAAGGCAAACAAGTTGAGGGCGTTTAACACTAAACATGTTTTTTCGAAGTTGGGTCTAACTTGAAATAAAAGATAATTATTTTTTTCATCGTTTCTGTGTGTGGTTACCATGCAGGTGACAATAAAGCAGAGTTAGTCGTCGGCGCCAGTCTCTTGTCTGATGATACTCCGTACGTGATGCGATTAACTGTTAGTAACATACTGGGACTGGAGAATTCGACGACTTTCACCGTGCGGAAAGCGAATGAACAGGAGCCTAAGTTTAAGATTGGAACCATAGGAATCCCCGCAGACAAAGTGGTCAACGTAAACAAGCCGTGAGTATCTAACTGTGATTCGCTAAGAACAAAAAATAAAAATAATTGAATAAATAAACAGGGAGGACGATGACAACAATAAGGATGAAGATGGTGATGATGATATAGATAATAACATTAATGATAATAATAATACACTAACAATACAACTACTACTACAACTAATACAAATGATGATTATGAAATGATACCAAATACATTCCCAGTTCTAATCTGTTTTGAATGTGATTTATTATATTATTGTATTAACTATTATCATTATTATCAGTATTATTATTATTATTTTTTAAATTATTATTATCAATATCATTATTATCATTATCAATTTATCACTGTGACCATTATTGCTATTGTTGTTGTATATTATTATTAATCATTATTATCATCATCATTATTATATCCATGACAGCGTTTCACTTGTCGGTGATTTATCCTTTAACGGCCGTGGACCCGGTTGTGGAAGGCTAAATGCCTCTGAAGTGAACTTTCAGTGGTCCGTTTCTGGTGCTCAGTTTGAAGAGGGCGTCCTAAATACGAATAAACGAGGACTCCGGTTTCCACCAAGATCTTTACCCGGTATGTAATCAACTTAAGCTGATCCAAATCTCATTTATTGTTTGTTGGATGAACAAGAAAAGAATCGTGATTAATGTAGACTCACTCCATCTCAGAATTATTGTTATGATTTGTGTTTGTGTGTGTGTCTGTTGGTCATCAGGTACACACTTTGATCACTGGGACCTTGACCGTAAAATATGGAGCGGATGACCCTAAGACCTCGTCGAAGACGGCAGCATTTATAACGGCCTACACATTTTTTTGTCTTCACATTGTAGCGCCCTCTAATTTACCAGAATATATTCATGTTCTACTAGACAACTAGGACACAAATAGATAACTACCACCTTGACCGTGACCTATGGAGATGATAACCCCACGACCTCGCCCAAGGCGGCAATATTTATTACGGCATTCAATTTTTGTTTCATATTGCAGCGCCCTGAAATGTCACGAGAATACATTTATGTTTTACCTGACAAATAGGAAACGCAGAGATCACCGCGACCTTGACTGTGACCTATGAAACTGATAACCCCACGACCTCGCCCAAGAAGGCAACGATTTTAGGACTTATAAAACTCTTTTTCAGAATTAAATTTCACCAGAATACATTTATGTTTTACTAGACAACCAGGACACACAGAGATCACTGCAACCTTGACTGTGACCTATGAAGCAGATAACCCCCTGACCTCGTCCAAAAAGGCGATATTAACTTTGACCTACACAACTCTTTTTCCAAATCAAATTTTACCAGATTGAATTTATCTTCTACTTGACATCCAGGTAACACGGAGATCACTGCGACCTTGACTGTGACCTAAGAAGCTGATAACCCCACGACCTCGCCAAAGAAGGCAATATTAGATACGACCTACATTGTTTTTTCTTTAGAATTAAATTACACCAGATTGATTTTATGTTTTACTTGACACACAGGAGACACGGAGATCACTGCGACCTTGACGCTGACCTATATGGCTAATACTCAAGTGACCTTGACCCGTACAGTGACCTTCACCACGGCCTTTGAACCCCTCGTGGCACGTATCAAAGGTGGTGAACGCATAACCACTGGAGAGGCTTCCAGTCCCTTCGACCTAGATTGCTCGCTGTCCAGAGATCCAAACTATAATGGCGATGAACCTGATGAGGGACTTATGTTTCGATGGGGCTGTTGGCAGGTAGGTCATGTGATCATTTTCAGCCAATAGCACGCTTTCTTGTTCTTTCTTGTTCAGTGACTTGCATAGGTATGGTCTCGCCTTTGAGAGACGCTGCTGGCACGATGATCATGATATTAAATTATATTATAGATTCAATCAGAACTCGATGCCATATTGCAATGGCTTAAAAAGCGAAAACCTTCCGGAGAAATGAACAAATCACCGTCTTAAATACCACCGTAAGCATCACATAATGCTAAACACGAGCAGCCAATATAGCATCGACTTTAATTTATTTATGATGAAAGTAGCAGTAGGTTTTATCTGGTATATAAAGTAATATGATTTTAATGACATAACTTATTGTTACTTCCTTGATTCTTTAAGGAGACTGATAAAACCGGATGCAACCCTACGTACCCATCAACGGAAGCTGTTTTGACTGTTGACCCTTCCGCGTTGACAGCTGGGAAGGCCTATTCTTTCTCTTGCTACGTCACAAAGGCCGAGTTTGACGGTGAAGTACATAGCAGTGTGACGGTCGATGTTACGGAAAACAATCCACCTCTGGTAAAGTTTTACATGTATAATGATATACCATATAGTCATATATATTAACTATTTGCTGAATAGCATAGTAATTGAGACGAATACATTTTTTTACCTATAATATTACGAAATAATTTTAAACATACATTTTCGATTATAAATATGAAGCTCAGAATCAAATAGTTATGCAGGTCGCTCAGACGAATTAATTTAGAAGAAAATCTAATGGGGATACAAATACATCCCATGTAGATTACTTTACGTATCTCTTTCCAAATCTGAATAACATTTTTTTTTTTTTTTGGGGGGGGGGGATATCCTTTAAATATGGATATATTCTGTATCTTGCATTGTTTACTGCAATATGTCCAACTACAATATTTATACATCTCTAACAATTTATTTCTAACTAGATGTATACATCATAATGTTTTCGTTTGAATGATGTTATACCTTGATTTAACTGTTATCCGATACTTTTCAGGGGGGGATAGGGAGTCCTTATTTGACGACTCAATTTTTAAAGAACAGTTATGTTCAAAGAATGACCTCTCCTTTGTCATCGCGTCTTCAGAGATATTCGAAGGTGAAAAGGGACATGCATTATAAACCTTTCGGCTGTTTGTGTTGCCTCTCTGCACGAGAGTTCGTTTACCACATGTGCAGTTTCGCCCAAAACAAAAATAGTGAGAATAGTATTGATGCTGATAAGGATTATCTTGGTATTAATTATATCATCATTATTATTGCCATCGTCATCACCATCATTATCATAGTAGTAGTAGTAGTAGTAGTAGAAGCATTAAGATAGTTGAACCATAAGCCTTAAAATCACCATAATAATACTTTCCACTCATTTTATTTGTTACTATCTTCCTCTCCCCCTTCATGTTTTTCCTACTTTACAAAATTGCTTCACTTGCACTGACAGATTTCGCTGGCCCTGCTCCAATCGAAGGACGGATCTTACAGACCGAGGAGAGACATAGAGATACGGGCCAACGTCAGGGGTGATGACATCAGCGAAATGAGTTGGGAGGACGTAGGTGGCGGTCTTGATGGATTGGGGGAAGACGAATTCACGGAGTTCAAAGACGTAACACAGACGGATGCAGAGACAACATTAACTACTTCCGAGGTCACACGTTCATCTAAGCCATATACTGTCAGGTTCGGACAGTACTACTCTCTTCTGAAAATTAACAACGGTATGTAAAATGAAGCCTAATGCTGAATGATTAACCTTTCGGTTGCTTTCTCTGCCATTTTACACGGTCGCTCCATGGACACACGTGCATTGTCGCACAAAATGGCGGGCACCGAATGAGGAAAAGGTTGCTTTCTTGAAACACAAATGGTTAGCAAATTATTAATTTCCAGTCTTGGTTAGCTCCAAAACAACCGCTTAAAACAAGTATAAAAAATCGGAGCACAAACACAACATAAAACATATTGTATGTTTTTCATTCTCTCTCTTTCTCTCTGGGTTTCTGCCATATCTTCTCTTTCTCTATGTTCATGGTGCTATTCACCCTATCTGATTAGGATGGTTATAATGACATTATTTTCCTTCTTCATTTACTTACTCTTTTTTTTCTTCTTATTCTTCCTTTTCGTTTGCCTTCTACAGCAACCCTCGAAGCCGGTTCTCAGTATAGTGTACAGTTTAGCGCCCTCAACGGGGAAGATACGGGTTCTTCAACAATTGACTTCCAGGTTCTTGGAAAGGTAACTGGTTGCCAGTTTGAGTTTGGTGGAGACGACACGTACGTGGACACTGCTTCCGACGTAAGTCTAACCTATGTTCATAAAACTATTTGTCCATAAAGATAAAGGTGTGTTCTGGTAATGCGATTGCATTGTGAAAGAAAAGGTGTGGAATAGATCAGGAAAGGTTGATCATTTAGCATGTAAGTATTGGTGTGCACTGCAAGGTTATGGAGTCATCAAAATCTTAATAAATTTGGCCCAGTCTTAAAAGTAACAAACACTGTACACAGAAAGATATATGGGACTACACAAATGGTGTCGGGGCTACGTACCTTGATTTTCCTTATCTATCATTGCTCATTACTCAGCCAATATACATTTTCTTCATGAATTGTTTGGCACATGACATTTATTTGTAATCTTGAACATTCAGCGTAAGTTTCGTTTGATTCTGTGAGAATTCATTTTTTTTTTTACCAGAACTCAAGTTTATCTTTAATATTTGACACTTACGTCGGATATGATTTTAGATTGTCATAATTGCTCTCTTTAATACTGACTTCGACACAGTCTTTTACACTGACCTGGCCAATGGTTCAACACTGCCTCAGACCCTAAACTCATTTATAGACATAAAACTAATTTAACTTATTTTAGAAATCATTTCATACCGTCTTTAACTCTCTCTTTGACACTGTCTTTCATACCTTTATTAGCACTCTCTTTAATACTGTCTTTGATATTTATGTATTTCTTTTTTCAGGTTTTAATTAAAATAGAGTGAATCAGAAACAACTGCTTTCCAATTGCGCCCTCTATTGTATTTGACAGTGTCTTTGACGCTATCTGTTGCACAATCTTTGGCACTGCTGTTTATACCATCATTGATTTTCTCTTTAACACTGTCTTTCAAACTATCTTTTACACTATATTTGACACCGTATTTGGCACTTACTTTGAACCTGCCTTTCATACCATCAGGCCTAACAAAAAAGATGTTGTATTGCCCTTTCGGTGCCAAGACATGTGTCGGTCGGTCGGAAATCCTTTTTTTTCTTCCTTTTTTTTTCTCTCCCTCTTTTGGCTGATATTTCTCAGTGTTTACAAAAAAGAAATAATTAAAAAGCCAACCGTAGATTTAAAAACTTGTGGGTCTGTCAAAAAGGGCAATACAACATCTTTGTTAAACGCCTCATGGAATTTATCGTCACTAATGTCTTTGATACTGTCTTTGCACTGTATTTGATAACGTCTTTGCCTCTCTTTCTTTTGCAATGTATTTAACACCATCTTTGACAAACTCTTTAACACTATATGACACTGTCCGTGGCACTGTCTTTTACACAATCTGTCACACTGAATTTAACAAATTCTGTGACACAATATGTGACACTTTCTTTGATCATTGCTCTGTCTCAGATACTTGCTCTGTCTCAGATACCGTCTATTTGAAACTTCTGCTATCTTTGAACCTTTGTTTGTTTCGAATCCAGATGAAATAAACTGTTCTTGACACTGTATTGACAACGTCTTTGTCCTTCACTCTTTTGCCGTTAAAACTATACTTGACAGTGTCTTTGAAACTGTCCGTCTTACGATCATTGACACTGACTTTAACACGTTTTTGACAACATCTGGGCCTCGTTTCATAACACTTTCCATTGATGGTAACTTTTACATCAATGGCAACTACCATGATAACAGGGCTCAACAGCCAATCAAAATCAAGGTTTCCACGGTAGTTACCATTGATGGCAAAGTTACCATCAATGGTAAGTTTTTTTGCAACGTGGCCCTGTCTTGCTTTGATACTGGCTCTGTCCCTGATATTCTATTTGAAACTACCCCTCCTATATTATCTGTTGAAACTGTTTTTATCAAATCCAGGTGATGTACACTGTCCAGTCATGTTCTGCAGATGAGGACAAGGTCCTTACTTACCAGGCCTTTGCTCAGGTATCCCTAGAGGACGGGCAGAACTCTCTGCGTCTCCTCGGTCAGACCTCGGAGATGCCAGAGCTCCAGGTTGACCACGACGTCTATGATAAGGTCAAGAGCAAGATAGAAGCCGGTGACACAGTGCCTTTCAAAGTCGGTGTTAGGGTAAGCACTAATATTCACGACTCTTCCCCTATTAAGTTAAATAAAGAAATCCATCGACAATATTCAAGTTTTCTGAGTTATTGGACAAATAATGGCAGAATGAAAGCATTATTTGGCGGATAAACGATGTATTAAAGCCCCACTGTCCTGCTTGTAGCTACTTGCGCCAGCTATATAGCAAACAATGCATAATCGGTGACCATTGGTCCTCTTTTTCTTTTGTTAATTGAGAGCTTATTTGATGAGATAACCACCTGTCAGTGACCTTGCAGGGAGGTATAATCCCTTCTGGCTGAAATAGTGCGGTATGGCTTTAATTTAAAATATTGAACCCATCGACAATATTTGAGTTATTGGAAAAATAATGGCAGAATTAAAGCAATAATTATGTGGCGGATAAACGAATAAATAGAATAAGCCACTTAGTAGGTCCAAAGCTCTATTCCTAGTGCTAGTTTACATTGTTTCTGGAAACTTTGCATTCATTGGATGAGTTTAGTCGTACCCGGCTACTTAGAGGCACGTTCAGGTATGACGAGTCAAGACCGTTTAAATTGTGTTCCTCTTCTCTAATGACAACGCAAAAGGTAATACGGTTCACATGTATGTATCTTAAACATAACGCAAAATACGCGTAGGACTTTTGTTGCGCGTAGTTGTGGTATACGTTTTTTTCCCTTTTTTTTTCCTTGCCTGTTTACCAAGTCAAATAATGGTCACCTAATGGTTATAATATTTCAAATGAAACCTATTTATCTGTGTTTTTTTGTATCTACTCCTCGACCTGCATAGGTATGCTACCAGCTGACCAAAGTATGTGCGGATTTCACGAAAGATGTGACGTATGCCCACCAACCCCTAACGGCGGAAGACATCGATGACAAGAAGGAGGAAATTAACGATTTGAAGAACGAAGGTACTTATTACTTGTGAATCGCCGTTTAGTCTACACCTAGTTCGCCTACTACCCAATTAGTTTATTTCAATGTGATCTTTTGCGCTCTTAGTCTGTTTTCAAGTCGATCCAATTTGATGATTTCAAATGATTTCAAATTATCTTAAATCTCATGCAAAACATAATACAATGAATAATTATATTACAAAACATATGCAATGAAACGACAAATATAATGGAAAAAGCACGAGCAAAGAGGAACTAACTGGAAGCAGAGCTTGTTGAAGTGTTAGTTCCAGTTCATCTAATGCTCATTTTGTCTACTATCCATTTGATCAAAACATCATTTATAACCATAAATACTAATAATCATCACATGATATAGAGTACCGAAGCTGTGACGTCATAAAAGTCTATTTTTAGAATTTCTCAATTTTTTCTTCATATTCCGAAAGAACATAAAAAATAATGTCCAAATGTCAAAAACCAATTGAATATGTTAAGTATTGGTTGAGATATGACCATCTGAATAAATATACTCCCCATAGGAACTCAGTGGTTAGGAGCCAGAGCATATAACACTGAGTTCCCATAGGACATATATTCATTCAGATGGTCATATCTCAACCAATACTTAACATATTCAATTAGTTTTCGACATTTGGACATTATTTTTTATGTTCTTTCGGAATAAGAAGAAAAAAATGAGAAATTCTAAAAATAGATTTTTGATGACGTCACACTTCACCACTCTATTGGACCTTATGGATGTAAGTCAAAAAAGGCATCAAACCAACTTAGAATTAGACTAACTGGTTAATAATCCAAATAAAAACAAACACCAAATGATTATTAGACCATGCGGATAGTATTAGTATAGTATTAGTCTTAATGTTATTTATTCGGCACTTTCAAGAAATATAACAATTAAACGATATAAACATGGTAAATACAAAATTGGGATGACAAAAACTGTGCACATACAAATTTTTGTAGCAATATTCTGAGTGCAAAAGATGGCGGCCAGGGAAGAAGAGAGCAAACCTAATTACTGTAAACCGTAAAGGTCCCTCCGCCCAATGAACTGATGCACTCAGAAGACTGGTAAAAAATACCATAAGGACAAATAAGAGAGTAACAAATCAAGGATAAACAATAAGAATATGATATATATATAAGGATAGTACACAGGCGTGATGTAAACCAAATGGGAAAAGACTTATTGGGTAAAAGGCGAACTGGTTGTAGACGAAACAGCAATAAACTTGTCTGAATACCCTTGACCATTTCAATACATGCATTCCACATGTTGTAGTTTTGTTCAATAACTGTTGATTTAGAGCCCGAGAAATATAGTAGATAGATAACTAGAAAATGCAATAATCTCTGTCCACATGTATTATTTGTGGAGAAATCGAATTGATTCTGAACTATAACGTACTATCATCCACATTTTTATTTTTCGTAGGACGACCGGTGGAAGGACTTAAAACAGCGAACAGCGCGCAGAAGGCTAGCGCCGACTTGTCTACTGAAGCCGCACGGAAGAGACGAGCAGCAATAGTAATATTTTGTTTTAATTCTTTATTAATTTTTACTCAGTCAATAATGAATTAAAGAAAAGAGCGGTCAGGGGAAAGACTTATCTTATAATATTATTACTGATAAAGATGATGTTGCTGATGATAACTATGATGACGATGATGATAATATGATTATAATGACAACAGTAGTAGTAGTAATAATGATAATAATAATGAGAATAACAGAAATTTAATGATCATTGTAGTAAAAATGTTGATAATAATACATGTACTAATCTTTAGAACACCGTCAAGGATATGTACGTTTTTTTTTAAGTGCTCTTCGGAAATATGTTAATCGTGGTCATTATATTCAGGCTCTATTATTGTTTTCAATGTTGTTTCTCCTTCATCATTATATTATGTTTTATTTATTAATGTGTTTATATATCAATATATTTACTTTCTTATTTAGTTATTTATTCATTTATTTACTTTTTGTTGATTTTTGTATCTATTCAATCATCTATAAATATATATATATATATACATTTCGTCAGCTCCCAGCAAGAACGGATAACTCGTACGGCTTCCTTTATCTATTAAGAACAAAAACTTTCTCAGCATTATAATTGTAATCATTCTCATTATCACTGCTATTATTATTTTCATTATTATTATTATTTCAGAGCTTTGACCAGACCTTACTGGAATTGCAAAAGGAACTACTGATCCTTGCTGCTGGGGACCAGAGCAATTATGACGGCTACCCTGGCGATGTTCTATCAATGGTGGATGCGGCCATGGACGTACCTATCCCCGCATACCAACGGGAAGAGATAAGTACGTGTTTAAAAATCCGACAGAAAATAAGAAAGGTTGTTATTTTATATTTGGCATGATGGGGTAGGAGTGTTTTGCTTTAAATATTTAATGGCTGCCACAACAATTTTATCGTGGCGCCTAGAAATATAGATTTAGACCTGTTGAAATTTTACTTCTTCGTCATATTGTTCTACTTCTTCTTTTTCTTCTTCTGCTTCTAATTTTTTGTGTTTTCTTCTCATTTTCATTATTTTCATTAAAAATATTATCATTGTGATTATTAGTGGTACTACTACTATTTTATTCATTTGTAATATTTTGTCTGGGTAGCCCATTGAACAATAAGTAGTGGTCCTCCATGTGGTCCTGAATAATTATGAACATATTTCCATAACGTTTATACAGAACAGTTAAAATAAAATTCCATAGTACGTGTAGAAAGATATAACACAGCAAACACCGAATACTCGTTTGCAAAGTAATCATATTAAACCTGGTTCAACTGTAATGCCAATAGGAAAATATTGATTAAGTCGCTATTGTGTGCATAAATCATAAATCAGAATACGTACGTAAATGATTAAATGATTAAACGACCAACTGAACAAATTAAATTGATTTAATCTCCATCTTAATTTTCTCTTTAGGGGGTATACTGGACGCACAAAGGAATGTGCTTCAATCAGCGAAGGATCTTGACGACCGCTTACCGCAGGAGACCATTGATGGGGTTCGCCAGCAGCTGGAGGATGCCAAAATAGCATTCCCGGACAGCGTGTTCTTCACGGAGAACAGGTAAACATCGCAGTCGGGTTTAATGAAAATGGTGTCCATACTCAAGTTAATTGATTTATTTGTAATACGTCAATACTGGTGATCACACTAACGGTTATGGTGAACATGATTTGATTAGGATGGTTATTGTGGTGACGATGGTGATGAAATATAATGATGATGATATCAATGGAGATAATAGGAGGGGGATGATGAACATAGTTATGATGTTATTGGTGAAAATGCAACTACTACTACTAGATGTACTACTACTACTACTACCACTACTACTACTACTACTACTACTACTACTACCACTATTAGCCTACTACTACTACTTACTACTACTACTACTACTACCACCACCACTATTAGACTGCTACTACTACTACTACTACTACTACAACTATTAGCATGCTACTATTTATACTACTACTACTACTACTACTACTATTACTACTACTACTACTACTACTACTACTACTACTACCACTAATATAATGCTGCTACTGAGGTTATGAAAGTTAACGTTTTGTTCACTTTTCTATCGTATGTGGATTCTTTATTTTTAAATTGTTTTATCAGAGAAATTCTTGGACTGCTTTCAAAGTGCATGGGCAAGAACCTGGCAACCGGTGAAAGAATTTCATCATACGGTGATGACATTTTGATTACTATCGAGGCCACACTCAATATCGATCCCATAATGATACCTAAGGGCGATGGCTCTATCACCTTCAAAGGTGGGGATGACGTCAGAAATAGGTGAGTTTATCTTGTTAAAAAAAATCTAGTTATGTTAGTTCGTTCGCGTGTTTGTTCTCTGGCTTCATTTTCAGTTCGTCATATATTATGTAGTGCATATCTCTCGTTTTGTTATCAAATTAATTTTTTATATCATTTCTTTAGTGAATAGTTCCTTGCTTATGATTACACAATATCACTTAATATTCTTCTTCTTCTTCTTCCCCTCCTTCTTTTTCTTCTTCTTCATCATCATTTTCTTCTTCTTCTCCCACTCTCTGAATATATCGTATGTGTTTATGTCTGTTAAGCGGGGAAAAGCAGGAACACTTTTTCACCCAAAGTTCCGTACATGTCACACTAAGTATCATGCAATTGTTCTATGACCCTTCTGTTGCCATAGATACGACACCTCGTGGGAGGGATGCGGATGCGAGGAGTGCGTAGGAGTTCTGGTTGAATTCTTCATCTACCGCGGCCAAGACTACGTGGCCGGTGAGTCACATGACAGTGACGTCATCGGGATGCAGTTCGTCAATCCTTGCACAGGTGAGAAAATACTAATGGAAATAATAATGATCGTAATAAATGCTTTAACCCTCCTCCCTCACTTAAAGGTACAATGTGATATTTGCAGGCTAAACAAATGAAAACGTTAAACTTAAATGGCATTTAAAATATAATACTAATTTAGAACTTCCTTTTAAACGAAAAAAATGTTGGAAAATAACGACCGTTAGTTGTCGAATCAACTTTAAGGATTGCAGTCGTTTAATGTAATATAATTTTGGACCGAAAGGTCGTATGTTTTGTGTTGCGCAAAGATCGAGTTTAATTTTGGTCATTACAAGAAGTCGGCTATTGATGTAGGCAAATACTCATGTACCATTTACTGCTAACTGTATGTATGTTTTTATAAAAGAAAACAAAAAGTCGCTCATTAGTTCCTAACAAAGAATTGCATAATTTTGAATACTAGGACCCTGCTTACGTTTAAATTTCACACATAGGACGTACGTGAAATATTCATAATTCCTGCAAAGTTCTGAAGAATTTGATGCTGGCTGCAAAAGGAATACAGCACCTTTAAGCAAGGATAATCTCGTATAAATGGACTTCCCCATGTTAAAAAATAATTTTCGTACATCGGGGGTCAATTGCGCCATGGGTTCTTTACAACTTGGTCTTTTCATTCTCTTGCACAGGCGACCCGATGGAAGTGCGCGATCTTTACGACCCCGCAACCATATCAATCCCCTTCTCATCCCCCTGGCCGTCCACGACCCGCCCCGTCTGCTCGTATTACAATGACACCAACATGGAATGGAGCCAAGACGGTGTGCAGACAGTCGTCGATGGGATGGATGTCCGTTGCGAAACCAATCATACCACAGAATACGTGATCGATTTTGTCATCGAGGATGGCGCTGTAGCGGAACCCACACCAACCACCTCCACTAGAGGTGAATTTGATAGTTTGAATTGTTTATTTTGAGAGTAGTAAACAAAATGGCGATCATCATTTATGATTATGTTGATAATGATGAACGTGATTATGACGATGATGTTAATAATAGCAGTAATTATACTAAAAGTAATAATGATATTAACAATAACATTAATACTACTACCAATAAAAACAATACTTACCATAACCATGTTCATCATGATCGTCATCATCCTTGTATTGGCAATATAATTATATAATATAGTAATGTTCAGAATATAACAAATAATAAGGTTAATACGAAGAATGAAGAATATTAAGAAGAAGATAATAATAATAAGAATAAAAGAAGAATGAAAATAAAATGATAAAGAAAAAGAAGACGAAGAATGGTAGAAAAACAAACTCTAAATATAAGAAAAACAGAAAGATGGCAATTATGATGTGTTAGTAATTTTTTGGGGGACTAGCAAACAGCTCGAGATTGCATGTGTTCTTTACCTATATCTCTCCCCCTCCCTCAAGTAAAACGAGATTTTGATACTATTTTTGGTGCCTTTAATATTATTCGGCCGGATATGAGCACAACGTAAAGTTATCTATATTCATATAAATCTGCTATTACAAATCATTATATCATGTGAATTATGACTAATCATTCCGAAATTTGTTCTGATCCTCAGGAGATGACATGACCACTCTCGAAGACGACGACGACGATGATGACGACGACCAAATCCCTGGACTGACTGCTCTGCTGGGCATGGGTATAGGCGTGATTGTCGGCATCGTTGTCGGAGCCATTGTCGTTCTCGCCATCATCGTCATCCTTATCGTAGTCGTCCTCAAGAACGTGAACAAGCCCAAGATGATGGTCTCACCCGTCGTCAAGGCATAAATTCTCATCAATTCTTCTTTCTTTTGTTCTTACTATATTCCGTATTTCCTTACTTTGCTCCCTACAAATGTATTCACATTTCTTTCGTATATGTTGACGATTCGAAAGTGCTAAGTTTACAACTAAAGTAGCCCCCCCCCTTAATACGTTTACAGGCACACAACTCATGTTAGTCCCTGAGCGTAACAATTATGCAGCCCATAATAGTGAGACTATGCTGACGTCATAATCTAAAGGCTCTAACTGAACTGTTTGACAGACAGAGACTGCCAGATATAGGCTCTGAACAAGGCTTCATGAGTTGTGTGAAAAAATGTCCGATATGATTCTTTGCTTTCAGACAACCCGGCCCCCTCCCACTTTCTTAATGTTGTCCTTTTCCCTGCATCTTTCATTTTATATATAATCGTTGGTGTGCCCTTTTCCTTCACCCTCTTACTTCATTTATATCATTACTCAATTACTTTATATTTGTAATTTTTTTTTTTTTTGTATGTTTGTTTGTTTTTCAACCGTTACCATTGGTTAATTGTATGAATGTTATCATAAGATTTAATATTACTAAAGCTGTTTTCGGAGAATCGTTTTTGTTATTTAAAGCTTGTGAACAAATTGCATACAATGAAATCTTGAAGTAAAACCTCTATGGTACTTTGTAGTGATATTTGCTCTGATTAATGTGAAGGTTACTTTGGAAAAGAAGTTCATGGTAAAGCAGCTTTAGAACGAAGGGCTTAAGAGGGGAAGTAAGAGTATGGCGGCACTGAGTACAACTTTATAAGCGTGAAGATAACACCGATTTAACCAAATGTACATTATCCACTGTTCTTTTGGGTGATTGAGAGAGGAAGGAAGAGAACAAAATGAGAAAGATGTAAATATTTATATTTTTGCACAGAGAGGGATATGGTAGTTATATATTGTACACAACAGAAGAAAGAAAGACGAGTTTGCTAGAAATTATATGTATCAAACCAATTTATTATGGTTCGAATTATGTTTTCATGCAAAACATTGTTTTAATGTCATCACTTTATCAATCACCTTGAAAATGACATCTTTACCGATGTTTTTTGTATATAAATATCATCGTTTCGTTTGTTTGATGTGTAAAATGCAGTGCATTTACTATTTTCTATTCTTAAAAAGAATTGTAATAACTTATGTTTGAAATATATATTTTGGCATGTATATACTTCATGAGCAGTTGTATTTTACAAATATGTATGACGTCATCACTATTTGAGACACCTTGAATTATTAATAATTTCATGTCTTTCTTTCCCAAAAATGCATTTTAATTTTTTATAATGAATTGCATTAGTTTGGGTTATGATAGGTTAGTATCTGTATTTGTATTGTAAAGTGGAGGTCTCGTGGTATAGTTGATTCGTCACCAGACTGTTGATCACGTGGCCCGCTGATCGAGTCCCGCATTAATAATATCATTTACAAAGTCATTAATCTACATCTACACCCGGTAGGATGCGCACATTAGTATGGTCGGATTAGCATGTGTGCGCTTGTAAAATGGCGCCTACCCCGAATGCTCCCCAGGGAATGGAGCGTGTACACTACCATGTACGGATTAGCAATTGAATCCAATAACCGGGGTAATAAGTATTACAATGTAAAGCACTTAAAGTAGTATAAACTGCTATACAATTGTGACTAATATTATTTTTTTAACAGGGATGACATGTAATTTTTTATTTTTGTCACTTGGCATTTGTCGTACCCCGGGAAAGTTATAAATAAATATAGAGCTTTGTCTGACGTCTTGGCAGCTATATTTCACCACTAATTATTATTATTTGTGTGCCAGTATGTACCACTAAAAGCTGATCAATAAGATGTGTTATACAGGGTATCCGCGGATGTTTAGAAAACTTCGACACACTAACATTTTGCTCGGTCATTTATAATTGCTTTAAACATATCCTTCGAGTCTTAAGGTAATCCAGAGTCCTTTAAAATAAAGAAACGCAATTTCCACGAATGTTTTTTACATCATTTTATTATACCGACTGGTACTTAAAACAAGGTAGGTGCAATCTTATTATAAAGTCATGTTAAGTTGATTTAAAAGCCCTCTGATGCAAATGAATTTCCCGAAAGATGATTAGAAGACTATTTACGTGTTACATTTTCAAATTATCTGATCATTTATGTTCGTTAGATTGCGTGTAATTAGATCGTTTTGGAATCTGTGGTTTGATAATTGTATGAAATAACAATGAAGCAAATTTTGCATTGTCTAAAAACCCGAAAGTCTTTCAAGAAAAGGGATAACTTTAGTCTGTTGTTGATTAGAAAACCGTTCTGGTAAATGTGATTTAAGTAATAATTGTAACAAAAGTAAATATATGTAGTAGGCACTAATATTAGAACACTAATAAACAATGTAAGGATTGTAATCGTAATTTAAATATATATATATATATATATATATATATATATATATATATATATATAAATGTTTACATTGAACTGTAATAATGCTCACTTTAATGCTATAATGGCATACATGTATGTTGCAGGGACTAAATCTCAGTAGCAAATATTGTTTTAACACACAAATCAGAGAGCATTTTGTACGAGCTCTTTTTTGGTTTGGGTAAATGCACTTTCAAATGGCACTCGGTTTAATCATTACATTGTCACTGAAATCATTGATCCCCATGCCTGCACTTTTGTTAATTTGTATGAAATTCATCACATGCTATTTATAATGTTATTATTAATTTGTTAACAATTCTTGCTGATTGCAATTATGAAGTTGCCTTAATCTCGCTTATGTCTTTCAAACGTAAGATCTTAAGAAGAACATTTGCAATAACTGATTAATGAAGTTTGATATAGATTGTGTGTATGTAGATTTAAATTGTAAATCTAATATGTAAACTTGTTTACTTCACTTTCCTTTATTTTTGTTAATACACAAGTTCCACACACATAACAATATATTCCATAGGAAATATGTTATGATAAATAAATCTGGTCTTATTATCTATTTTCAAATACAGATTGAGCAAGGATGTTGCCAAAACCTGCTCAATAGAAATTCGTCCCATTAAGCTTTTTTTCAAATTTGATCATTATGTAATTGATAAAACACTATCTAAATCATTTAATAATTTGGGTCATCTAGTATTAAACATTTATTCAAAAATAATTAAAATTCAGTTTTTCGGTCCTGTAACTAGTTAAATATACTTGTTCATGCTTATTTTTTACTTTGTAAAGCGCATAGAGAAAATTTCGTTTCTCCTGCGCTTATAAATCAATCTTTAATATTATTATTATAATCTAACATACAAATATTAGAGAGTTTATCACCTATTCGTTCAAATTTCAGACACATTCCCTTAGAATAAGTAATCATCATTAAAATCCAAACTAATTAAAGCTTTTCTGTACTAGTTTACAGGAGGGATTAGACCGCCCTGCAAGGTCACATGACAGGTGGTTATCTCATCAAATCAGCTCTCAATTGACATAAGAAAAAAAGGATCATGGGGACCAATTGTCACCTATTAGGCATTGTTTGTTATATAGAGGGCGCAAGTAGCTACAAGTAGTGCAGTGGGCCATTAACTCAACAAAAGAAGAATAATTACTCATGCGTGAAAAACACTTTGTATATTTTGTATCTTCCTTCATGTTTACGCTGACGTGGTTATATCTGAAATATTTTGCATTTTCTTGAGATCACTTTTACTTTTTTCGTGGTTTTTAAGTTTTGGCAAATGAGAGTTATTTTGTGTGCATCGATGTGTTAACTGTTCTTGTATCATAGCCCGCCATTTTAAGAGATACAAAACTGGGGGAAACAAATGTAGGCTTGATAAGCACGTAATTTGCCTTAAACAGTCAAACGAGGGATAAAATTAAAGTAGACTTTGATTATTGCAACCATTATGACGAACACAGAATTTGGGTGAATCCCCGAACAGATATGATAAGATATCATAAATTATGTTTAATATCTCAAAGGATACATGCAAGACCTCAGTGTACAGTGTATATCAAGTTGCATTGTCGAAGGATCATTTGCTGTTTTTGTCTTTTTTGTAGTAAAACTATTTGCGTCTGATTGTGTTTTTGTTTTCAAAGACCCACTGAAATTGACTAGAAAGTACGCCTTTTAAAACCAAGCATGAACAACAATTTATTCGTATTGTTTTTCGAGCGTTTTATCAAGTTATTACAAGCTATGGCTAAGTTCATACGTCACCCTATTTTATAATAAAATGAATCAGCAAAGTCTCCACAACAAATTAAAAATATATATCGTGCATCGATTGGTAATGATTTTATTGAAAAACATCAAATTTTGAGAAATCGGAGTCCTATAAGAGTCATATAATTTGTATGAAAGTTAATTTATATCATGGCTTAAAAGAAATGTTTGTGTTTGTTTGAGGTGGAAGCAAAAATAAATAAGAGTACATTACGTTGAACTAAGTCTTGTGTAATGATGAAGATCACTTTGGGTCCTGTTGATGAAAATTGTCATTATGATTGCAAAATCAAAATTAATTATCAACATTTCTTTCAAAAACAGGCTTTCCTGATCTCTTAAGAACAAAAACTGTCTCCGAGTAACATTTTAAAGAAATTCCCCAAGTTTTAATATGATTTCCAATGTCTTTTTTGCCAAGCTCATGCCAATATATAATTCGACCAAAACAAACTCGGACCATTCACATCGTCGAAAAGTACAATACTACTATTATTATTATAATTTTTATAATTATTATGATGATTGTTATTATTATTATTGATATGAATATTACTGTTATTATCATGTTTTATTATTTTTTACTATGATTCTATTGTTGTTATTACTGCTCTTATCATCAATATTGAAATTAACATTATTATTGTAATTATTGTGAATTACACTGAAAAGGGATCATCAAATGGACTCAAAATGATCTTTGAATACTAAAAATAAAAAACTTTTAAGTAATACATTTAAATTGAAAATTATTGTAATAGCAAAACTAATTAATACTTAAATGGTGGTGTGTTTCTGACAGGATGCAAATAAATTTTCAGCACGCTTTATTCACTGGTTGTCATCTTGTGTGCTGTTTGTGTACTAAATATGTCGTTACATATGCACCATTTAAAATATAATCAATAACGCAATAACAATTAAACTAAACTGAAGCCAATGTTTTTAAAGTGGGTTTAATCCAAAAAGATTCACAGAACTAACCGAACATGAAGATAAAAGCAAAATAAAAAGCATGCAACTAATAAACTTTACTTCTTGTCAATATATAATTGGATTATGGTGTCTTTTTAGGTGATCTATGTACACATCGGTGATTTTGTACTATAAAAATGGCATTTTGAAATCACGTCACGATGTCCTGCAAAACAATGACAATGTCTACTTAATGACTCCCTTTTTCCAATTCATATGTCAGTCTAACGACGCCTTAATTAAAATATAATATTTTATATATACATGTATATGTATATCAACCTTTACAAAAGGAGGAACTTTGATAAAGCTACGCACCATTATTCTCTTATTTTCATTTATCACCATTGTTTATTTCATTTTAAACTTAGTCGACAATGTTTATTGCATCCGTCAAATTCTTTTCATTTTACAAATGCACAAACTCACCATATAACCCCACCAAAATACACACAAAATATATATACAGAACATCCCTCAGAACCAAAACATAAAAAAAACTTTGTTTGGGAATCACTCAATAATTCAAAATCTGTTTTCAATAACTAGTACAACGCTGAAAAGCTCATTTGCTTCTCTTTCAATTACACATGGCCAATTTAAGATATTATGAACAAGAAGTGTCATTAGCCCTGAAAAAAACGAATGACTGCTACATTTGGTTCATATTGCTTTTATAAAGAAGAAAAAAACAATTATTGAATTATTTATCATTGAAAATACAGATCATTTAAAGGCGAATAATCTCAACTTTCAGTTGGCGCCTTATTAATATTGGCTCCAAATATTACATTTGCAAAGAGATTTGCAAATATATATATATATATGGTTCACAAGTTGAAATACTAAACTCTCTATTGACATGAAACCGATTTGTGATTAGATTACTCAACGCAGCCTCAAATGCTCGCTGAAATTGGTGCACGCCAGAAACCAAGTCTATCTTGGGTTCCCCGTGAGCGGTTTCATGTTATTTAATTTTCTTTAAATTCCTAATCCCGATGTCTATATAAAAAAAATGTAAATAAATTGTGATATAAACATTGAATTTCGTTATTTTTAAATGATAGTAATAAAGGCAAACATAACGTCTGGCTTTATTATCCAAAATTATACTTAAGTGGATATAAGATACCCACAACTGAAAGCATAAATAACCAAACTAAATGCTTATTTATTGAATATATGTACAAAAGCCATGCTGAGTCTCGAAACAGTCTTGCATCCACACTTCTACACCAAAAATATCTATATGTCATCAACATTTATTTCAGATAACCATAAAACGCTGGCCGGGATAATTGTGGTGATTGGAAAATTAAGTTATACACAATTCACTTTGACGCAAACTTGTGACACTTCAAACTTTAGGAATAAATTGTAGAAAAGTATAAGAATTATCATTTTGTTATCATTAATGATTACACAAATATCAGATTTGATCAACAAATCAGTTACCCTCAACAACGGTAAAAGATCACAGAATATCTTCATTTGTTAAAGATGAAGTTGAGTTCTGGTCATGCGATTGCATTGTGAAAGAAACGGTGTGGAATCGACCAGAAAAGGTTGATCATCTAGCATATAGGAATTCGTGTGTATTGCAAGGTTCTGGAATCATCAAAAGGATAAGAAATTTGGCCAAATCTTGGTAAAGTTACAAACACTGTACACAGAAAAATGTATATGGGACTACACGAACAGGTGGCGTAAAAATCCTACCCTGGATTTCTACGATGTTACATGCCATATTTATAATATAAAGGCATTTGAAGAGCCATGCTTTTCAGGGAGTATGTCTTATCTGATGTTCTTCCACACTTAAATAATAATAATGATAACACTCACAAATTATTGTTCACCTCTTCCCAGAACTCAACCTTCTCTTTAAGTGCGATTTGAATTCGATGTATGTTTTTGATTGATTACCTTTTTGGTTATTGTTTTCTGTCAACTCACAATTGTTTTATTAAATTTGTAAGAATGTAAATGTTTACAATTATTTGTGTTCATAAACATGTAACATGTAAATATTACGAATTTCCTTTGTTAAATGGACGATAAATAGGAACCATATGTCAAATGACGAGTTTTAATTCGATAGAACATAAACGAAATTGAATGTATTCATGCCCAGTCTTATTACGGCCCTAAATATGGCCTAGGTTTCCCATTTCTACATATATCGTTTAGAACCACAAATGATAACGAAAATAGGTGTTAATATGTTAATAGGTTGAGTCTCGAGACAGTCTCGAATCTAGAATTTCACATCAAACATATTTACTCGTCATCACAATTTACTTACTTGTTTTCTAATTGTATTACTATTAATTCAAATTGGGCTATCTATGTGTGTCAAAGTTGGGTTTCTCTTTGACTTACTCACTCTCTGCATTCTGGCTCAATTCATCTTCAAGTAAACAACAAACATTATTTCCAGGTTTAGTTTCACAACTACTATGCCATTTTGAACAAACCCAATTGTTATCCTTTATAACGTTTATGCAAACGGAAAGTCATTTTGGATTAAATATCTCACTTAATTCAAGAAGTCGTCTTTTACGTTCAGATACATTTTCGTTAAATCCACAAGGTTTGACGTCTTAAATGCCTCTTTTAATTTCGGGCGCTGATGCTCTTCGTCTGTTCTGTTCCTCCATTTTGTAAGGAGCGTTTTGATGCCTGTGTACCCCTTCTTACTCAAAACAGAGCTGGCGTTATCCAATACAAGATTCCCGAAATCCTTGTTACTGAAGCCAAGAGCGTTCGCCAGTTTAAAAAGCTGGTATTTCGTTATCTCGTGACCTGATATGGCATCTATCATCTGGTCAGTTACTGGTTTGGGAATTCTGAAGTAAAGTGAAAAGAAGGGAGGGGGGGGGGGTTTAAATCATTGTGGTATATGTTATCAATTTCACGCAAAGAAGAGGGCCAGTAATTTTTTTTTTTTTTTTTGCGTTTTGTATTAATCTTTATGTATTGATTGATAAATTTGTATATATTTATTCAATCTTTCACGTATTCATGTATTTTTGTCATTTATTCATATAATATTTTCTTAATGTATTAAGAGTGTATTAATTAAGTCTTTATTCATTTACACATTTACTTATTCGAATATTTATTTCGTGTATAGTTTTTAATTCATTCATTTATTTATGAATTTAGCCGTCCCTATATTCGATTAAATAACGTTTATGACCTCAATAAATCGGAGGAGTACCTTATCACTGGTTCCGGTTCTGGGGCTGTTTTAGGAAGAGAAAATTGTAACATATATGTGTAAATACAAAATACATATCTGTTAATGTTCACTTATTGTTATCAAATGAAGTTTAACAAGACGATACATTATTGCAAATGCATACATGCTTGGTGTTATATATTAAGCAAATATTAATCGACTACGAGGGTAATGGTACAATCAATTATCACCGAGATTACCGAGGCGATGATAGTTTTTTATCCATTGCCCGAGTCAAGGAGGTTAATATTTGTTTTGTATCCCACATCGGCAATATGGTCTAGTTAAAGTGAATTTTACATAATTAAAAGAACTGAATCTGCAGACAGTTTAGCTTCAGCTAGATTTCAGCTAAAGTTTACAAAGCACAACATGCATACATGTAATAAAGTCGATTCGCGCTCATTTGACATTGACATTGACATTTCGCGTAACCTACTTTGCTATGCTTATTCAATGGGCAAGTGGGGGCAGCAGCAAAACATTACTGTACAAAAGTCAATATCGTAAGGAGATATCTTATCTTATCTATCATTGATCATGTGACCTCGTTTAGACCAATCAAATTGCAAGATTCTTAGTATGCGGGATATAAAGGTATATTATATATATATATATATATATCATGTATATATGAATGTCGTGGTAAAATTATACACTTTGGAATACTTTGAAAATAAATACAACAGTTCAAATTATTTCCCATGTGGTGATGAAATGATGAAGCTTTATTGGCTCAAGAAGTCATTTACTTATCTTCACCTTTGTATATATATATATATATATATATACCTTAAGGTGTCATTAGACGGACATATGTAGTGAGAAAATGATTCACTAAAGTGACTCGACATTGCCTCAGATTCTGAAACTAATTCCTAGATTTAGCTCATGCTGTAATCATAATTATAAATCTTTAGGTCAGAGAGGAATCCCATCACTTTTACAAACCGATCGCCTGATTCATTTTTCGTTTTCCTAACGGTTTTTAATACACTTCAATTAAATGGGAGAAATGGGTATGGAAAAACCGGTCACTCATTTTTTTAAAAACCTGTTTGAGCACATTATAATCGATTTGAAGCGCAATTTTGTTGTATGGCTTCAATAGTACACCATTTCGCAGACACTGACAACACGTTGGGCCATGCATTCCATATTTTACATTGTCAAATGATGGCTTTAAGTAAACATGATCATTAGAAGGACACTTGTCGTGTCCTGTTAACGACGGAACAATAAAAGTACTGTCATCTACGTACGTTTGCAGGCAGAGACAACTTAAAGGCGTCCCAAGAAACAAAAGGGTAAATCATTCAATTCAATTTTATTTCACATCTCTTTAAAAACACATCAAAAGATAAACAGTCATTAGTCATTGGTTTTTAAATTAGTTATATTGTTTTTATGTAGGGTTAGGGTTAGGATCAGAGTTCGGGTTAGGGTTATATACCAGTTTTTATCATGTCCAGTCAATGTACAATTTAGGGTTATATAGAAATATAATGTTTATACAACATGAAGGGTTATATTTTTTTTCTTCTGGATATATACTTGAATGTGTCGTGTATGTTTATGTGAATAGAGCTCCACGCCAACCTTTCGAATGAGCGTCTAGGGTTTTAAAAGTCTGTATGCATGAGGTATTTTATAGATATGGAATTTTTGAGGTCCGGTGAGTTCTGGACACCCAAGTATCCTTAACGCTTGTAACTGCCGAGCCCTGATACTTTATGGGAGTTTGAACGATAAGGTGCCCTATGGATATCGTCCCTTGTTTCAAAATTGTTCGTCACTCCATGGCCGAGAACCAACCATCATCACTACCCCCTTCCCCTCTGCCGAGAGAACACCTACATAACCCGGCCTGTTTAGGGTTAAACGATAAAGTTGAATTCTGGTCATGCGATTGCATTGTGGAAGAAACAGTGTGGAGTCCATCAACAAAGGTTGATAGCATATAAGCATTGGTGTGTACTGCTAGCTTCTGGAATCATCAAAATTATAAGATTGTTATGATGTTACATGCCATATTTAGAATATAAAGGCATTTGAAGAGCCATGCTTTTCAGGGAACATTTTAATCTGATGTTCTTCCACACTTGAATAATAACAATGATAACGTTCACAAATTATTTTCACCTCTTCCCAAAACTCAACTTTCTCTTTAACATGGTCTAAATTTAGAATAAGGCAGATTCACAATTAAACAGCGCCATCCCGAGGTGGGATAATTTTCAGCTCGTGGGTCGACGTTTTTCAACTATAATGCAGCGCAGCATAACGCTAGCCCCTAATAAAATGACCAAATGGTTCCAAAATGTGAACATTCTTCATTATGAGATTGATTGTTCTAATATCAGCGCTTAATTGTTTATATCGTATTTGGATGTCAAACCTTAACCAATAATTGATTCTGAATAAAAATGGAGCCTGATCTGAGACAAAAATCAATACAAATTATTATTTCTGGCCAAAACGTGACGAAAACTATCTTTTTCGTTGACATCTTTATCTATCAGCAGGGCAAATTTGGTAATAGAATGCTCCTTTGCTGATAATAACGAATGTAAAAATTACCCCTGTCTAAAAGTGACCCAAATGAAGCCACAGCTAATAGGTGTCAACTTGTTCCTATGATGAATTACGTGGAATCGAATAAAGACTGACGTCGCTTTATGGCGCTGTGGATTGTGAATCCACCGTATTGAACAAGCAGTGGAACACGACTGGAATGAACGGGGCACTGGAAGAACTGAAATGGAAACTACAAGGCTACTGATTAGAAGAGGTTGCATTATTGTCGGTTACCCCCTTTCTTTTTCCTTCTCGCTTGTAAGTTTTATTAGCACTGGATGATGGGTGGGGGGGGGGGGTTATAACTTAAACGTGTCTGATGTTAACTCGACCTTGTGGATTTGTATCAATAAACTTGAATTTGAATTTGAATTTGAATTATAACTTAAACAGTTTCTTTTACCTGCCAAGGTTTGCCTAATGTCAATCTCTGAACTGCATCCTTCTTGGATCACACGTAGTTTGATGGTTAATTCATTCGATTCTTCGCGATTGTAATCCAGCTTAAAATCAACACACTCATAAGGAACATTATCCAAAGTCTGAGGTTCAAGCTCCTATGAATATGAAAAGATTAAAATAAAGTTTACATTAATATTGATTACAATAATAATAATAACTATAATAATAATATTAATAATGATATTAATATGAATAATAATAATAATAAAGATAATAATAAAAAATAATTAAAAAAAATTATAACAATAATAAAAATCATAGTAATAATAATCATTATAGTAGAAACGGTAATAATATAGAAGGCTGGTCATAATTATGTATAAAAAGGTTGAACACTGATGATGTAAGACAGAAAAAAGAATTTACAGGATCGGAGAATTTGAAGTGGCTGAAAAGAGAAGTCTACAAAGGGAGATGGGAAAGATGTTACCTTATGCTTAAGACAAGATACTGAGAACAAACAACATGAAAGAGATTCCAAGAAACAGGGTGGCAGTTGGCACTGTGCCCCCCCCCCCAACAAACACACACTAATTACATTACCTACAATGTTCCCTTTTTACACAGGAAAATGCCCCTTTTACGTTGATAATTGCACCTTTTCCTCTTTATAAGTGCCCCTGTTATTTTGACACACGTGCCTCCTTGTGATTAGTGCCCTCAATTTGTTGTTAAAAAGCTCCTTCTCCTTTTTCATAAATGCTCTTCATCATCTCTGATTAAAGGCCATCTGACTAGGTACCCCCTTTCTGTCAATTCCTAAAATAAATGTCCCTTTTCCATTCAAATGAGTAACCTTTTTTCATCTCTGGTAATTGCGTTTTTGCAGGTACGAGAAATGAGCTTATTAAAAGTGTTGGATTGTCCTAAAATGCACCAATGTGCCTTGTGCAATGACTGTACCTACCGAAATAAGACGTCCATGCTTTCCTTTCAGAGAGAGCATCTCAAGGGTGACTTCCGCATCCTGGCCGATATTCCTCAAAATGAATGTTGTTTCATCCTTGACGCAAACGTTGTCCTTCTCCTCCCATTGTTCCCGAATGCGCTATGGAACGACAAAAAAAAAAGGGGGGGGGATATACATTCGTTAAAAGTTGTATGTCCCATTTGCAGGCCAAACAAATGAAAATATTAAATTCCAACGGTATTTGAAAGATAGTACTAACTTAGAACTTTCCTAAAACCGAAATGGCTTGAATATGGCTTTTGATGGGAAAATAACGACCATTAGTTGTCGAATCGACTTCAGTGGTTGCAATCACCTAACTAATACTATGATTTTTAGACCCTTTTACCAAATGGTCGTACGTCTTGTGCTGCATAAAGATTCAATTAGTTTAAATTTGGCCATTACAAGTAGTGTGTTATTGATGTAGACAAATGCTCATGTACCCGGGTTTCTTTCCATAATTTGAATATTAGGACACTGCTAACGTTTAAATTCCACAGATAAGACATACATGACATATTCTTAATTCCTGCAAAGTTCTACAGTATTTGATGTTGGCTGCAAAAGGGAAATGATATCTTTAATGTACAAATAATGCATTCGTTGATGATACGATATATCTGTTGTTAATGTGAGAGCTGTATGCATCTACCAATAGGTGTATACAAAGAGAACAGTTACATCCTTTACTAAACGAATGAACTAAATACTTAGATTCTTGTAATACTTGGTACACAAATAATTCATTTCAAGATTGTCTCGAATCATTATCGCTTTATATGCCAAACTAATGCATTAGTGCCATGTCTTTTCCGATTTGAAATTAAGTAATATATCGAAAAAAAGGAATAAAGAAAAATCACTGGCAGTAACCCTCGGAAACAAGACAGATTTTTAACATCTTTTCCCTACGTCGAATTTCCGGTTTTTGATCTAGCTTTGTTCGGATAATAGTTATAATTATAAAACCATTGTATTATTGCATTCTGATCGACTTGACTTGAGGAATGTGAGTTGGAGCCACGGTAAAGAGTTAAATATTATAGTTTCGAGACACATATTGGAAGTTTATAACGTGTACACGTGTTTATCTTTATTAACGGTACGTTGATGGATGATGTATGTGTGTCAGTATAGTGATTGCGAGATTTAGCACGGAATGGAGAGGAACGTTGAGGCTAGTTATTATGTTATTCTATAGTCGGTGTCACACAGAGGCCAACAATCCGGCTTTTAGTTATCCTCTTAATTGGCTGTCTGTCATCAATTATCCCTTAAAAAAACCTTCAAAAATCCCTTCAAAAATCCTCTAACGAAGCAAAATAATTTGCCCTTGAAAGGATTTTCAAGGGATTTTTCTGTCTGACACCAATGTTGAAATAATCCCCTTTAGGTCAGTGTAAGGTCAACGTTTGACTTGATGATAGGCTGGCATATGGTTTTTAACGCGCTATCATAACCTCCGCACAATTATATTAGAGCGCATTTAGAGACGCGCTAACTGCGCGTTACTTTTGATTGAACGTGTGATTTCACAATGCTTATCTACCTAAACGGCGCGTGCGCAATGGTCCATCAAAAATCCGGATTTTAGTTATCCGGATTATTCGTAGCTTGTCTATCACCAGTCTATCACCGACGTAAATGAAAGAACTAGATTTCTAAAATCTGTTTTTTTTTACAAGATGGGTAGGAATTTTTCTGTGTGACACTACCTTATATGTGTACTTATTTTATTCATTTGGACATTTGAATGAACAAGGTAAAATAAGCTTTCTACAGGTGCTTCCCTTTCCTGCTACTCATTCTCACAGTAGGCGGTGTCACACAAAAATCCCGACCCGTCCTGAATAAACCAGATTTTAGAAATATATTTTTTTTTCATTAACGTCGGTGACAGACTGGTGCCAGACAGGCTACGAATAAACCGGATAACTGAATTCCGGAGATTTGATGGGCCATTGCGCATGCGCCGTTTAGGTAGATAAGCATTGTGACATCACACGTTTAAATGCGCGCATTTAAACGTGTGATGTCAAAATGCTTATTTAAAGGGATTATTTCAACATTGCTGTCAGACAGAAAAATCCCTTCAAAAATCCTATCAAGGGAGAATTATCTTGCTTCGTTAGAGGATTTTTGAAGGGATTTTTGAAGGGGATTTTTAAGGGATAATTGATGACAGATGACAAATTAAGAGGATAACTAGAATCCGGATAACTAAAATCAAGATTTTTGGCCTCTGTGTGACACAGCCTATTTTGTTTAAATTAACTTAACATAATGCTCATGATTTGTATATTTTGAACTGTCTGTAATAAATCACATGTATACATTTCTTCGTTTTTTAATGAAAATAAAATATTTTGAATTCAATTGAAAATAATGTTGACTTAGGTTCGAGGCCATTCAACGTGATCATGATCGACAAAGGACCAGGTAAACGAAGCAGAATTGTATTTTCCTGCGGTACAACGTATAGCAGGAAAATGTTGTATATGCGGATCCGTTTAATGATTACGTAATGGGAGTGGTGAGACGCCACGATTCCGCGAAGCGGGATGGTTTGAATAACTTAGGCAGGTGTAAGTTATTGTTTTGAGAAGGAAAGGAATGTTCAGAAAGGCATAATAAGAGAGGGAAATGGGCGTGGTAGCCATTCTAGCTTTGTCAGACACTAGATACACGACACAAATTTCAAGTGGAAATTTTTAATACAGAACAATAGTTTGGTGTTTGTTTTTGTAGGAGGTTTAGAGATTCAAATAGATTATTTTTATTGGGACGATTTGCCATTAGGTTTTTCCAGAGCATTTGCCTTATTTAGTTTATCTCTGGTTTTTTCAACCTAGGGAATCGGTCCGGGCGTGGGGAAAAAAGGCAAAGCCCCATGCAGATTAGGGATCAAAATTAATATTTTATTCTATACAATGTCAGTATATATTGAGGTATGAACGTTGACGATTGAGATTAAAATTATGCAATGTTAACAATATTTACACTTGATATTTTCAAAATCAAGAATGAGTTTAAAAAATTGAAATTATTTTGATGTTCAAAATGATATAATAACAAAGATTGTTCATGATTGTTCAAAAAGATACAATTCGAATAAAAGCTGGCTTGGTCGGTCTGGCAGGCTTTTCCATAAAGATTGTTATTGATGTAATCTGTGAGTCATTAACTGAGTAATGAAGGATGAGAATATACTGGGAACAGAGCGCTATCACTCGTGGCTTATTTGATTTTATGTAATTGGACAGGATATCAGATAAAAGTAATGTTTAATGAGGTGTATTCTAGATCTACAGGTAACTAAAGTTAAACTAATTTAAAGTCACTTTGCACCCACAATCGCTGACAAATAACCTTTAGTTTAATAGGTTATGGTGCACACGGTATAAGCCCATAAATAGACTCATTTACACATCCCAAACATCTTCTTTTTTTTTTAGTCGTCCATTTTTAGACTACCATTATTACCCCCTTTATATCCCTTCACATACACAGATTTTTCTTACGAGTCCTTTCGGATCTCACAAATTCACGGATCCTTACGATTTGGCCACTTTTATGATCAATTTAAGAGTTGTTACGAGCTATTTAGGATCTATTACGGATTACTACGATGTATTTTATACGGCAAAATTCCACGATTTTTTAGGAGTTGTCACGGCTAAATACGAGCAACAAAAATGTTAATTACGACCTTTTTACGTGTTGTCACGAATAGTTACGAATTAGTTACGAGTTTTTTACAAGTCCTTACAATGTTAGCCAAAAATAACAACTGTAAAATGAAGTCTTCGAATTTGCAGCTTTTATACCTATCTAGAAATCGCAAACAATGTGTAAGAATGCGTAACGTATACGTATCTATTCGTAAAGTACTCACACCAAATCTCCGTCCAATGACGCCTTAAGAAGTGTGTATGTGTTACTATTATTAAAGCATCTATTTCAGAGTTTAAACAAAAATTCATTAACTGAGATTAACTCTGTATCAATACCTTGCCAATTTCACCAAATGGATGGTAAAAGTTCACATGTAGAATTGGTTTTCTGTTCTTCGGCATGACAAGTGGAAGAAAGGCTAGTAGCGCAACGCGTTTTCCCTCGCACATGTCTTCTTTCAGTGAGGCTGTATACAATCCTGGCCCGTCGATACAGAAACTCAGCGTATCTATTGTGATTTCACACTCGGGGGGTGCTAGTTGTCGACGAGACACTTTTCCTTCTCCTATACAAAATAAAAACACAATTTTCGTGCCAATTAATAATGATTTTTAACAATAATGTAAAGCCCATCCAAAGCGTTGGGAGCCCCAAATTCAACAAAATAAATAATCGCAAAATGTCACTTCGATTAATGATGTGAACGAGGATGTCATAAAACATACTCTTCTGCAAAGGTATACCCCTAAAAAGTATTTGAAGACGAATTAATGACGGGATATAAAATAAGGGTTTTCTATTGTACGCAGATAACCCAAATGTTGTATTCCATCCTTAATGTTCTTCTTAAAACACATTTATTTTGGAAAAAAATCTTTCCAGAGTGAGTTTTAAATGACATCCTCTTTTATATCATTATACAATTCACTTGAAAATTTCGACATCAAGATCACGTGTTCAACATTCGTAGAGTATGCGCCTGGCATGCAAAAACTGCGCGGGAAGTATGCGCAGCTAAATTGCAAATTTTGAGAAAAAAATTGTCGTTGACTAGTCGCGAACATGCGTGCCACTAGGCCGACGGACACACATCAGCACGCATCGGCGCGCATTGCCACAACTTGGTAGCACACAGGTTGCGCATAGATCAATTCAATTAAATTCTGTTTATTCATCCAAATTCAAAAGAATGCATGGACATTTATTTTGGTCACACATTGTGTAAACACGTAATATTAAGATGAGAAATAATATCGCTGTGTTTTATAATCATAGAAGAACCATCAAAATAAAAGATAGACAAGAACAATTTACGAACATGACTCTTGCATAAATAAGCGCGATTGGTCGATAACAGGGACTTTTATATTTACACAACGACAACGTGGATTGCTACGATCAACGTCTTTTTAATGCACTGACTTGAATGGACGTCACACGTATCAGTCCACGCAAATCTAAAAATACCTATTGATTTAGCTGACATGTACGGTTTGTTTTCGGTACAGGAATCACAATCGCCGATTTCCTTTTCGAGTCTTTTCTTTACGAGTCCTTACGAATCGCCAACTCGTAGTCAATCGCAAGCATCCTTAAATAACTCGCTGGTATCCGTAAATAGCTCGTCACAATTCGCAACAACTCGCAAACACTCGTAAGGATCCGTGAAAGGAGAGGCAAATTTTTTGACATGTCAACAATCTTCTTTAATAGCAGGGTCCCACTTAGCCGAGCTGGCGCGATCTTATGGCAAGCCGTTTTTATAATTAATTGATATCAATAAATCAATTCTTGATATCAAGAAATAATTTTATGTTGTAAAGCAATGGTAATTCTTGATATCAAGAATTCGATTTCGTGATATCAGGAATTCGATTTCGTGATATCAGGAATTCGATTTCGTGATATCATGAAATATGTTTTAATGACAAAACTGCTTGCCATAGGATCGCGCCAGCTCGCCACAACTCGAGGCTCCAACTCGGCTAAGTGGGAGCCCTGCTTACGATTGTCCACGGATTTATTTTCCCGTAAATAACTCGTAAATAGCTCGTAACAATCCGTAAGTATCGTAAACAGCTCGCATCAACACGTAACCATTCGTAAACCCCTCGCAAGGATCCGTAAAAGACTCATAAACATTTTTAAAAACTATTTTTTACGGTTAGTTTACGATTTGTTTACGGATTGTTTACGGATCATGACGAGTCCTTACGTGTTGTTTACGATTTAGTTCGGGGTCGTAATACGATGGCGTTACGGATTGTTACGAGCTATTACAAGCACTTTATGTGTAGTAACGAGTGTTTTACGAATAGATACGTTTACTTTACGTATTCTTACGTACCGGTTACGCATTCTCACGTATTGTTTACGATTTGGGGAAAAGTTTAAAAGCTGCAAAATCCTAAGAACTCGTAAATACTCGTAACTATCTCGTAACTATTCGTAATAACACGTAAACAGTATTCCCGTAAGTTGCTCGTAATTATCCGTGTCAACTCTTAAGCAGGGCTCCCACTTTGCCGAGTTGTATTAGGGAGTTATGGCGAGTTGTGGTGAGTTGCCTCAAAGAGGCACTCGCAGTAACTCGCTAACAATTCGGTATGGATTAGCGTAACTCTTTACAACATTCCAAGACTCTCCTTGAAGTCGCGAGCAGGTCAAAAATGTTGAACATGTTCAAATAATGTCCCCGATTCGTTGTAATTCGAGGTAAACTCGCCTACACTCGTAATATTCTTGCATTACTCGTAACAAGTTCGCGCTGCACTCTTCATAACTCGTAGCAATTAGCAATTAGCCACCTTATGAAGAGTGCAGTGCGAGTATATTACGAGTAATGCGAGTATATTACGAGTGTAAGCGAGTTCACCTCGAGTAACAAATTCACCTCGAGTAACAAATTCACCTCGAGCTACAACAAATCAGCGAAAATTTTGAACATGTTCACAATTTTCGCTGTTTCGTTGTAGCTCGAGGTGAACTTGCTTAATACTCATAATATACTCGTAGCAACTCGCCACCTTATGAAGAGTGCAGTGCGAGCTTTTTACAAGTAATGCGTGTATATTACGAGGGTAGGCGAGTTCACCTCGAATTACAACGAATCGGGGAATTTTTGTGAACATGTTCAACATTTTGAAATGCCGAATTGTTAGCGAGTTATTGCCAGTGCCTCTTTGTGGCAACTCACCACAACTTGCCATTACTCGCTAATACAACTCAGCTAAGTGGGAGCCCTGCTTTAACAACTCGTGGAACTTTGCAGTAAATACATCGTAATAATCCGTAATAAACCGTATATAGCTTGTAATAACTCGTAACAACTCCTAAATCGGTCGTAAAAGTGGCCAAATCGTAAGGATCCGTGAAAGATCCGTGAATTTGCGCGATCCGTAAGAACTCGTAAGAAAAATCTGTGTATATAATTATTAACATAATTACATAATTATTAACAATGCCGGCTGCCCCTTCTAGGTCGTCGGCGTTCAAAATAAGTGTATCCCAATCAGTTAACTCGAAGCAGGTTTGTAAGGTTTTAATGGATCTTTCATTCCATACTTTGACTTTCTTTATAGTTACTTTTACGACTTAAGTCTAGTTCTATATTTCGACATGAGATGACCAGTAGGATGAGCTGATTTTAACAAGGGACACTGAACGAGGGATTTATTTAAATCTTTAACCGAGCAGTAGCAGCGATCAAGCACCCAATCACCACGGATCGGGGCCTGCGCACATTGATCATAGTTGGGCAGCACGTCCTCTAGAGGGCAGTGGTTGGAATCCACGATTATTATTTTTGGGGGAGCCGGATGACGTTTCCATGGCGTGCATTACGTTACCGTAACTTCTTGTGCAGCTGCGGCGGTGTTTCCATCCGGTGGAATGTAAACAATAAATACGTCTAGCGAATGAATTCTCTTTGAAGATAGAACGGCCTAATGGGGCTTTCACCTATACACTCCGGGGCCCGTACGGCGAGTTAAAACAGACATTTTGGAAATTTTGCTGCCGTAAAATTCCCACGGGCGCTGGGACAGTTTGTTAAGCCTAATGCGATGGTCACATCCCGCCGTACTTGCAAGTGCGTGCTGTCTACGTGCAAAAACGTGGGCAAAATTTGGGTATCCGTACGTGATGAGTACCGCCTCCGTATGGATTTGGGAGCACGCAGACACACCGTAGCACTTTTAGTGCATGAGGAACTTTCGCTGCGTTCGGGCTGCGTTCGGGCTACCGATTCACCCCAGTACGTGTGACGCGCGTTGCCGGTACTCCCTCCCTGCCTTTGCCACTCCCTCCCTACGTTTTCAGAAAAACGTGGCGACCGTGGCCTCCCCAAAAACCGTACGGACTAAAAAAACGCACGGTGGGATGTGACCAACGCTTTAAGCAGGGCTCCCACTTCTCCTCGATGTCGCGAGCAGTTCCAAAATTTTGAACATGTTCAAACAAATTCCCCGATTCGCTGTAATTCGAGGTGAACGCGCCTACACTCGTAATATACACGTATTACTTGTAACAAGCTCGCGTTGCACTCTTCATAAGGTGGCGAGTTGCTACGAGTATATTACGAGTGTTAAGCAAGTTCACCTCGAGCTACAACGAATCAGCTTCCCTGATTCGTTGTTACTCGAGATGAACTCGCTTAAACTCGTAATATACTCGCATTACTCGTAACAAGCTCGCGCTGCACTCTTCATGAGGTGGGTAGTTGCTACGAGTTACAGCGCGAGTTCACCTCGAATTACAACGAATCGGGGAATTTTGTTGAACATGTTCAAAATGTTGGAACTGCTCGCGACTTCTAGGAGCGTCTTAGAATGTTGTAAAGAGTAACGTTAAGCCATACCGAATTGTTTGCGAGTTATTGCGAGTGCCTCTTTAAAGCAACTCACCACAACTCGCCACAACTCGCTAATACAACTCAGCTAAGTGGGAGCCCTGCTTTATGGGCGTCATGGTGCTCAGTTGGCTGCTCCCAATTCTCCCTGCGTTTTCATCTGACCGTTAGGCCGTAGAAAGCCCGTAACTTACGGCTTCAGTCCGGGCTCCGGACGGTGCCCGCACGGGCCAACTCACGACTTTGTTGGGCAAATTCTCATGACAAGTCTTTCCGTTGCCTTGCGGTGCTCAAGGGAGCCGTACGTGTACCCAACGACTCCCTCACGGCCCCTCAATAGGCCCGATGATATGCACAGCACCGGGCGTCTGCCGTCCGGGGGCCTTTTGAAATGAATATTACACTTGCGGGCCCCTCACGGCGGCATCTCAAAATGTACAACGCAGCTTTAAATACAGCAGGTGCTTTTGTCAGAGGACACATAGTTCAGTGCACCGCACGGCCACCACCCGCGCGCCTTGAGGACCCCGACCGGGCACCTGAATTGTATTTCCTATTGAACGAACATTGCTCAAAGTGATGGTGATAGTTTGTAACTTGATCACCCCTTTCAAAGAGAGCTCAACTCGTCTTCATACCATTCTTAGTGCGTTCGAACGCGCTCCTAGACTGTGTGCAATACCGACCTAGCACGACGGTTAAGCCCCCATCGCACCAAACAAGTTCTATCTACATTCTCGAAAATGCGGCCCAAAATGGCTCAAATTGTGTGCGAACGGAGTTGAACGTAAACGCAACTGTTTACGATTTGATTAAGGACTTCATGGACGGGCTCGGACTGGACTAATGTCTTTCATACGATCCTAGATCGTTCATTAACAGTCCAAAATAAGTCCAATTTTGTCTATACCCCGTCCACAGTCCGTTCATATGAAGTTCAGATCGGGTAAAATTGACCTTTCCAAGCAATCCAAACCTTCTTACTACACTGTTGGTCATAATGGTGGAATATTTATTTTTACCCCAGTTTAGGGAAGGATTTTAAAAAAATATTTATTTCTAATAGATCAAGATAATGGCATACATTCTCAGATTCTATTGAATATTAATTTGCGAGTGTTTGTTTTGCGTGACTGCTTAATCATATGTGTGCTACTATGCTAATCAGCTAGGGAACCTACGTCCTTAAATCATAATTAACAGTAATGAGGATTAATGCCTCACAAAATGGCACTAATATAGCTGATCGACACGATTTTTATCCTGGGGCCTCACAGTAACGAGGCCATTGCTTAGCCCCTGAATTATGACTGTACGCAGTGTTTGCTAGGGTACGCGGCCCCTTCCACAAATCCCCCATAACGAAAAAAATGCAATAAATTGTCAAAAATTCATTGCATTTTCCCCCGGCCCCCAACAGGAAAAATTCCTCTGTGTGGCCATGCCTTGAACCATAATGCATGGCCCTACAGAGGAAATTTTCCTGTTGGGGGCCGGGGAAAATGCAATGAATTTTTGACAATTTATTGCATTTTTTTCGTTTTGGGGGATTTGTGGAAGGGGCCGCGTACCCTAGCAAACACTGCGTACATTCATGATTCAGGGGCTAAGCAATGGCCTCGTTACTGTGAGGCCCCAGGATAAAAATCGTGTCGATCAGCTATATATTAGTGCCCTTTTGTGAGGCATTAATCCTCATTACTGTCAATTATGACTTAAGGACGTAGGTCCCTTAGCTGATTGGCATAGTAGCACACATATGATTAAGCAGTCACGCAAAACAAAGACTAGCAAATTAATATTCAATAGAATCTGAGAATGTATGCCATTATCTTGATCTATTAGAAATAAATAATTTTTTTAAATCCTTCCCTAAACTGGGGTAAAAATAAATATTCCACCATTATGACCAACAGTGTAGTTCGCAACTGGCTTATATCCCAACCACCCAGTTCAGAGACAGTTCAACTTGTCCTCATCTTGTTCTTAGTGCGTTCGGACTCGCTCCTATCGGGCGTGTGCAATCCCGTGCTGGTTCGAGGGCTATACCAACCCAGCGTGTTCTTGTTTATTGATGCTCGACCACATTACGTTGTAACACGTTCCTAGTAGGATCGATGTACAACAATTCCATTTGTAGTACGTCTATCTCGATTTAAGTATGTTGCCACTTCGTCTTATTGCAGGACGGAAATATTTTTGAACAGGCTTAGAGTTCAAGAGCAGGGTGGGTTGGAGGGTGGATTGGAGATTCCCGGAGATTCCCGTCCAACCCAGTCCGAGCAAAATGAAATGTAGCGCTACACGACGTTTTGCACGGCAACCGACTAAATAGTTGTTTATACGTTCACTCCGTTTAACAACATTTTCCAGAACGTAATGGGCAGGCACGTAGCCACCGGGGGGGGGGGGGGGGGGGGGGGGTGGGAGGGTTGCACGTGCTCCCCCCCCCCAAAAAAAATAAAAAAATCCAAGATCGGTTGAACTATTTTAGACCCCTCCCCAGGACGTCGATCAATTACATGTATGTGTCCCCCCCCCCTAAAAAAAAAAATATATATATATATATATATATATATAAATTATATCAAACTCTGGATACGGCCCTGTTGATGGGGGCTTCAATTGAATGTTTTGATCTGCAAAGGTTAAAGTGTTGAACGGGAATGAAGAATGGCGAGAACTCGCTGGGTTTTTATAGCTCCCGAGCTCCCGAGTCGCGCTGTAGGAGCGCGTTCGAACGCACTAAGAACAAGATGATGACGAGGTGAACTGTCTCTGAACGGGGTGGTAGGGTTGAAAACTTGTTAGAACAAGTACCGACTAGTTACACTGGGTTTGGACGTAATGGGAACGAGGTAGAACTGGTTAATAATGGTATTAAACTGACTACGGACTGGCTTGGACAGCCTCGAAATGGCAAATTTATCCGATCTGAATTTGATGTTAGCTGTCTGTGAACGAGGTACAGACAAGATGGACGTATTGAGGACTGTTTATGAACGAACGTAGTAAGAACTAGCTTGGTGTGATGGGGGGTTTATAATGACCCAGCGCGATTTTTTGGGACGATTCCAGAGCAAGGTGAGAACTAGTTTGGCGTGATGGGGCTTATACTGCTGTTAATTTATGCTCAAAACGGCACGTTGTAACACGTTCCTAATATGATCGAAGCTCGGCAATTCCGCTCCACCTAGTTTAAAGTACGTTGGCAGTCCGTGTAATTGCAGGTCGGAGAAGTTTTCAACAGGCAGAACGTCCTAGAGGACACACCCGTACTTGCCAGTCCGAGCCCGTCCATGACGTTCCTAAACAGATCGTAAACAGTTGTTACTATGTTCAACTCCGTTCGCACACAGTTTGAGACCGTTTGGCAGCATTTTCTAGAACGTAGTGAGAACTAGTCCGGTGTGATTGGGGCTTTACCACGAATACTTCCCGCTATGTCATATGCGCAAACTATGAGCGAACCTTACGCGTTGAACGACCATGACGGGAATTTAAGACCAAATAAGCAAATGCAATGTTTTTCATGACACACATTCATGACACCGCGAGTTTAGAAATTAATTTCTAAAGAGCCCGGTGCTCAGTCATCCGTGCCAGAAATATTATATTTTTTATACGCACTTTATATTTCTCTCGATGAGGAAGTTCCACCCTTATATTAGGTGGTTTTGTTACAAACATAAACGTTTCATTATTATTATCAGTATTATGGTTACAGCAGACAAAGTCCATTGGAAGAGCATACTGGCCCGAATTCTCAAAGGAGCTTTAAATGTTACCCGTGATTTAAATCTATATTTACATATCCAAATGTTCTAAAATTAGCGCAAAATAAGCGCGACACAGTCAGAGGTCCAATGTTAGACGCGGGTACGCAAGGTACGCTTATTTTGCGCTAATTTTTAAACCATGGTTTATAAAATGAGGATTTAAACCATGGTTTAAGTTAAACCTCCTTTGTGAATTCGGGTCAAAGGTGTTTCATCATAATGTACGTCTGAAATAAACTGCCTTTAACAATGATTATTGTAAAGGGGTGTAAACAAAATGAAAATTCGCACCTTCAGAATCTATGTCAAGTTTTGTGTAAACGAACATTTTTACATTTCGTTTGAGTGCGGCCGGTGAAAGTTCCGCACAATGACTGATTATAAGCTTTACTGGCCTTCCATCGAAGTTTCCATTAACTTTGACAGTTGGGCAGACCGCCACTTCATCTTCTTCGGACGATCCTTTCATCAGACCGGCATTGCTTGAGATGTCGACTAATAAACAAAGAAAAACAAAGACATTTAATACTGCATACATTGCTCTTTGCTATGAAGGTCAAACATAACGGAGTGTACTACGTAACAACACAACGTAAAACATGCTTTGTATTTTAATTGGACCCCTGTGCTGATTATAGGGTGTTCCGCCCGTATGTGGAAGTAAATAAAATACAAATAAACATAATATATGCAATTCACACTGTGACTATTAAAATACATTTATTCGTAAAAGGTGAATAACATAAATTTGATAGCATTACGAAAATGATGAATTAATGCAAAGTCATTGTAAATATGTCATTATGTCGATAGCTAGTTTTTAAAGCCTATATAGAGTGTTGGGAGTTTAAACAAATTGATGGCAAATGTCACTTATATTGTATCACAATGTGATAGAGGCCGTTATTCAGAGGGATCCGGTAACTTAGTCTCAGATTTTCATTCTCAGATTCATGCTGCAATGATAATTATAAACCTTTGGGTCAGTCAGGAACCCCATGACTTTTACAAGCCGATCGCCTGTCGGATTATAAAGATATTAATAATTGGAAACCGAAACCAAATCTTGCGTTTTCCTAACGGTTTTCCTAACACTACAGTCTATTGGGGAAAACGGGTATGGTAAAACCTGTCACTCAAAGATTTTAACTTTTTTGAAGCACTTCTTGATCATGTTGAAGCGCAATTTAATTTGAGGGCTTCAACATTACACCATTTCACACACACACTGATACAACGTAGGGCCTTGAGTCTCAGATTTAACATTGTTAAACGATGCCTACACATTTCTGCAAGGATTCTCAAAACAAATGTGTTTGAAGTCGAATATTGATAAAAGAATACACAACTTAGGTTTTCTGCATACAACAGAATAACAAAGGTCAGTTCTCCATTAAACAAACACAAAATCTTACTCTCAAATTCCATGTCATCTGATGTGGCGGCCATGGAAACTTCGATAGAAATTCCAAAACCTCTCTGTTCGTAAATCCCATAGATGTTTCCATCTTTTCCAATGGTCTGAAACGCCGTGGGCTCCTTGAAATCGTCATATGTGCCTGATAAAAGCGGGGTAAGCATGATAATTAATGATAACAATACACAATAACTTAATTTACATTTATACTGCATTACTGTATAATAGAATTACTACCACAAGAGCTATTTTTTGTAAAAGACTGTTTGCCTTTATTTAGATTTTTATAAACACAATGATAAAGAGGAACATAATTTTTCTTACAGTATAAGCAAAAAACATTGTCTCATACATTATAAACACAAAATATTTCCCATAGGTATCAAAAGTAAGTATACACATTGTGATACACTTCTGGAATTTGGAGGGAATTTTTTTTTTCAATAGAGAAAAAGAAAAAGTTGACGATGGTACTTTATATTAATATTTGCGGATACAACATTATAAACAGGAAAAATTGCTTTACAGTACAAACATATAAATTAAGCAATCTGAATAAAGATTGTTTTATATAAATGATAAGTATCAGATGAAGGTACTTGTTCATAACCTACAATAAACCAATTTGTTATATTTACATAGAATGACATGGTGCATTTGTTTGAACTCCTAGATTGTATTATATGAGGGTCTTGTATCAGTGGATGTCTGTTAGTAAGCTGTTGTTGTTGACGAGCAAACAACGATAATAGATAAGTGTCAGGATCAATAGCAGAGTAAGCAGAAATACAGAAAAATATTAATATATTTATATACAGTTTGTCCAAGAAAAAATGAAACCGAGAATTTCAGATGTTTTATCATAACTTAATTACAATTATAATGAATAAATGACGCACATTTGTGAAGCTTAGATCCTCTTCCTTCACCTAACACAATTGATGTGATGCATATCTCACGCATAAGTGATTACAACGAATTTGAAGAGATGAAACCAAAAAGTCATTTGGCGGACGGAATCTGAATTTCAAAGAGAAAATCTAATTTCTAGATATTTTATTGTCTGCCCTTTCATATGACACCTCAATCACGACAAATGAACATGAAATAACAAAGTTCTCTTTGTTTAAAGTGTTGCTTGCATTTCCATAATTTTATTAAACGAATTTGTTTTCACTGGCTTTCTGCCGTAGCAACAAACATAGTTGACCAAAGACTTAACTCCTTTTCGTAGACGATCAGCCATGCATCAAGTCTCTCGTCTTCTTTGTGCATGGCTGATTGTCAACGAAACTTAGTATATATACACATTTACCTATGGTGTAACATTTTCCCTTTTTGTATAATGGATTAGCAATTAGTTCTGTATTATTGCTTTTTCATATTCAATTTTTGTTTAGTTCTCTAAAGCCTTATATATGTATTTGTTAGTTGGAAACTTTCCATTTGTAAGATTACTGTAAATCATATATATTTGACCAAAATCAATATTGCCCATGTATCCATTTACCACACATGGATGCAGAGTGGCAAATGTTGATTAACTCTTATCATGTCACAGGGCTAATCTCCATTGTGCCAAGCCCCAAATCCCCCGTGCCAGGTTGTTTTGGAGATAATCTGATTTACGCGATGGTTCTATGAATAGCGAGTGCAGAATACACAGCACAGTCCAAGAGCATGAACAATAACTGCTTAATTACGAATGCTGCAATGCACGCACATATCACTCAAGCGATGGTTCTCTCGCATGTACAAAGCACTATAACGATAGCGTGCATGCAGCCATATGACAAGCTATGAGTTAAGGGTTGTTTTACAATTAGGGTTCACACTTTGTCTCACTTGGGGTGAAAAAAAAAGTTCCTTTGATTCTTCTGATTTTATGTGTGTGTATTGTATTCAAGTTACTTGTAAATTCTGTATCATTCCAGGGCTACAAATGTCAATTTGTTTTTCAAGCATGAAACATGTCCGTAATGAAATAGAGTCAAGTGTCACCTGACGACATTATGCAGAAAGAAACTATTTTTTGTTTCTTTGTGTGAATGTAAATGACATAGTTTGATAACTTGATGATATGGAATCAGAATACAACTCAATTTTTCAAGTGCAAAATGGTTTTATTTACGTAAAATTGAAGTTTGCACCTGTTCATACCGCAAAATGATGGACTGACAGCATGATGTTACTGATTAAAAACACAGAGCAGGTCGACCCTACATTCTGTACTGCACAGCTACAAACGGTAAGGGTGCTTTTGCATACCAACTTCAAGAATAAAAAGATACATGGTTCTTGAGATATGTGGCGTCAAAAATGTTTGGAGAGGATAATTTTTATTTCGGAGAGGACATTATTTTGGACATGCAGTTGTAACAGTACAACGCACTTTCACTGAAGATAGCAGTCCTATCTACACAGTGCAACGCATTTTAATTGTATACGCTGCGTATTGCTCTCCACGTGCATGTACATACGTGTTCTGGCTCTTACATGTCTGTGCGCACCACGAACATGTACGTGCTTAGTGCATTGCACTTTCAAGACCGTAGCACTGCATAAGGCCTAGCCCTACTAGTCCAGGCATTTCGTGAAAAAAAAGGGGTCAACCTCCCACTAATTGCAACAGAAAGTCTGTCAACTGTTTTATACCCAGAAATATGTCCTCTATAACATATCAAAAGTCTTAAGGAATCCTAGCGGGGGAAAGTTCCGTGGCGGCCATTTTTTAAAATGGCCGCCATTTATAACTACTGTTGTACAATTTTGGGGATTTCTTTTTAACAGCACCTCATTTTACCATGCATAAGGTGTCATATGAAAGACAATTACATTTCCTACAAGATGATACCTCATTCAATAGGTTTCTGGATGATTTGCTTACCAATTTTGAGCCAAAAATGTGATTTTTTACCATTTTTTTCAAAAATATGAATTGCGCCAAAATACATATTTCTCCATATTTATTTGATTATTATGCTAATCCACTTGAAACTTTCTGAAAAACTGTTCAGCATCCTGGTTGATATCATATTCAAATTTCAAGTCTATTACTCTTCAAACTAAAAAGTTATAGCGCTCTAAAGTTGAAATTTTGTTATGAGCCAAAATGGCAAATTTGGTTGCTAAGGGCTATCTTCTCCTTAGCAACGGTAACATATTGGCATGAGAAATAGAATATATCATGAGAAATTGCTATCACCAAGCAGGTGACTACTTTTATAGGAAGTATGATGTCAAATGATGCATTTTCATCCAATTTTAATGATAAATATCGCTTAGTTCCCGTTGCTATGGTAATAATATGCCTAGCAACCGATATAAAACACATATTTTTGTTGTAAATCTAATATTTCCCATATCTCTGCTTCTAAATAACATAGAGAGTTTTGATTTTAAATGCTAAACATACATTTCCAGAGACAAGGAATCAAATTAATTAAATTTTAATGAGCTAAACCTAGCCAAAAAGCCGAAACGGCAGCCATTTTCCAAAATGGCCGCCATAAACCTGATATTTCGCAATATCTCCGCTTCTAAATGACTTAAGGCATTGATTTTCAGTGCTAAATATACATTTTCTGGGCCCAGGAATCCTTTGAAACACATTTCAATGAGCTAAACCTGACCAAAAAGCCGAAATGGCAGCCATTTTCCCAAATGGCTGCCATTAACCTGATAATTCCCAATATTTCTGCTTCTAAAGGCTTAGAATTTGAGTGCAAAACGTACATTTTCTGGGGCTAGGAATCCAATGACACACATTTCAATAAGCTAAACCTCACCAAAAAGCATTATTCTGAGGATGTGTCAACTATATACCATAGAAGGGAAGCTCCCTTGTCAAAGCCATGCACGCGGGAAGTAGTATCACATCCCAGGAGAGCGTGCATGAAAAAATGTGCTGTGATACATCAGGGCCTAACTGCTGTTTGACAGACTTCATGTTCCAGACACGCGGTTTCTTTACATTCTTCTTTGGCTCGGGTTGGAAGAACAGGTCACATGACTTGAGGTTGGTGTGGTAGATGAGCAAGATGAGTAGATTTGTGTCATCTCCGATCAGCATAGTATCAGTGGTGGTTGCAGACTCCACTGCTTTCTGCACTATGAGGAGACCAGCGTCACCTGCAGCATGATGTTTCTGGCAGTTCTTTGCCGGTAGTTTGGTGCTGAGCATGTTGATGAAGTGCTGCTTATTTGTCTTGTTTGCCAGGAATTGTTCCTTCTTCATTGTGGTCTGCATATCTTCATCAAACGTCACCGTTGCTCCAGCATTCCCTCTTGCACGTCTTTGGTGTGCTGTGCCCTTTGTTGATGTACCATCATATCCATCAAACACGGCTGTTGCCTGTCCATACTTCTTTGGGACATACTCTGTGTATTGCGTGCAGATACCTTTGCATGTTAAACCACTTGCCTATGGAATGCGCTGAACTAGTGTCCCAACATCCAACACGTAGTGGACTTGGCCTGTGATTCCTGGTGCATCCTTTGTCAGGAGTGTCCAGATAGCATCTGCTAGCACTGGCTTCTGTGGCTGTCGGAGCAGAAGTGAGGAATTAAACAGAGTTGGTGGGTAACTGCACAGCTCATATTTGAACACAGACTCTAGAGCCTCTGTAGCTTTCGCAGCAATTGTCAGTCACTGGAAAAGCAGCTGGGGATCCACTTGTACTGCCTCACCATCAATCTTTACTGCCGATTTCAAAGCCAAGGTGATGGCCTGATCCTTCCTCTTGAATGTGTAGTCAGCAGCAATTTGTCCATCCATGTTGGTCAGGATTGCTGTTCCAACAGTTTTTGCTGAATCCATATTGACTTTTCTGGTTGCATGTACCCCTGTTGAAATGCTGCGCAAGCTCGGATCTGAGCTGAAGGGTTTTCTCTTTTTCAGACAGCTGATAACTGCATGTGTGTCTTTCATGTCACATGCTTGTCTAGCATTTGTCATGCCCTTGTTTTGTTCACCAGTGTTATAGTTCACACCTGTAAGCTGTTGAATAGCATTGTTGACATCAGCACAGGCAGGCATGGAGAGCAGCCATATGAGACGCTGTTGCTCTGTCATGCCTCGCCCTCTCGTCAGGCCACCGCTGGTCTTCATACACCTCATTAGGACCTGTTCGATGGTGAGATCTACAGACAGACCAGCCCATAGGCGATCACTTCTTCTGACAACATGGAACCCTTCTTTGAATCGTTGGTACACATCTGGATGTTCATCCTTGAGCTTGCTCATTTGATGCACATAGAGGCGGATTGATTTGGTGTAGAGGTTGTGCTCAGAGGCTGCCAGGTAGGGCAACATTTCTGACACAGTTTCAAGGTGCAACGCCCAGTTGCCAATGCGTTCTGCTCTAATAAACTTCCGTAGTATGTCAACCATCTCCATGTACTGCAGCCAAAGTGTGGCGGTCCTAGAGGACTTCAGGGATTCGGTTTTGGCCCAGAGGAGCTTCTTGATTCTGGTTAAAACATCAGCTTGGCAGAACTCCTCTGCAGACACAGAACCTTCCATCAGATTCTTGTAAAGGGGAACACGTTCATCAAGATCAGCGTTTCCAGTTCCGTTTGTCGTAGGCTCATCATCTGGTGGCACTGTTGCCTCATTGGTCTCCTCCACTTCATGTGGATCTGCAGATGGTTGAAGGAGTGGCATTCCAAGTGCGTCTGACAAAATCAAGGCGTAGATTGCTTCCCAAGAAACTCATTTATGTTTGAAAGCCTCCCAGGCGCAAAAGCATGTCATTCAAAACACTTCCTGTGGGCTCAGTCTCGATGATCATGTGGGCTAGCCACCATAGTGGTTGGCCAAAGGTGATGATGGGCGTAACACCATGGCGACAAGCATGCTCACACACAAAATTCAGTGTGGAATAGATGCAAGTGACATCGCTGGGATTCATGTCGATCATTGGGAGAAACATCACCGATGATTTCCCGGGGTGGTCACCATGATGCACTAGCTGCATCAGTCCAGACCATGCCGGTCTTGGTGAGGTGAACATAATGAATGTCTTCCACATGAGATCAAGGTCTACTGTTGGGTCCTTTGCCTTCATGTTGATCACCTTCTAGTATGCCAGTGTTGTCATACCGCGGCTCTCTTCTTTGTGGTAATGGATAGGAATTCGTCCCACCGTGGAGATATCGATGGAGGTGACCCGCGCCCTGAGGGTAGGTCTGCTGGTCTTGGTGGCTGGGGTTATGGCAGCAATCATCCCCATGCCATGGAATGTATTGTTACCATAAAGGGTACAGATGTTGTGGTCTACATTTTGTCTGCAGCATACTGGACAAACTCCGAACTGAAATCAGGTATGTCTGTCCCATGAGACATCACAACATTAGTTAACACTGCAGACCTGGTGGTACACTGCATCTGCAGCATGAAGGTCATGCACATGGAGGACGCGGGCTTTGACTGTTTCTGGCATCCTTCCTTTTGTCACAGGATTACAAGATAATGTCCTTGAATAATTATGACCTATACATGAACGTTGTCCATCAGGCATACGGCATGCCATGGTATATAGTTGACACATCCTCAGAATAATGCTTTTTGGTCAGGTTTAATTTATTGAAATGTGTGTCATTGGATTCCTAGCCCCAGAAAATGTACGTTTTGCACTCAAATTCTAAGCCTTTAGAAGCAGAAATATTGGGAATTATCAGGTTTATGGCAGCCATTTGGGAAAATGGCTGCCATTTCGGCTTTTTGGTCAGGTTTAGCTCATTGAAATGTGTTTCAAAGGATTCCTGGGCCCAGAAAATGTATATTTAGCACTGAAAATCAATGCCTTAAGTCATTTAGAAGCGGAGATATTACGAAATATCAGGTTTATGGCGGCCATTTTGGAAAATGGCTGCCGTTTCGGCTTTTTAGGCTAGGTTTAGCTCATTAAAATTTAATTAATTTGATTCCTTGTCTCTGAAAATGTATGTTTAGCACTTAAAATCAAAACTCTCTATGTTATTTAGAAGGAGATCTGGGAAATATTAGATTTACAACAAAAATATGCGTTTTATATCGGTTGCTAGGCATATTATTACCATAGCAACGGGAACTAAGGGATATTTATCATTAAAATTGGATGAAAATGCATAATTTGACATCATACTTCCTATAAAAGTAGTCATCTGCTTGGTGAGAGCAATTTCTCGTGATATATTCTATTTCTCACGCCAATATGTTACCGTTGCTAAGGAAAAGAGCCCTTAGCAACCAAATTTGCCATTTTGGCTCATAACAAAGTTTCAACTTTAGAGCGCTATAACTTTTTAGTTTGAAGAGTAATAGACTTGAAATTTGGATATGATATCAACCAGGATACTGGACAGTTTTTCATTTAGTTTCAAGTCGGTTAGCATAATAATCAAATAAATATGGGGAAATATGTATTTTGGCGCAATTCACATTTTTGAAAAAAATGGTAAAAAATCACACTTTTGGCTCAAAATTGTTCAGCAAATCATCCCGAAACCCAATGAATGAGGTATCATCTTGTAGGAAATGTAATTGTCTTTCATATGACACCTTATACATGGTAAAATGAGGTGCTGTTAAAAAGAAATCCCCAGAATTGTACAACATTAGTTATACATGGCGGCCATTTTGAAAAAATGGCCGCCATGGCACTTTCCCCAACCCGGATTCCTTAAGACTTTCGATATGTTATAATGGACACCTCCAAGAGCACAAAACAGTCGAGACATTTTCTGTTGCAATTAGTGGGAGGTCATATCAAATTATGCCTGGACTATACTGTATAATTAGCACTGCAATGATGTTATACAGGTCTCAAACAGTAGATGGCGCTGTTCCACAAAATTAACGTAATTAATTAATGTAAACAAATGGCATATGATTACATATTTTTGAAAAGTAATTGCTCGTTTCAAACAATTTCTTCGCTGTTGTAGGTTGATCTAACAGTGCAAATAGTTGGCCAAGGAAGATTTTCCTGGGCTGTCCATTTTTGTAAGGCCATCAAAGTGAGTTTTTCTATTGTGTACCCTGATTGTAAAACAACCCTGAATGTCTTACCAAATGACATTTGTGCCGCGGCTGGACTCAACCCTCGAACCAGGTAATACACAGTGACATGACGTATCCAATATACAGCGACACCCTCTACTATAATAATTATAAATTGGTGTAAGATAAATATGGAATTGACTTACAGGCTATCCCACTAGGGATACTGGTTCCAGTGGTGGTGACTCCAAACTTGATGGTTTGTAAGGGGTTGATTCTCTTTATAGATAACTGGGCACGGGTCTCGCCATTTTGTAGAATGTTGATGTCAATTTCCCGGATGACCTCGTCGGCAGTTGTTTCGTAATCCTTGATATAGAAGACGATGTAGTGCATGAGACAATACATCTCGTCCCCCGTAATCACCTTTGAATCAATTAAAAAAATCAGAAGTTCATTAACCGTTCAGATATGAAGCGTTGAACTGCGTAATCTCATGGAGTGTATGTTAGTTTTCGTTTTTTTTTTTAACAGTGACGACGTCATATCTTTTTTTCCCGCGTCATATCTGAGTAAGTAACCATAATCAAAGCAATTTATAACGGAAACGTGCATTGACATACAGGGAGCAGTAATGTGAAGTTTCGAAAAAAAAGCACCACGCTTTTGTATGCTCTGGTGTTCAGACGCGAGGCCTTCTTTCAACACTCCATTAACCAAAAATTAAAGGTAATAACTTCTTTATGAAGAATGCATGAAAACGAGAGAGAGAAAGAGAGAGGTTGAAAAGAGAGAGAGAGGACGAGAGGGAGAAGAGAGAGAGAGAGAGAGAGAGAAAGAGAGAGAGAGCGAGAGCGAGAGAGAGAGAGAGAGAGAGAGAAAGAGAGGTAGAATGAGAAAGAGGAAGAGGGGAGAGAGAGCCAATATTGAAAACGAGTGAAATATATGTACACGTATTAGCTGTAATAGTTTGTGTTCACAAATTATTAAACACGTTATTAAATGTTCAATAATAATGTCAAAAATATTATTAAGTTTTGTATACATTACATTGAACATTTCTTAATCATGACGATTTTATCTAAAAGTTTGTTTTGCATTCTCCACTATTTAAGTTTCATTGTTTAACACTCCTGTTAATCTTACCTTTCTTACTTTTACACCATTTTTCGAACAAGCCTCCAACGTCACGTCTGAATCTGTGACCAATGTCACCAAGGTGTCTCGGGACTCCAAATCAAATCCTACCCACTCCTCGTGATCCTTAATCATCTTAGAATAAGGGAAGAAAAATAAATATTCAAGGGAGTGTAGCATGACGAGACTACATGTAATATCCGTGGCCTGACTCGGCGGCATTCGGGTATAATACGACTACGCGGGAGCGTGCGCAGGGAGTGTGTGTGTGTGTGTGTGTGTTTTTTTTTTTTTTTTTTTTTTTTTTGGGGGGGGGGGGGTAGGTGTTTTGTGTTCAAACACCTCCCTCAATGCTTCTGTCAGTGGCGGATCTAGAAAAAGGGGCGGCGCCCAGACCCCACCCCCCCCCCCCTTTACCAAAACAAAGAAAAGTTAAACAAGTTTCTTCTTTGTTTTTGCTCAAGAGGGGGTTGGGTGTTGATTTAAAAAATATATATATACACTACCCGCCACCTGCCCCCTCCCGATATTTTTCTTCACGAATTTGGCAAAGAAAACAAAAATTAGTGGCATATGTAACGTTGTATCATCCGCTCAATCTAACTTGCATGCATGAAAAAGGTAAAGTTTTCAAGAAAGTGTGTTTCTGTCTAGCGTTGGGATGCCCGTAATTCACTTGGGTAACCTTTCAAATAATATTATACAAACAAATAATATGCACTTTCTCTGTACTGTTGTCGGAAAGACATAGTACAATCTCGACATTTTTACGTGGGAGCAAAATGGCGGCGTGTGCATTCGAGCACATCTCCCAGCACTTTCAACGGCCACACGTCCATCTGTGAATTATACATTGGGGTAAGCGTTTAACGTATGTTACAGACCCATGAACTCAACGCTGTGTGTTGTGGTCTACTTCTTTTATGAGACAAGTCCAAGAACGCGTTTCCATATATGCATGCCCCTCCCCCGCTTATTCTCTGGCTGGCTTATTCGTCGCCAAAGATTTTAATTCGAATTTGCCCCCCCCCCCCCAAAAAAAAGTGGTCATTACCCCTCCCCCCTATTATTTATTGCAATGACGAAATCGTCATTGCCTTGTTTTCGTTCACATTCTGCCCCAAACATATACTTATCCTTATCCTTATCCTTATCGTACGGAAATCCCATTCGTTTTGCACACAGTGCTTGTTATTCCTAGTTAGGTACTTTCCTCAAGTCCTTTTCCTTTCCAAAACTCGTAGGCATCATCTCTAGCATCTCATCCAGGTCACTATATTCTTCGATTTTCGAAATCACTCATGCATAACCGTCCAGGCGCCATTTTGTCCGTTTCTGGCCAATTGTAAGGCCTTTCTTTCTTCCTTCCTATCTCCACTATCCTAAATCCTACAAACTTTTAACAAATTCCTTTAGATAGTCTAAGAGATGTTCCTTTATCTGCGACACATAACCTGACCTTTAAAATGCCATCTTCGTCATCGAAATTCGAATCTGAAACCGACTCCGTCAAAAATCTTTAAAATTCTCGAAAAATGGACCCCTAAAAATCTAAAACTGCCATAACTTTCTCATATAATTTCCGTTTGGTTTTTAAATCTAACAGTATCTTTATCTTAAAATTGCGCATAGCCATGCCATATTACTCGCTCCAATGGTTATGCAAAATATAAATAGCGCCTTCTAAAGTTCTGGGAATTGGCTTTCTTTCTGTGGCCGTATTTCAATTATGGCTTGGCAAGCTTGAAAATACTTGAAAATATGATACTTGAAAATATGCCCTTTTCAGCCATGAACAAAATTATATACCCTAACACTTACCAAATTTGAGAAAATTGCCTTCCAAATTCGCCATTTTCAAGAAAATTGAGAAATAACTTAAAATTACGATCCTTATGCCTACGTCAATTAATCTTGGCAGACACATGTATCCATATATGTGACAATTGTCTGACAAGTTTGGTAAATTTTATTGACGTCAGCACAAAGTTATCGCTAAAAATGATGAATTTACTATGCATTACGTAATAGCGCGTTTAATGCGTGCAATACATTGCGCGCAGATGACAATGGTGTCAAACTGACCGCAATGACGTGCCTGTTCACACAGAAAATTGTGAGTAAATCGCATTTGAACAAGGGTCACTATACGAATTCTGCTGAGTTTCCGCCACGTAATAACACGTATCGGATTTGACGTAATTTTTTCAGTTTTTCAGACTGCTTTTTGCCCCCCCCCCCCTACCGTCCTTTTTTCCCTTGTAATTTTGTAAGCGTATTCTGGCTGGCCAAACGCAGAGCCTCTCGAAGCCGGATTTTTAAAATTCGTCAAGGGAGCCATGTTAGACGCCATTTTATTTTATCACATAAGCTACATACTTCTTACACATTCTTACACAGAAGCTCCTTCGTTTGACACGTAGAAACATGGCGTTATTGCACGCATATCGTTGTTACACGATTGCATATTTAGTTCCGAATTGTTATACTGCAGTAGATTTTGTTTAACCCCCCCCCCCCCCCAAAAAAAAAATAATAATAAAAAAAAAAAAAAAAAAAAAAAATAAAATTAAAAAAAAATAAAAATAAATAAATAAATTAAAAAAAAATAAAAAAAATAAATAAAAAAAAATAAGAAACGCACAAAAACTTACTGGGCATCATCATGCCCCGCCCCCCCCCCCCTCAAATTTTTTTTTAAAACAATCTAATTGGCACATGTCATTTTGAACATTCAGTGTAAGTTTCGATGGTTTCTGTGAGAATTTATTTTCTATATTAACCAGAGCTCAAGTTTAGCTTTAAAACTTTAAGTGCGTGCAGTGCATATTCCATAATGCACTCGCAAGCATTACACGCTAACACATATCTTATTTCATGTTCCCATATTGTACTTACCCTGGCAAATGGGAAGCCACTCAGCTGATGGTAGAAACTTATTTTGACTGGCATAGGCTTTCTCGATTTCCATCGCCTTGGAAGGAAGCCCATGAAACCGATGACCTTTTCCATGTCACCTAATACCACCTGGATTTAATAAAAACATGATCGCAATTATTTCCTAAAAATCTAGCTCAAGGGGAATTTATTCTCTAGTATGTCCCATAGAAATGTTCTCATCACGTAATATCTTATCGTCATGTTTTTAAATTAAAAACAAATGATAAACAAGGCTATTAAAAATGCCTTAGGTTGACTTTTCCAAAGTAGTTCATTTCGTGTTGAACATATATATACACATTTCAGGAAAACAGGTTATTCTTAAATGAAAAAGACTAAACAAAGAGGTTCCATGATAAATCGTGTTCCGGAACTCAATAACAAAATACATGTCTACCTCAACTATTGGCTATCCTCTTTAGAAAGGCCACATTGTCTATTATGGTCATATATTTCGTCTCCCTCGTGGGAGAAAGACGAAGAACCTGTCTACAAAGGCCACCTGTCTTTTTTCGTTTCCTTTTGATGGACTTAATATATAGGTTTTAACCCTAAAAGGCCGGGCTATTTGAGGTCTTAATACGACTTGGGGGGGGGGGGTGATCTCTCTCTCTAGTTCTATCCTTACAAAGATGACGTGGTGGAGTGGTTCATTAATTTGAATTTCAAGCAAAAGGTTCAAATCCCCGCTTCGCACTAATGTCCTTTGTTAAGACAAAACATAAATCTATGATATCGTATTTTTTGTAATGTATTATTACTTTCCTTATTATTAGTATCATTAGTATTATTGTCAATTTAAAAAAAAAAAATCATAATATCATCAACATTTTTTTTTCTTTTTGCTGCCTTCTTCTTCTGTTTTTCTTGTTTCGTTTGATTATAATAGTGATCTAGACAAGAATAATGCTAAATCTAATAAAAATAACATAAATTCTAGCAATGATACAACTTAGAAATAATGAGAACTTTGATGAACATAAATTTGTTAGTGCTGCATTTCTTGAACTTATAAATGTGTTTGACGGTATACCCCATAAATTGCTTTTGTTCAAAATGTTGTACCTTGGAATTCATGAAGCTCAGTTGAATTGATTTGAGCATTACGTGGCAGGCAGAAAGCAATGTGTATTTCATAAAGGAAACAAAAAGTGTCCTTCTCTCCATTCGAACAGGAGTCCAACGAGGATCCATACTAGGATCATTTCTTTCTTTTTTCTTCATGTATGGTATCTAAAATCTAAATATTAATCTACATACAAAGCTCTCACTTTTATGCGGACGAAACAGCTGTATTTAACTTCGGTTTCGATGTGAGGATAGTGCAGTCAATGTTACAATCAGGCATAAATAAGTTTAGGAATTTTTTATTTTTTTAAGATATTGGGATGACTGTTCGAGGAAAAGTTGATTTCTTCTTTCAGACCACAAATGCCTTCAAAGTGCATGGTTATTGCTCTTATTCTTATTTATGACATTTGTAGTGCCCTTTTAGAACCTGAATTTGCTATGAAGGCAATTTTAGTCCCAGAAATGTGTGAAATTAAGCCAATACGATCATACCTGTTCAGCTGCACTTTTAAAAAAATATGGTGAATCAATTAATTAATTAATAATAATAATACGCGGGCCGAATGGTTATTATAAACAACACGAATAGGCCAACAAAAAGCCAACGTCGGTATTGGCTGGAATAAAACGTACAAGGCGCTATCACGTTCTTTCAACGGCTGGTTCAAATTATAGAATATTTGTGGGGCACCAATAATATTATACATCGTTACATTTATGGATATTTCAGCCGTCCCTGAACCGATTTTGATTTAAAAAAAAAATGATTTTGTCATTTAAATTGTATGTTCTTTCAAATTTGACACTCAGTTTTTCAATAACTCAAACACGAATTATTTTGTGTAGCGCCCTCTGCAACATAACTCAACTTTCCCCTTAACTCAGACAAAGCAACAAATTATGTTCCTTTCATCCCGTCGGAAAAGACGTACTCATATTGCTCCGGTTGTCTCATTTTCGCTCGCTGGACGTTTATAGCAGAAGACAATCGGCGGATTAGACGACACTTGATAGTGAATTTGTATGTGAGATTGCTTTGCTAAATATAAAATACAAGAACATTGTCCATATCTTTAAACTATCATTGATATCTGACAATTAAACAGTTATTAAAATAAACCTATCAAACTCCATAATACAATGAAATACTTGACTTAAAGTAGGGGAGTTTGATGTGGTGCACGGGGTGGTGCACAATTGCACCCCTCTGTACATAATCGAATAGTCCATGTCGATCATAAATATTCATGTTTTTGCTTACCTCGGCAAAATGTTTGCTTATCTTCAATGGGAAAATTACGGTGGGGGGTTGGATGAAATGGACATAATGAACCGATCAAAACCTTATAATCGCGTGGCAAACTGAGTCCAAAGTTCGACTTGTTTCACATGTGTTATGTAGGCAATGGCGAGCTTGCAACCTATTTTGATCAAATTACGGTGGGTAAACTTTCAAAAGTCAACGGGACATGAGGGTTCCAATGAAAGGGTTCCAATTTTTAACGATTTTGGGGGTAAAATTCCATAGGCTAAAATGTTAGGCTGCTGACTTTGACGATAGGGGGCGTTGTCAAATGAGCCTAAACGGAGCAATATGTTTAATTTTCAGATATATATGAATGGTCAACTACTAAAAACTGTCACTAGACTTTAAACATCTTGGTGTAATTCCAATTTGTTGAAGTAGTTAAGAACATTTACGATCAATTGCATGTATACAAACAATCAAGTGTTGTTTATATATTGAAATTTGAATCAATTGTATTTTACACTCGTATGTACTCAATGTACATCCGTACATTGACTAATGTTGTACTCTTTGGGGCTCTTTAACAAAAAGGATAGTTTGAGATGTCAAAACAAATACGCTCGAGAGGTTTGAATGCTGACTATAATGCACCATCATTGGGACTTCTTTGCTCACGTAAATGGTAGCCAATTGAACAAAAAATAAACTTTCATTATTTGTTATGGTGTACAATTTATTGCACAACCTTGCCCAACAATACCACTTTATATACAGTGCGTCCCCAGAAAAACGAAACCGAGAACTATCGATGTTTTATCATGACTTAATCACAATTATGATGAATAAATGACACATATTTGGAAAGCTTAGATTCTCTTCTTTCATTTGATGGAACTCATATGATGCATATTCCACGCATGAGTGATTAAAAGCAATTTGAAGAGAGGAAACATACAAATCATTTGGCGGGTGGTATCTGAATTTCAAGGAGAAAATCACACTTCTAGAAAGTTCAATTTCTTCCCTTTCATATGACACCTCAATCAGGAAAAATGAGCCAGGAATAACAAAGTTATGTTGGTTTAAATTAAGGCTTGCATTTCCATAATTTGATCAAACGAGTTCGTTTTCACTGGCTGCCTGCCATAGCAACTAACAGAGTTGACAAAAGACTCCGTTTCGTTGACGATCAGCCATGCACAAAGAAGACGAAAGAACTGATGCATGGCTGATCTTCAACGAAACGGAGTTACGTCTTTTGTCAACTTTGTTAGTTGCCTGCCGTAGCAGTGAAAGCCTGTGAAAACGAACTCGTTTGATCAAATTATAGGGATGCAAGCATTACTTTAAACCAACATAACTTTGTTATTCCTGGCTCATTTTTCCTGATTGAGGTGTCATATGAAAGGGCAGAAATTGAACTTTCTAGAAATGAGATTTTCTCCTTGAAATTCAGATACCGCCCGCCAAATGACTTGTCGGTTTCCTCTCTTAAAATTGCTTTTAATCACTCATACGTGAAATATGAATCATATGAGTTCCATCAAATGAAACAAATGAAAGAAGAGGATCTAAGCTTTCCAAATATGTGTCATTTATTAATTATAATTGTGATTAAGTTATGATAAAACATCAATAATTCTTGGTTTCGTTTTTTTCTGGGACGCACTGTATAGGAGACCTTACACATATTAAACGAAAAACTTTATAATCGCAAGAAATGGTTTGAGAGTGGCAAATTTTCCATGAATGTGTTGTCAAATGACATTAGCGCCCGGTTGGGACTCGAGCCGCGAACCTAGTATGATCAATCGTCCGGTTGACGTATCTACTACACCAGGACACCTAGACAAGTTTACAGGGACACGATAATGCTTCAGAAGTAGCAGACTATAGAAGGACTACCTCCTCGAAATACTCGTAACAATATACCTACCTGCACTTGCTAGAGAAAAGATGGAGTAGCAGGCAGTGTCTACCTTACGAACGCAATCCCGTTGGCCGGTTCCACCTCGGAGAAACAATGACTGGATGATTCGATGCGTTTTGATGAAGTGAGCTCTCTCTCGACGTTAGCGCGCTCGAAATTCATGAAACAAGAAAAGCCTCAACGCACAAATGAGATAACAGCTTCGTTTCACGAGACCGCCATAAGTACAAGTTCACCGACATGCTATTGAAACACGTGTTAAATTTGCTACATGCATTCCAACAAGTTGTTGGTGAACTTGTTCTTACAACGATTTCATGCAACGGTGCCTTTGTTCGTATGGAACTGTGCCACAAACTTTGCGTAAACTCGGCGAATTTTAGACAACGATTCAGTCGTATCAAAGCAGAGATGGGTTATTTAGTTTTGACACAATAATGATAGAAACAAAATGTGACTATACTGATGTCTGATGTCACCGATAGATCTGATGTCACCGAAACCAATAGATTGGTTTTTACTTAGTAGTTGAGGCATTGGCGTTATGAGCCAAGGACAGGGGTTCGATTCCCGGCTGAGACATTAACCAAATGTTGTTATGACAAACAAATAATCTATAATGTATCTATCATGTGATATATATATACCAAAGACTCGAATGCTTTTTCGTTGTTCCCATTGCAATATTTATCTCTACTGGCGTTAAATAGGCTGTTATTACTCGTTGAGCCAATCAAGACTGAAAATGGGTCATTTTATTTTTAAGGATGTAATTACATGATCAAAAACCTCGTTCTTAGTTAATGGGCAAAACCTTCGTGTAGGTTGTTGTTGTTTTTTCGTTGGTTTCATGATGATGACGTAATTGCGTAATATAAGTGTCACATTTTTGTGTGTCATAACACAAGCAGCCTTAACTAAATTATATTTGAAAAACTGGAAGTAACGCTACTCAACAATAGTAAAGAGGTCTGGGTGAACATATAAAATCCATCAAAATCCCCCCCCCCCCGATCCCCCTTTCTTAAGGATAAAGACCAGTTATGGTCATGCGATTACATTGTAAAAAAAACGTTGTAAAATCGATCAGAAAAGGTTGATCATCTAGCATATAAGTATTAGTGTGAACTGCAAGGTTCTGGAATCATCAAAATGATAAGAAATGTTGACATGTTTTGGTAAAGTTACAAGCACTGTACACAGAATGATGTATATGGGACTACGCGACACATGCGTGATATCTATAACGTCCAAATAGATATACTAATTTACCAAATATATAAATTAGTGTCATCATGTAGTCAAAACATATTCTTTTACCTGATTCGTAATAAGAGCTTCCATTTCATATTTTTGAGAAGGGGGCGTTTCCCAAACTGGTCTTTACCTTTAAATACTGTTTTGATAATACCAATTATTTGTTTTAGCTTTTTAATTCTATTTTACATGCGTGTTTGTTGATAATTTTATAACTGTTTGCGCTTTGTATGAATATAATTTTGACTTGCACTTTACAACCATGTAAAACAGAGCTCGAGTGAATTGAATTGAATACCATTCCTTGTTTCTCTCGAATTATCATGGGAACAAAAATAACGTTCCGCTTTCCAAAAAAAAAAAGAGTTGAGAAAAGAGAGAGAGAGAGAGAGAGAGAGAGAGAAATAGAGAGGAAGAGGAGGGGAGGATAGAGAGAAAGAGAGATAGAGAAAAAGAAATGAGAAGGAGAGTGGGAGAGAATAAGGTGGATTGAGAGAGGGAGAGAGAGAGAGAGAGAGTTGTAAGGAGAGGGAAGGAGAGAGAGAGAGAGAAAGAAAGAGAGAGAGAGAGGGGGTGGTTGTGACAGTTGTTTCAATCATACCCAATATTGTACAAATTTTACCAAGCACTTTGTAGACTCTGGGCAAAGGAGAAATACGCAATAAATTAACCACACGGTACACTGGTTGGCTTACAAACAAATTAAAAGTGATTCTATGATGGGGGTGGAAGGGGGGGGGTCTACTTTGAGTCTGTCCTTTTATTGATTCTTGAATTATGAATATCAATAATAATGTTACCATTGTCCCTGTCTTTTGTGTACGCTCCCTAGGTTTCCCCCCTTTATCCCCTTCTCTTACCCCCTGTACAACCTTCGCGTGGGACCAAAGCCTAGGAACATCGTCAATCATGCTCGAATGTTCTCTACTATAGTCATTATTGATCATTGTTCCAAAACTTTAAAGATAAGTTAGGGTTCTGCGACAGGTGGAAAAAAAAGCGGGAGTTCCTTTAATAATGTCATGTTTGAGTGAAAGAGTATCGTATAAAAAGTCCACTGAAAAGGGGGATGGCTCTTTAATTGCCCTCATATTTTAACTAGGAACGTAACAACTAAATGTTATAGACCAAGCTGTCATGCCACGTGTTAGTGTAGTCCCATATACACATTTCTGTGTATAATGCATGTGACCTCAATGAAGACTGAGTCAGTATCTTATCATTTTAATTCAAACCCCTCACAGCATAATATACCAATACTTCTTATGTTAAAGCATAACACGTTCTTTCATCGTTGTTTTCTGAACTCGATTTTCCATTCGATTGATCAATAATATCAGTGGCCATTGTTTATTCACCCCCTCTGAGGGTGATTCTAGTATTCTGTACAAGAGATGAGAGAGGGAAAACCCAGGGAAATCCCCCTCCCATCCCCACCCGAAAGAAATGAATAGTCGTTGAGAGCAACCGTCGACCTCCTGAAACGATGGAAGGACCAACGCGAATATGGCGCGAAGCCTCCGAAAACTAAATAATTGGCATATGTTTGTAACACTGCCGGGAACTAAAGGAGTGATTTTATTTCGTAATCTGTTGAAGAAAAATCCAACCGTAACTCGTATAAATGAAAGCAAACAGAGAAGCAAACAGGTGACGGTTTAAATGAAATGGTACATAACATAACAAAGTTATGAATTTCCTGTAAAGCTGTAACTACTATACGTGTTGGCGCTTCGAATTGGCCGAATCAATAATGTCAGTGTAAAGTAGTGTTGGACTTCTATTCCATTTCTACATGCAAAATAACTCAAATGTATTTTTTCGTCAAAACGTATGAGAGGACTAGGAGAGGACCTGTCAACTGTTGTTATTCATATTATATTGTCAGTAGTGCCCCAAGTGAGAAGGGACTGGAATAAGACGTGTACATATGGAAACTATTGAAATGTTCGTACACGACAAACGGGATATGTGTACACGTGACAATCCGATGATAAAAATGCTTATTTTTAAATTTCATAGATTTATTGATCTCATTTCGAATTTACTTTGAACTTGTGCCAGAATGTATGTTGTTATTGTCTCCGTCATTTTCCCTCTCAAACATAACACATTGCATAGAGTACAGTGTATATCACCTAGTAAAAAAAAACAAAAATAACTTTCAAATAAATAAAATCATTACAACCCAAACGGATTACTTTAACACAAAAGAAGAAATAATAATGCATCAAGGAGACTTTCTTTATTTTCTTATCTTACTTAATGAATACGTTGGCGTGGTTTTACCCCACATATTTGGAATTTCCGTCTAGAACTTTTGCTTCTTGTAAAGGTTTGATATATTTCAATATTTATGTTGTGTGCATTTGTGTGTTAACTCTTCTTGTATGATAAATCCATGCCAAACATAAAGAAACCGGAGATTTCGTTTAGACTTGATAAGCACGTAATTTGCATTAAACAATCAAACGTGGGATAGAATTAATCAACACTTTAATTAATACAACCATTATGACGAGCAAAGACTTTGGCTGAATCCCCGAACAGATATGATAAGAGATCATAAATTACGATGTAGTATATCAATGGACATTTACAAAACCTCATTGTACAGGGTAATTGGAGCTGCATTGTCGAAGGATCATTATCTTTGTATTTTTGTGTGTGTGCTGTTTTTCAGTTTTCTTTCTTTGTCATAAAACCACTGGCGACTGATTGTGTTTTCGTTTCCAAAGGTCAGCTGAAATTGACAAGAAATCACGCCTTCTAAAAATAAAATGGGTCAAGTAAGAAAGGCGGTTCGTTCAAATTGTTTTCGAGCGATTTGTCAAGCTAATAACAGCTATGGCTAAGTTCAAAGGTTGCCATTTTTTTAACATAATCAATCGGCAAAGTCTCATAAAAAAATGACATCGATCGATAATCATGTTGTTGATAAATAGGAAATTGTCAGATATCGGAGTAACTTTTAAAAAGAAAACTTTGATTTCACACAAACGTCACAAATTACGTCGCCTTGCTGGCAGAAGGGCGTTAGCTCGAATTTCAGGTAAAAAAAGGAAGTGCTATTAAAGCAGAAAGGCGTTAGCACTAAATCACGTCAAACTTTTATAAAACTGACCTATTTCCGAAACAAATTTCTGGCAGTGTTCAACTATAACATTTATATTAGTCTTTAAATATAAACAAATCTTTAGATATGAATTATTCCAAAAGTAGTTTTCGAGTCGCTCGCGCGTTAACGCTCTTCTGCCAGCCGAGCAGTAGTTTGATAAGAGTCATATAACTTGTATGAAAATGAATCACGTTTGTGTTTGTTTGATGTGAGGCCTGTGTAATGATGGAGATTACTTTGGGTCCTGTTGATGAAAACTGTAATTAAGTTTGCAATATTAAAACGAATTATCAACATTTCTTCTCAAAATAGGCTTTCCTAAACCTTTAAGAACAAAAAATGTCTCAGAATAATATTTAAAGAAATTCCCCATGTTTAAATATGATTTCCTATCTTTTTTCGAGCTCATGTCAATAAATAACTCGACCAAAACAAATTCGAAATATTTTCCCTTTTCCCAGAATATGATAATAATGATAATATCATGAGTATTATCATTATTATTACTACTACCATTTATAAGAAGATTACTGTTTTTATAATTGTTATTATTATTACCATTAATTTATTATTACTACTATTATTATTATTATTGTTATTAATATCATTTATACTTATTAGGAATTATTACCAGAACTCAAACTCATCTTTGAATACTAAATGTAAATATCTTTAAATCATACATTCCAGTTGCAAATTATTGTAAAAGCTAAAGCAATTTTATACCTAAATGGTAGTGTGTTTCTGACAACATTCAAATACATTTTCATTACACTTTATTCACTTGTTTACAACTTGTGTTTTGTTTGTAAACCAAATTAGAAGCCTCCCCTTATGTACATATGTTTTCGTCCCTTTAAACATGTTGCTTACACAGGCATGTTTTAACATATATCAACAACACAATAAAACAAAACAAAACCTGACTGTAGCCAATGATTTTAAAGCACTTTTAATCCCCCAAAATACGCATAGAATTAACCGAACATGAAGATTAAAACAAAATATAAAAGCTTAAAACCAATAAACTTCAATGATTGTCAAAATATAATGGCCAGTTTTTCTCGAGGCACTCACACAAACACACACATAATATATACACAGCGTCCCTGAAAACAAAAACATAACACAACTTTGTTGTTTAATCACTCAATAATTCGAAATAATTTTTCGATGACTAGTACTTTATTAAAGAGCTCTTTTTCTCCTCTTGTAATTGACACCTTAAAAATAATCAATAAACTACTCATGACCAAATTTGGATAGTATGAACAAAAAATGTAATTAAACCCAAATAAGCAAATGCCTCCTATATTTGGTTCCGTTTGCTTTTTAAAGGAAAGAAAACAATTAGTGAATTATTTATCATATAAGAAGGCTAATAATCTCAACTTCCAATTGGCAGCATATAAACATCGGTTCCAATTATTACATTTGTAAAACCATTTGCATATATGTATGAATATTTATATATATGTATATATAGTTTGCTAGTTGAAACACTCAACTCTCAATTGACATCCAACCGATTTTGTGAGTAGACTACTCAACGCAGCCTCACGTGCTCGCTGAAATTGGCGCACGCTAGGAGTGTTGGCTCAGTCAGTAGAGCGTCCGCCTCACAACCGGGAGGTCGTGGGTTCGAATCCCGGCCGCGTCATACCAAAAGACGTTAAAAGATGGGAGTTGTTGCTACCTTGTTTGGCGTTCAACAATAAGGGGATAGAGCAACGTCGATCTGGCGCTGCTCAGTGGCTGCCGGGCTCACGATCAATTGGGCAAAAAGAATTTCCGTTTCGGTTTAATAAAATTTGGAGTGGACTATTAGGCTATTATTATTATTATTATTATTATTATTAAGTCTTACTTGGGTTCTGTGTGCAAGATTGCAAGTTACATTTTTTATTTTCTCCTCTATACTCCTTATACATTAGTCCATATAAACAATTATAATTAAATTGTGATATACACATTAAGTTTCGTTGTTTTTAAAGAAGAAGTCGAGTTCTGGTCATGCGATTGCATCGTGGAAGAAACAGTGTGGAATCAATCAGAAAAGGTTGATCATCTAGCATGTAAGTATTGGTGTGTATTGTAAGGTTCTGGAATCATCAAAATGATAAGAAATTAGGCCCAGACTTGGTAAAGTTACAAGCACTTTAAACATAAAGATGTATATGGGACTACACGAACATGTGGCGTAATATCCGTCCCGATTCGTATGCTGTTACATGCAATATTCAGAATATTATGGCATTTGAAGAGTCATACTTTTCAGGGAACATTTGTAATCTGTTGCTCTTTCACACTTGCATAATAACAATGCCAGACTGCTTCAAGACTTAGCATGGCTCATTTACATTATATTAAATGTGCTTAGCATTTAGTTTGGTTATGTAGGCTTTCAGTTGAGAGTACATTATATTCACCTTAGTAAAATGCAGGATACTAAAGCCAGACGTTTTATTTGCTTGTATTACTATCATTTAAAGAGAAGGTTGTGAGCGTTGTCATTGTTAACATTTATAAATGTAATGCTTCCTGGGAGAAATTTCAATTATTTAAACATATTTGTGGCTTACACCTAGTAAATAAATGACTTTTTTTGCAATACAGATCGATCAATCGATATTATTTACTCGTCATCACAATTTACTGACTTTTTTAATAATAATAATATTTAATTTTTATATAGCGCTTAATACAAATGTCTCTAAGCGCTTTACAAATATACTATTACCCCGGTCATTGTATTCAGTGCTTACCTGCACACAATGTGTGTACAATCTCCACTCCCTGGGGAGCATTCCAGCCAGGCTTTACATGACACTCAAAAACTGTTTGACCAACCGGGTACCCATTTAAATCGGGCTATGCGTGTTAAAGTTGGGTTTCCTTTTTACTTACTACCTGTCTGTATTCTGGCCCAATTCATCTTCATGTAGACAGCAAACATGATTTCTTGGTTTAGTTTCACGACTAATTTACCATTACGAAGAAAACCATTATTATAGGCTTTATGAAGTTTATGCAAACGGTAAGTCATTTTGCATTTATACAGATGTTACTCAATCGTAGAAGTCGTCTTTTACTTGCAGGTACCTTTTCGTTAAATCCGGAAGGTTTGATCTCTTAAAGGCCTCTCTTAATTCCGGGCGCTGATCCGCTTCGTCTGTTCTGTTTCGCCATCTTGTGAGGAGCTTTTTGGTGCCTGCGTACCCCTTCCTACTCCCCGCAGAGCTAATGTTATCCGATACAAACCTCCCGAAATCTTTGGTACTGAAGCCAAGGGCGTTTACCAATACAGAAAACCGGTCAGCATGTATCTTGCGGCTTGATATGGCACCAATCATCTGGTCAGTAACTCTTTTTGGAACTCTGAAGTAAAGTGGACAAAAACAAAAATATATACCATGAGGCTTTCCGGTTAATTTTTTTCAATTTCACTCAAAGAAAAGGGCCCAAAAAATGATGTAATTTTTTGTTTGCTTGTTTTTTATTCATCGTCATGCATTAATTAATTGTTTGTTATTTATGTAATTATTAATGAAATCATTTGTTTCATTCGTTTGTTCAGTTATAACATATTTATTTTCCTATTTTACTATAAGTGGACTTACTTTTTACTCTTATACTTATCTAAATACTTATTTAGTTCTAAGATTTAATGAAGTCAATTATTTCCAAATTTAGCTGTTCTTAAATTCGATTAAATAACGTTTTTAACCTCAAATGAATCGAAGGTTCCGGTTCAACTTCCATTTCCACTTCTTCTGGTTCATCCGCTTGTGGGTCTGTTTTAGGAAAAGAATATGCAACACAATATTACATGTGTTATACACCTATACATTTATGTTAATATCCACTTATTGACATCAAATGAAGTATAAAAACAATCACTTATTTGAAATAAATATCAATTTTTTAATCATACAGAGTGAGTCAGAAAAAATGTCCCACTTTTTAAAAGTTGTATTGTTTGAAGTATGAGTATTTAATCATGGGTTTTATGATATGTCTTGATAGAGTTATCCTTCCAGTACATCTAGGTACCATTTTCACTTGAATCTCTGCATGCATGACTGAACATCAGACAATCTTTACAAGACTGCCAGATCTTACTTGCGCCAAGTTGCTGGGTAAAGAATAAAACAGTGCATTGAACAATAATTGTGTCATAATTTCCCCTTTTCTGATTAAGCATTAATTTGTATTAAGATCCCTAAATGTTTAAGTGGCATAACCCTGACAATCTTTCCCTTTAGTACACATTCACTACCACCATCATTTCATCATCACCATCATCATTGTCATTATCTTAATCTTGATCATCATCATTATCATTATCATCATCATTATCATCAGCATTAGCATCATGAAGCACAACATCCGCCAATAAGCGCCAAGAGGACAGCGGCCACTCAACTTATTGAACGAGAAGAATTCCCGACAAAAAGTAAAAGTTTGGGTGGGCCTTGTCTGGAATGGAACGCTCATTTGTGTGCGTGTGCTTGTGCGTGTGTTCGTGTGGGTGCGTGTGTGTGTGTGTGTGTACGTGTGTTTTGTCTGGCTGTCTTTGTTCAAAACACTTTTGTATTCCTCACCCAGCAACTTGGCGCAAGTGATATCTGGCAGTCTTGTAAAGATTGTCTGATGTTCAGTCATGCATGCAGAGATTCAAGTGAACATGGTACCTAAATGTACTGGGAGGATAGTTCTATCAAGACATATCATGAAACCCATGATTAAATACTCATACTTCAAACAATACAATTTTTAAAAAGTGGGACATTTTTTCTGACTCCCTCTGTATATCATGTGGTTGTGAAATCGAGTAGAAAAGACAAAGTAGAAAGTAAATTCAAAACCAAGTGAAAGTTCAAATTATTGCATGTATGGTTATGAAATGATGACGCTCTATGGGGAAATTCGAAGTCACTTACGTTTCAAGCAATAATTTCCTTTATACACCTATACATATATATATATATATATATATCTCCTATGTAGCTATGACAACAGACAAATATCTTAAACAGTATCCTTTACCTATCAACTTTTGCTTAATGTCCATCTCTGACCGGCATTCTTCCTGGTAAACACGTAGTTTGATGTTTACTTCGTTCGTATATTCGCAAGTGTAATCCAGCTCAAAATCAATTAACTCATAGGGAACGCAATCCAAGATCTGAGTTTCAAGCATCTATGAATATAAACAGATGTTAATAATATGTATATTGATAATAATAATACTATTGAATAAACATTCTATTCGTCACGGAGATGAATTAGGTGATCTGTCGCTTGATTGATATATAACTTTTTTCCCTTTCTCTTATGCCCAAGCGAGGTTTTTATTTCCATAATATCAATACATACTTACAATAATTACTGAATTATTGAATTAAAAATAACATAGGCTAAAATTAAAAAGTAAATTCAACAATCCTTACAGCTAAGTATTATTTTATTTGCCAGCAAATGTATACCTTAAACATAATCTTAGCAACGACTATAATTTTGTTTTTGAATCGATATATACAACATGTAAAAAATGGTTTTATTAAAAAAAATCCTCCATCCACGTATACTTAACATAACAATACAATGTTATATTGCCCATTTGAGATTCGTATAGATACAGATATACAGTGATATCACGTTTCAAACATTCGGAAAGCTCTTATTATTGGTCCTACGTATTGAAATTTTTCGCTATTCTGCTTGTCCTATTGGTCTGCTTCCATAAAAATGAGTTTATTATAAAATTTCGATTGTCCTATAATGCACCAATATGCCTTGTGAAAAGACTGTACCTACCGATACAAGAGGTTCTGGATTTCCTTTCTTGTCACAGGTAACTTCCATATCCTGGCCAATATGCTTCAAAATGAATGTTGTTTCATCCTTAACGCAAACGTTGTCCTTCTCCTCCCATTCTTCCCGAATGCGCTATGGAACGAAAAAAAGGAAGGGTATACATTCGTCGATATATAAATACTGCATGCGTTAAAAATACGAAATATCCGTATTTCACGATGAGGGTGTATGCATTTACCAATAGGTGCATAAACGGCCTCGGCAAGAACAATTACATCCTATACTGATCGAAGGAAAACATAGATCATTTGTCTCATTCAACGAAACTCCTAGATCCTTGTGATTTCTCGTAAAAATAATTCATTTCAAGATTGGTTCGTATCATTATCGCTGACAAGAAACCGCAAGTTAGCGCGCACACTTTTAAACTCTTATTCTTAAGAATTGCAATTCCCGACAACTACCCCTGGCAACAATTACCACCAACTTGAATCCTGGTTGTCCATGAGGTTAGTCTGTTGTTCTAGAACCATTCACACTACTAGAATAACGCAAAATGGAAGCAAGGTGAGTCACGTAAACAATACGTGGTAATTTATTGGTATATTCAGAGGCGGAGATCCCTAAATAATTTTAGGGGGATCGTCCCCCACTCAAAATTTGAATAAGTACTGGCTTAATACTGCAACACACCTTTAGACTCTGGAGGGCCCATGAGTGCAGCGTTTATGTAAATAAAAATGCAAAAATCTTCTCACTCGGTAGCTACGCTACCTCGCATATATACTTCAAAATGTACAGGTAAATACCAAGCAAAGTGAAGTGTGAACAAGTATATTGCTTGTTTTTATACTGTAGTTTTGCTAAGACTGTACATTGTTAATACAACAACACTTCAAAAATCTGTGATGGGGTAGTCACTTCCGTCACCTTCATCGCTCTCATTCACTATTGCTCCCTCGCATTTGCGTACTGATGGGGGGGGGGGGGGGGAGGGCATTGGAGGCAGTTCCCCCAAAATTAAATTCAAACGTGGTTTATTTCTAATTCGATACCAGTGATTACAAATGTCGCTGAAATGGCATGATTTTTCCCTCAGCTTTCGGGGCTCTGCCCCCTGGACCCCACCAAGGGCACTAAGGCGGCCTCTGGATGCTCATCTGAATGTAAGTTAATGCCTAAAACCCCTGGGCTTCTGGGGGCTCCGACCCTTGACGCCCGCCGAGGCATTGGCCCTGGACCCCACGTCGATTTACGCGCTACTTTGCTTTGCTCTACCTGATCGTAAATACTGTAGCCCCCCCCCCCCTGCTTTGACAAACGTTCCCAGGGCTTGCGTAACATGTATAGTGATGTCGATTTTGTTCTGCCCCTCAAAACATTTTTGATCATTACGCCACTGCTCCCTCGTCCCTCGCATTTGGTCCCCCCCCCCCCGGTCATGAAAAGAAACCGCCGCCCCTGGATATATGTATGTGCGTGTTTGTGTGTGGATGCGTGTGCGTGTGTGTGTGTTATGTGTTAGTACTCTTAAAATATTTACTTCAAAGCTAACTGAGATTAACGCTGAACAATACCTTGCCAATTTCACCGAATGGATAATAGAAGTTCACATGTAGAATTGGCCTTCTGTTCTCCGGCATACATCGTGGAAGAAAGGCTAGTAGTGCAACGCGCTTCCCTTCGCACATGTCATCTTTTATTGAGGCTGTATACAATCCCGGGCCTCCTATTGAGAAGCTCACTGTGTCTTTCCCGATTTTGCACTCAGGGGGTGATAGTTTTAGACGATATATTATCTTTCCTTCTACGACAAAAAGGAAAGACAACAAACAAATGTTTAGAGTAATACGAGGCGGTGTGGCCATATAGATCGTCACACGCGCGAGATATTGATCTACTTTAAAGGAGACAAACTTATAGCTCCATAAGCACTTTCCTGCTTGCTTGTTTTTTCTTGCCTTAGTAACCTTTGAGTTTCCTTCTCTATCTGAGATAAACACATTATGCTCCTTACGCGCATGAAATGGCGCAGCAGACGAGTGAGCAAAGAAAACCTACATATCATGAGACAAGAAGTTAATAGGCTGATTAAAACAATACACCAGTTTACGGTTGTATCAGTGCACATGCGCAGACATGGGCGCCATTTTAATTGGCGAGTAAACAAAGCCAATGACCTAGAGGTCAGTGGTTTATGCGTAAATTAAGATTGCGCCCATGCAAATTATGATGGAATCACTGCTTGCGTGCTGTGTTGTGCGCGCACATCATCATTTGCATGGGCGCAATCTTAATTTACCCATAAATACCACTGACCTCTAGGTCATTGGCTTTGTTTATTCGCCAATTAAAATGGCGCACACAACCGTAAACTGGTGTATTAAAAGATTATCCTCTGGATTGAAACAAGGTTCTCTGAAAGCCTAGATACATTGCATGAATTTACTAAAGCACGAGGAATATTTTAACTGGTAACCCGACACATGCTCCGCCGACGATTGCTCCGCCGACATTTACTCCGCAAAACGCGACAATTGCTCCGCGACATTTGCTCCGCCGACATTTGCTCCGCCGACAATTGCTCCGCCGACAATTGCTCCGCCGACATTTGCTCCGCCGACAATTGCTCCGCCAACAGTTGCTCCGCCAACAGTTGCTCCGCCTGAAGCGACACTTGCTCCGGTGACATTTGCTCCGCCGACAATTGTTCCGCCCAAAAAGTGTCCCATAAAATACAAATGCTACTAATACTACGACAAATGCTTCGCCGACAATATGTTTTTTCACGGGTTATTTTCTTTTTTTTCCCTTCATTTTCTGAATGCATTTCATGAAATAATGTAGATGAAATGAAATTAATGAATGTTGATGACAATAATAATAACTAGATTTGTAATACTTGTTTTGAACAAGAATAGGTGGGCTGGTCTAACTAAAATTTGAGACAAAATAAAGGGCAAATTTAAGATAGCTTATTGTCTCAGCTACAACATACTCGAATTTCAGCGTAAACGAAGCTAAAACGACGGAGATATTGCTCGCGAAAGACGGGAATGTAGAATCCAGTTTTGAAAAAAGTCATGTCCCATGCAATTATAATAATACTATATACTTATACTAAACGTCATCAAAATCATCACGTTCATATTCATCATAAAGATAACAATAATAATGATTATAATAATTACAATAATAACTTATATTAACGATAATAATCATGATAAGGATAATAATCATAATAACAAACATAATAATTACAAAAATAACATTAGTAACACCACCAACCATAATAATCATTGTTGTCATTATTAATGTGATACTGCTTCTAGTACTACTCCTACTATATGTACTAGGAAGAAGGAGGGGAAGAGGAAGAATCTTATTGTTTATTTTTTATATTATCGAGGCATACAAATGCACAGGGAGGTAAGAGAGGGAAAGGTAAGGCGACGAAGAGGGAGAGAGAGGGAGAGAGAACGAGAGGGGGTAGCCTATGGCCCGGGTTCAAATTCAGTTCTCTTTAATTTATTTGACCCGGTACTGATGATCATAATTTTATCTACCATGCGATTGCCAAGTGTACGCCACACCGAATAGCACTAGCTCACATTTTGTTATTGTTGTCAAGAACTTATTGGCATGCAGCCAGTAGATTTTCATCATGTGTTTGATCTTGTATTGAAAAAAGATTAAACACATCATCATAATCTACAGAGTGCAACCAAAAAATTCTTAACAACAATTGAAATTTCTTTCAGGAAGCCTAACACTAAAAGCTGTTTTTGATTCAAAGGGCATCGTAGAGACGATGAACAAATAAGAATAATAATACATTCACTAATACATTTTCAATAATACATTTTCCCCGCCAAATAATCCGAACAAAAGAATCAACCGAGGGTAATCAACTGTTAAACGAATGTATCTTGAGTCCTTGAAAAATTAATTAATACTGCTTGTCAAATATTATTGAAGAACAGCAAAGGCGAACGCGATTGTCGCTACAATTCAGAAATCATTGCTTGCATTGCTTTTCTCTCAAAATTACCGTGAGATATCAAGCTACATAGAACTATGATCGACAAAAAAAATATTGTCTTGAAAACAGTCAGAAACATTAGAACTTGAATGAATAAAACATAATGCACATGAATAAGACTAGAATGAATAGGACACAAGTTCATTTCTACCATTTAAATCATCACGTACCAAATACCTGAGCAAAATTCGAACCAGATGCATTTAATGGTAAGCTTAAAGACAATGATTCATGACAATTGTAAATTGTCGTGAGTTTATCGTCTATATAGACGTATTGCAAAAGATAATCAGGATAATAAGGATCAGAATGATACCTCTACTACTAGGCCTACTTCTACATGACTATACTATACTACTGCCATTGTAGAATATGCTGATAATACAGATGATAATAATGATATGATTAACAATTATAACTAGACTTTAATTCGTCACTTTGACGAATTAGGTGATACGTATGCTATTTTTGTATCATGAAAGTGTGCCGATGATGATCTAATGATAATATTCATAAATACGATAATAAAGATATTGATGATGATGATTTATTTGTTTTAAATGACGATGAAAATGATTAAAAGTGGTATAGCGCTCCCTTCATGAATTCGATAGACAATTATTGTTATATGATTCATTTACTAAACAAGCTCAAATTTTCGCCTGATTGCAGAGCCTACCAATCATTGAACTGATATTTCGACGCACTACATACGCAACATAATGAACAAGTCTAGACTGGAATGTAGTATCATTCACCTCCCATAGGCATAAGACGCATATTAAGCAAACAATCTAATGACGTCATCAAAATGAATAAATATTGGTAATAATCTTGTGAAGAATTGTCTCAGCTACAACGTATCAAAATTTAGAAGAAAATTGATCAATATTTGCAGAGATACAATCATTTTCTGTAAATATGTTGACGTCATAATATGCAAATTCGTATTTTGACTTCCAAGGCCATTATGATGACGTTAAAATGTACTTAATGGCCAAATGAGAAATGAAATCATATCTCCGACTCATTTAATCAAAATAAAAGAACAATTGGGGGTCTAGGTGCATCCCAAAGAGCTGTGATGGATTTTGTGTAATCATGTTTTTGCCAATATATGCTCTGTATTACCTGTGCTCGTGCACACGGCAATTTATCTTAAAGTTGATATTCATTGATTTTAAAAACTACATTTATTTTAATTATTGCAAAGTTGAAATTTTGATTCGACAAGGTTATCAAAATTCCATGCTTGGAAATATTCGAAGTAACGATTATTATAAATTACAAAACGCTTAAATACAGCATAGGCATAGCACCAGAAGAGCTCTCCGAACGCTACTGAGATGTGTGAGATCACAGTATGGACATGACTTGCACAAGCAAACGATGCCCCATGACATCTCACACATTTTCAGTGCATGTGTTTTCATCTTCTTGAGTCCTTTCTCTTACTTCACTACCGTCAGGCTAAATGTATAATATATTGCCTCACTCTTAACCCCGCGCATGGTTTTATTTTGATGACAAATGCAGCGATACAAAAATAAAGGAATCTGTCGCTTGTAAACAAGAGAGAACAAATGCCGTCCTTAATATCATTCCAGGGGTTTTCAATTTGGAAGTCTGGTTTCTTTGATTGTTAATTAACCCCAATCCTGTGTATTTACAAGCAAAATATTTTAGTTATCAGAATCGGGTCATATCCCCTTTTGAATGGTTTGACATGCCTTTACATTTATATACACTTAACTCATTATAATTTGACAAATAATAGCTTTGCAATTATGTTCATTCTCTATGGGATGTCGTCTGCTTGGGCAATGTTGGTCCATATAGTGACGTCATTAAAACATCGTTATTTTTCCGGCGAATCTCTGGTATATCCCAGCTGCTATGATGGTGGTTGTATTTGTATTTTTTATAAATCACCCGATCTGTAGTTGACCTATTACTTGTACGATGGCCATCTGTTAGATTACCAGTTTCTAGTCATACATTAGTTGACATATTTGGGATTTTCTTTGAATTTCAACTTTAAACGGACGCTTATTCCGTTATGAAATATCATGAAAGAACAACAATGCGTGTGCATAATTTTCGAAATTCTTTAAATGGCCTAGAACATACTCTGTTTTGATTAAAAAGTGAATTTGAGCATTTTAAAATTCAGACGCGCGCGGATTTTGATGAGATGTTATGTCGAACCTTGACCTGAAGTTCGTGTGTTTTAAATATGGTTCAGTTTTGATGACTCGTTATGAAGATATGATTAAAAGTCGATTTCCACAAAATAGCGCCTGGATGACGTCACGATGATTTTGAGTTACTGAAAAGTGTCACAATTCTAAGTTATGCTAAAATTAATCATCATTGCAAGTTTCATTATAATGGCTTTATTCATTCATGAGATATCCTGCGAACGAATGGCAGAATAATGAATGGGAATAACAATAATTTGAATTTGTCACTTTGACAATTTAGGCTATACGTATGCTAATGTTTTAAATAATGAAGAATGTATTTTCACGATTTTATATTATCTTCTAAAATGCTCTTCCTATTAAAGGTAAAAACCAGTATCGAAAACGCCCCAATTTCAAAAAATGAAATGGAAGCTCTTATTACCAATCATGTGAAAGAATATGTTTTGACTAATACATGATGATAACAATTTTGCCGGGAAACCGCCTACTAATTGATATGTTTGGTAAATTAGTTTATCTACATGGTCTGTGAGAGATAAACGCACATGTCGCGCACGTGTGCGTATATTCCCATATACATCTTTCTGTGTACAGTGCTTGTAACTTTACGAAGACTGGGCCAAATTTCTTATCATTTTGATGATTCCAAAACCTTGCAGTATACACCAATACTTATATGCTAGATGATCAACCTTTTCTGATCGATTCCACAACGTTTCTGTCACAATGCAATCGCATGACCATAACTGGTCTTTACCTTTAAGGTCTATCCATATGAAAAGTTTCAACTGTGTAGTATATTGACCATTGTGGATCTATGTAAGATAGATTGAGACGATATATGACAATTGACCAAATACAATAAGCAGTTACACCTTCGACCCTAATTGACATAACTAAGAATGCATTTTCACAATTTCATCTTCTTCCATGAAATGCTCTACCCGTCATGTTTACCTAGATTGTGCTGCATATAGATTCAATCGGATTATCTGGGCCATTACAAGAAGTGGGTTATTGATGTGGACAAATGCTCATGTACCCTATAAGCTCATATAATGTATTTTATTACCAGAGGAAAAAAATTGGTCAGTCACTCAATAGTGTTTGACAGTAAAGTATAGAAAGTAAAGGGGTTTCCTTGTTTAATTTGAATACTAGAAAACTGCTAACGTTTATATTTCACAAATAGGACAAACGTGACATATGCATAATTCCTTCAATGTTCTACAACATTTGCGAATTTAACTTTCAATTGAAAATTTCAACATGATCCCACCATCTGATCAAAGAACAAAAGACACAACTTTTATAGCCCATAGTCTCAGCTATAACATACCAAAATTTGGGAGAACATAGAGCACAAAATAAGCTAGATAGTGCTCAAAGATTAATGTCATGTAGATCCATGATTTGAACTAAATTGGTACCTTCCACAGGCTTAACACGCAAATTAAGAAAATCTGTCAAGTTACCTTTAATCGCAATTTTCACTATGATGTCATCAAAATGAAAAATAATATGCAGTTAACTTGTAGACAATTGCCTCAACTACAAGATATTAACATTAAGAAGAGAATCAATCAATATTTAAAGAGATACAATCAATGTTGCATTAATATGCTGACGTCATAATATGCAAATTCGTATGTTGAGTTCCAAGGTCAATATGATGATGACACGATATACTTAATGGCCAAATGAGACATAAAATCACATCTCCGACTCATACTTTATCCGAATATGAAAAAAAAAATTGAGGGTTCCTGTCCATCCCAAAGAGTCATAAGGGTTTTGTGTAGGCATGTTGTTGCCCATATATGCTATGTATTACATGGGCACGCGCGCACGCTCATTCCCTTATTAATGGTCATAAAGAGATAAACATGGTATCAAATTGTTCGGGAAAACATGAGGAATACTGTGTCAAAAAAGAATCTAGGATGAATTATTTTGCGTTCGGCCGTGACAAACGAAAACGCGCGCGATTCTTTATGAAATGCTTTTGCTAATAATGGCGTACGCTCGCGTTTTTTGACGTGAAATTGACCGGACTGATATTGACCTTGATCCTGGTAAATACGAATGAGAAATGTCTTTTCGTTATGAAGATATGATCATATTTTGATTTTCACAAAATGGTGCCTGGATGACGTTATCAATCAAGGTCAAGGTTGAAAACCTTATTGTGCTCTTTCCTCATGCCTATATTATGTGTGCCAAATTTCAAGGCATTTGATTGAGCCATTTTCAAGTTATCGTGCTAACAAAAAAGTGGTTTGAAATAAGACAAATTTTCTAACGAAAACATAAGGTGATCTGTATTATATACAGCCCACCTGATAATACATTACATTAATAATGCGCTTCATACAATGTTTCTAAACGCAAGAGAAAGAAGAAAGAATAAGGATGTGGGAGGAATAGGGAGTTACCTAGAAGTCATTTCGAATATACTGAGATAATTATTGTCCATCTATCACTGTACGTCCCATATGATGTACACTGAACACTCATTCCATGTCGTGAGAAGTTTTTTTTTTAAAAGTAGAGCAGCAAGCCACATTCCCCAATACGCGCATACCTCCTAGTTAATTTCAAACAGCTCATCAATATGTAAGACCTGAAATGACCTCAATGCAAGCAAGCACAAACCATCTGCAAGTAAAGCATTACAGGGGCGTAACCAAAGGGGGGGGGGATGGGGGTGCGACACCCCTCCCCACCTCTCAGGATATTATCGGTAAAGTTGCGCTGCCGTCGGGAAAAAAGAGAAAAGGGGGAGGGGAAAAAAAGAGAGGGCAAGGGAAAGAAAAGAAAAAAGAAAAGAAAAAGAAAAGAAAGTAAGAAAAAGAAAGAAAAGAAAGAAAAAGAGAAGTAAGAAAGAGAAGAAAAAAAAGAGGGAGGAGAGGAAAGAAAGGAAAAGAAAGAAAAGAAAGAAAAGGAAAAAAAAAAAGGAAAAAAGAGAAAAGGGAAACAAAAGAAACGGGGGGGGGGTGTGAAAGAGAGGAGAGAGAGGTAAGAGCCTGGGAAAGCAGGAGTGGGGGTAAAAGAAAGGGGGGGTCGTTGGGTGGAGTCGTCTCGTCAAGGAAGCAACAAAAACACGGGTAAATATATGTTGCTGTGTCGGGTCAGCTGTGTCGGTATTTTTGCTCGATCCTCGTGTACTATATCAATGCAGAAGTTTGAAGTCGGTGAGATGTATATTGTCGGTCGGCCAACAAGTTTTTTTTCCCTACGAACTGTGACTTTGTTTCCGCTGTGACGAATTCGAGAGTGACTACAACTACAATACTTGTATTTTCTCGAAGTTTCACTTTCCTATAATATCAGCTAAAGAAATCAGAGATTTAACATTTTCAGGGAAACTAAATTCAAACAAGGATTAAGAGTCAACAACGAAACGACGAATCGTCTTCCTTTCTCTATATTTTGATGAAACGCCAAAATTTCAGCGCTTCGCGCAGGAGGGGAAAACTTCATTTAGACGAGTCGAGAACGGTACAATAAATCGTCTTCTTTTCCTAATAATTTAGGGAGGCCTAACACCGATACCCCCTAACGAGCGCGCTTCGCTTGCTCACTACCGCCCCTCCCTAAAATAAGATCCTAGCTCCGCGCCTGCATTAAAATATATAGCTATGATGTTGACTAGGTTGACAAAATAATTCGTATATTTATGTCGTCGAGGAAATTGATCATTTGCGCATACGCAAGTACTATAGATAGTCCATAGGAAAAACAATTTAGCCTCCGGCCCCGGGTTTATAGGGTTATTTGTAGATATTGAGACACTTAATTTTGTCGGTAATTGGTGGCTAGTTTTGTCCGTAATCGTTGGCCTCTACACCCCCCCCCCCCCCACTGAAAAAGGTCTAGCGACGCCCCTGATACTATGTATTAGGTCATCGTGGAAGTTCTAGAAAGCAACAGGGGAGGGATCAAAATAAGCTTTGAAGGGCACTTATACGTAAAGAAGAGAACCCATTCAGACGGGAAAATTAGATGGCAGCCTTTTTGCTTATTCCCATTTATACAAATCATTTTGTTGCAGTTTGATGTCAGTTCTTCACGATAAGCCAATTGCTCTTCTTCCGGTGGTTCCGTGAGTCCCTTAAAGTCAGTGAAAACAAAGTACTCGAATGAGACGGGGTGTTTTACACACTAATATATTATATAGTAAAGCTACATACACTTAACTGAAGGAAAGAAACCTATAGAAGACGGACTGGATATTATTGAAAATACTATTCTAAACAAGAATGTACTACATGTACTACATTACGTTACAATTTCACGAGAGAACTAGAACTCGAGAGGGGAAGAATAGAAGAAGTGATGAAATGAAAGAAGACTAATAGCATGAGAGGAAAGAAAAGAGCTAAGAAGACAAGAAAAGGGTGTAAAAAGGAAAAGAAAGAGCAAGAGAGAGAGAGAGAGAGAGAGAGATATCCTTGAGCTTTTGATCGGCTAATGAGTAATAAATGAAACAGATTTTGAGCGGAGTAATTATCTTTCGCTGGAGAACTTGCATAAGGAGCTAAAACTTGATGTTTTTTTAAATCAAACTTTATTGGGAATAGCAAAAAACGGCTGAGCATTTATTGCACTAATTGCCAGAGGAGCATTCATGTCTTCCACGAGGCCGCACTTTTGGATCAGAGAGCAATTTAATTGTCGGCGGAGCATTGTCTTTTGCGGGGTACTTTTGGGGAGGAGCAACCATTATTGTCGTAGTAGCCTTTGTATTTTACGGGGCACTTTTTTAGCGGAGCAAATGTCGGCGGAGCAATTGTCGGCGGAGCAAATGTCACCGGAGCAATTGTCGGCGGAGCAAATGTCACCGGAGCAAGTGTCGCTTCAGGCGGAGCAAATGTCGGCGGAGCAATTGTCGGCGGAGCAAATGTCACCGGAGCAATTGTCGCGTTTTGCGGAGCAATTGTCGGCGGAGCAACTGTCGTTCGAGGAGCATTTGTCACCGGAGCAAATGTCGGCGGAGGAATTGTCGGCGGAGCACATGTCGGCGGAGCAACTGTCGGCGGAGCAACTGTCGCGGAGCAACTGTCGCGGAGCAATTGTCGCGTTTTGCGGAGTAAATGTCGGCGGAGCAATCGTCGGCGGAGCATGTGTCATGGAACCTTTTAACTAACTTTTGATAGGGTTTAAGACCAAAGAAGCACACACATTCGTCCCATCATCCAAAACTTGGTACAAGGCGATTCGACAACACTTTCTAAAGACCCTGGTGCTCAGTCATCCGTGGCAATAATATTATGAATAGAGTACAATGGTAATGAACACAAGTTACTCTTTATCCTGGAATAAACTTCAATGTTTTATTGGTAATGACTTTTTAATTAGAAACTACGGATTTGGGGTACTCTTTTTTGATACGCACTGTTCACTTCTTTCAAAGTTTACTTTGATATTAAATGCAATTGAACTATGGATAAACGTTTCATTTGTATTATTATTATTATCATTATTGTCACAGTTGCCGCAAACAAAGTCCTAAAGAAGAACATAAGGCGTTCTACCATAATATACGTTGTGCATAAATTGCATATTACTGTGATTATTGTAAAAGGGGGGGGGGGGAGGGAAAACAATGGCAATTCGTACCTTCAGAAGCTGTGTCTGGTTTTAGGTAAACGAAAACTGTTGCATTTCCTTCAAGTGCGGCCGCCGAAAGTTCCGCACAATGGCTCAAAGTAATTTGTACTGGCTTTCCATCGAAGTTTCCAGCAACGTGAACAGTCGGGCAGATCGCAACTTCATCTTTTTCGGACAATCCTTTCATCAGATCGGTATTTCTTGAGATGGTGACTATGAAGAAAAGAAATTCAAAGGCATTTAGTATTGCCTACATTGTTTGCTGTTATGTAGGGCAAACATTATTGCCTGTCCTACCTAAGAACACGTGATATATGTAATAAACATTCTGCATATTGAAATACTTGTATTAGGTGAATGAAATAATTTGTAACGAGGCATTTACTAAAGATGTGTGCATAATAATAATAATATTAATGTTCGGTTCTTGTATAGCGGACTAATATCACATTATAACGTCTCTATGCGCTTCCAAAGAGCTTTGGAAATTATGACAACGGCTTTAGTATGGCTGCCAGGTACCCATTTACCTCACCTGGTTCGAGTGTGGCAAATGTAGATTAATGTCTTGCCAAATGACATCAGTGCCGCGCAGGACTCGAACCGCGGAGCTTGTGATCCAAAGTTCGGTGACATTTCCACCCACGACACCTCTACATTGAATTTGACTACATTACGAAAATGATCTAGTAATGCAAAGCCATTGTGAATATGCGTACTCTAGGCTTATGAGATGATGTCAGTATGTCGATAGCTAGTTTGTTTATTGGTCGATTAATTCCAATTTCAAAGCTTTACATTTCAAGTTTTCAGTCAGACAGTTTTTACTCCTCTGATAGACGTCAAAAAGTACATAACTGATATCATTTTAATACATGGCTTATAATTCAGTTGATATATAATCAATTATTTTCACTCCCGATATAATTATTAAAAAATAAAGTAATTTAGATTTAGGTGTTGGGTAAACGTCATCTTCTGTAAAAGTAGATCTGAAATATCGAGACAATACTGCAACAGATAGGAAAGTAATTTCTACGTTTCGTTATTGTCCTGAATTGTTTTACCCTGGTTCAAACTTGAATTTTTAAACTGTACTATTCGTCTATAATAATTAGACCACGATATTAAAGAAAAAATTCTTATTGGATATGACATTGATAATAAAAATGATGTTCTTCTAAACATTATCCCATGGTTTGTTCAATATTTAGTTTATACGATGTATTTTAAAGTTGATTCGAAATCCAAACATTTTGATTCAGTGGTTATATTTCTACATGTAGAATTATAAACTGGTCTCAGAGAATAATGTGAGATAATAATACCAAAAAAAAAGAAACTGAAATTCTCAGACGAAAGGTTGTAAAATTAACACAAATTCTGAAGAACATAAGTGAAAAAAGTTCGAACCAAATTTGAAAACGAATTTACGTGAATATTAAAGGCAGACTTTACTACTTCAGCCATAAGGGATTAGACCACCCAGCGAGCCAGCGAGGTCACTGTCACAGGTGGCTATCTCATTAACTCAGCTCTCATTTAGCATAAGAATAGGAGGATCATGGGGGACCAACAGGTACCGATTGGGGAAGTTTTCTATATAGAGGGAGCAAGTAGCTACAAGTAGGACAGTGTGCCTTTAAGCGAATTCGTGAAATAATGCAATCTGTTTAATAAGTATATCATTATTTAAAAGCAAACTATTCCTAGAGAGGGGGTTTACAACAGATCTTACTCTCGCATTCGGAGTCATCTGATGGGTCAGTCATGGGAACCTCGATATAGACTCCCATACATTTGTGTTCGTAAAGCCCATAGAAGATTCCGTCTTTTCCAATGGTCTGGAACGCCGTGGGCTCCTTGAAATCCTCAAAGTTGTCTGATAAAAGCGGGGTAAGCATGAATATTACTGACAATAATAAATAATCACTACATTTACATTACTACATCGCTATATAGTACAATTACTACCCCAAGAGCTATTGTCCATCTACCCTAAAAGGCTCAAAGCATTCCATGAAAAAAATCCTACCAGGTACCCATTTTGCACACATGGGTGCAGAGTGGCATATGTAGATAACGAAATTACATTAGTGCCGCGGCAGGCCTCGAACCTCGAACCTGGTAAATACACGGTCGGGTGACGTATGAAATACACGGCGACACCTTTTCCTGCAACTATTCACATTCGGTGTACATTATGGTTCTAGGACACGTACCCCCTGGACATCTGCCCCCGGATAACCATCCCTAGTTAACTACCCTCTAGGACAACTACCCCTAGGACAACTACCCTCTAGGGCAACCACCCTCTAGTACGACTACCCCCAGACAATTACCCAACACACAACTACCCCTAGGACAACTAAACCCGGACAACTACCCCCGGGAAATTATCCTCTAGAACAACTACCACCGGACAACTATCCTAGGGGGGAAGTTTTCTGGGGGTAGTTGTCCGGGGGTAGTTGTCCTGGGGGTAGTTGTCCTAGGGGGTAGTTGTCGTAGGGAGTAGTTGTCGTAGGGGGTAGTTGTTTTAGGGGGGTAGTTGTCTGGGGGTAGTTGTCCGGGGGTAGTTGCCCGAGGATAATTTTCGTAGGGGGTAGTTGTCCGAGGGGGTATTTGTCTGAGTGGTAGTTGTCCGGGGGTAGTTGTCGTGGGGGTAGATATCCTAGATGGTGGTTGCCCAAGGAGGTAGTTGTCCTAATGGGAAGTTGATTGGGGGTTGGTGTCCAGGGGGAATTGTCCGGATATGGATACGGTAAATTATATATGGGCTTGACTTACTGGGTGTTCCAGCAACAATAGTGGCCCCTATCCTAATAGGTAGCTGGCCATAGTTCATGCCGTTTTGTAAGATGTTGACGTCCATTTCCCAGGTGATCGTGTCGGCTATTCGTTCGTAATCCTTAATAAAGAAGACGATGTAGTGAATGAGACATTTCATCTCGTCCCGGGTAATCGTCTATGAATTAAATTGAAAATTCAAAAAATCATTGATTTAATTGATTGCATTATGTAACATACAAATCGAAATACATTTCAGCAATACTGCATATACGAAATGTTATCGTACGAAGGGCGATATAAATTGTTTGCATTCTTCAGTGACATCACTCAGGTATATGGGGCGGCGGCACTTTTGTGATGTCCTTTGGCGGCATCTTGAAAAAAAATATTGATCAAAAAATTCGAAAGCAATACCCGGGTCCTTCCCAGGGGTGGATTGTAGTAGTGTAACATATAACGTGAAAGTATGACGATGGTTTATCCTTCTATATCTAGTTGTGAAAGTCGTGTTGTAATTGTTGTTATTGTCATGATGTTGATATTTAGGGTAACAAGAAAACATCCTTTATTAAATCCGAAGTAAGCGCAAAAAAACAAACGAATTTGTTTATTTTGTTACTGTGAATGTAAAATATATTACAAGTGCTAAAATATACTACTCATTGCGGATATAGTATCGAAAATAATATCGCTAGTGGCATTCGTATGTCTCGCGATGTATGGTCAACAAGGGATCTAAAAGATCACGACGTTTCGTGTGCCGCTGCTACACTTCGTCAGGTGATAAAATATATTGTAAGCAAGCGTTACTATACGGGTGGACCGGGTGGACCGGCGGTCAAATAATTAGAACAATAACGGACAAGGCCTACTGGTCGAAGCACACGGGTGCTCAGCCAATCAACGGGCCACTGGTGAAACTTAAAATGAACATATGCTGATGTAAATATGTCTGACAAAGACAACTTATAATTAACTTATACAATATAGTGTTAATTAATAAATAATATTGAATATTAATTCAGCATTAGTAGAATAAGTTTGGATAGTGTTTTCTAATATGAAACAATTATAAAAGGAATGAGGAAGGAGGTTATTAATGTATTTACAGTAAAGATCAAACTCCGTCGTGCCTTTATATCAAGTTTTCAATGTTGTAAATTCATTGAATGGGCTAAATTTATGGGCTACATCTTATGTATATACCATTTGCTATAATTATATACCTTTTTAATACTAATGTCAATTATATGACCTAGTTTGATATACATTATGTTACACATTTACCAATCGTGACGAATTTATCTAATCCATCAATTTGTTTTTGCATAATGAATGTGTATTTTGTCCATGCCATTTATCTTCTTATCTTTCTTTTGCATCCTTAATCTTTATTCCTTTAATCGTTCAACTCTTATTTTAATCTTACCTTTTTTTACTTTTCCACCGTTTATCAAACATGACTCTAACGTCACGTCTGAATCTGCGTCCAATGTCACCTCGGTCTCTTTGGCCTTCAAATCGTATCCTACCCACTCCTCGTGTTCCTTAATCATCTTAATATGAGGAGGGAAATAAAATATTAATCCAATGCACTTAAATGTCATCATCACGTCACCTTCGTATTCATTGTTTAATGTTTTGATCCAAAATGCTCTAAATTACATATTTTATGTAAGCGTAAAGTGTCAAATCCCCCCCACCCATCCCCTAAATTGAGTTTTTGACAAGTCTCGTTAATTATCCGATTAAATTAGTAGTCGCACAAACATTAGATTTACCGAAGTTAAGGGAAGTGGAAGCCACGGTAGCGGGCATTGTTATTAACGTAGCAGTATCTAAGTTGAATTTACAGTAGTTACAAGTAGTTAAAGCCCACGTCCACTCCAACAATAACTTACTTTTAATAGAAGCAGAAAAATCAGACTAACCAATCAAAAAAAGTCTGAGCAAAATCGGATAACTAATAAGATAGTTATGAATGCTTATTGACATTAAAAACTTCCTTTTTTATGTTCTCGTTCACTGATCACATATTGTACTTACCCGGGCTAATCGGAATCCTCTCATTACATGGTAGAAACTTATTTTGACCGGAATAGGCCTATTCATACTTAATCGAGATGGAGTGAAGCCCATGAATCCGATGCGCTTTTCCATGTCATCTAATATCAGCTGGATATAAACAGAACAACCAAAAACATGATCGCAGCTATTTTCGAAAAACAAAGTTAAGGGCAAGTTCAATACTCTATAGTATGTCGCATAGGAATACGCTCATTACGTATTCTCACCATCATGTTCTCATGTCCATAGGTGATACACGGCACAATGTTATTGCAAGTGCCTTTATAAGTTGCTTTTCCGAAATTAGTTCCTATCGTGTTGACAAAATAATAAATGCATTGCAAGAAAAAAAATCTTCTTCGTGGGCGGTAAAATCTAAAAATTGAAATCGCTTCATGATGAGTAGTGTTCTGGAGTTCAATATAACACAATATGTGTACAGTCAAAACAGCCATATTGGCAACCTTCTCTAAAAAAAGGCCACATGGTCTATTATGACCATACATTTCGTTTCCCTCTGGGAGAAAATTGTTGAACATGAAAAGCTACCAGTCTACAGCAGTGGCCCCTTTCTCCGTTCAAATCGGGTTGAATAATCGTACAGGTTTGACTGTATATACATCAACACATTTAGCGTTATCGATGCAATGAGACAAACCAAGGGCATAGAGTAATACCCCCTTCACATACACGGATTTTCCTAAGAGTCCTAACGTATCGCCAACTCGTAGTCAATCGCAAGCATCCGTAAATAAATCGCTGGTATTCGTAAATAACTCGTCCCAACTCGCAACAACTCGCATACACTCTTAAGGATCCGTGAAAGGAGAAGCACTTTTGTTGAGATGTCAAAAATCTTCTTACGATTGTCCACGGATTCATTTTCCGTCAATAACTCGTAACAATCCGTATGTATCGTAAACCGCTCGTTAACCGCTCGCAACAACACGTACCCATCCGTAAACTGCTCGCAAAAATCCGTAAATCCGCTAAACGATTGCTTGCGTGTAGTTTACGATTTCATTTGGGGTCGTTTACGATGCCTTTACGGATTGTTACGAGTAATTAAAAGCACAATACGTGTAGTTAGGAGTACTTTACGAATAGAAACGCAACACGTATTATTACGTAAAAATTATGATTTGGGGAAAGGTATGAAAGCTTAACAACTTGTAAGGACTCGTAAATACTCGTGACTAACTCGTAAGTATTCGTAACAACGTGTAAACAGGTCGTTAAATGCCCGTAAGTTGCTCGTAGTTATCCATGACAACTCGTAACAAATCGTGGATTTTCCGTAACTATATCGTAAAAACTCGTAACAACTCTTAACTCTTATCGTGCCACAGGGCTAATCCCCATTGTGCCAGGTTGTTTTGGAGATAATCTGATTAACGCAATGGTTCTATGAATGGCGAGTGCAAAACACACAGCACAGCCCAATGAGCATGAACAATAACTGCTACTACGAAAGTGTGCACGCACGCACATGGCACTCAATAGGTAGCGTGCATGCAGCCTCATATGGAAACGTTGTATCATCCGCTCAATCTGACTTGCGTGCATAGAACAAATAAGTATTTTTCAATGAAAAAGTGAAGTTTTCTAAAATGTGCGGTTCTTTCCAGCATTGGGGCGCCCGGAAGTCACTCGGGTAACATTTCATAAAGTATAATATAAAAAGACCATATGCCAATTTATCCAGCACAATGTCGTCTCTTTTTGTGTTGGAGAAGAGCAAATAGCGAGTTTCAATCACACTTTGGCCGCTCTCGCAAGCTCTCACTCGTTTCACTGTGGTCAAGAGACTTTGGGGCAAGCGGTTAATGAAAATACTAATCGTTAGCTTTCTTCTGGTATCAAACTTGTTTTGATTGATTGTATAATTTTGACGGAATAAAGGAAAGAAAAAGGCTCGACCAATAACTTATTAGCGTCTGAATTGACCTTTTGACCTTGAATTCCCTGATGCAAGCGCACTAATGACGTCATCTTCGCTAAATCGGTGTCTTTTATTGTAAAATGCGACACTTTCACAATGTTTATACATCTTTTTTTAATTATTAGTAACATATTTTTTCTGATATCACTGAAGTTTTGGGTTTTATTTAATGAGTAATTTTAAAATAGGACCCATTTAACTGTTTTAATTTACTGGATCGTACCATTAAAGTCGCAGGGTAGAAAGATGCATTTTTCAACCGCGCCAAATTTAATTTACGTTCCGACATTCTGTTAAATGGGTTCGTGTTGTTAAGGATCCACTGCTTTCTGCTCCAACAAACGTCCACATGCGGAGTCGTTTATCAACTAAATTATTCAAATTTATGGATGCTTCCTAGCTTCCCAGGTGTTTGTGTTGCTGTTGAAGCATTTCTTTCACCTGCTATCATTCTTTGTACTTCAATTGCAAGAACGCAAATTTCATTTTGGTTTTATAGTTTCATCGGAGTCGTTTATCAACTATATGTATTCCAATTTATGAATGCCTCCTCCCCAGGTGTTTTGCGGTGTTTATGCATTTCATTCACCTGTTATTATTCTTTGTACTCCAATTGTTAGAATAAAAAATGCATTTTGGTTTTATAGTTTCATGCAATAAGTCAATAAAAGAGTATGTCAGTTCTGCACAATAACAATAATGTGTGTCCCTATTGTACAATGTAATGTGTCCCTTCATTTTGTAATAGTTAATTTACCCATTCACATAATGGAACTACCTGCCCGATGAAGCACTCAACACCGTGTGGGAGTCAGTTCGTGGTCAAATTCTTTTATGAGACAAATACAAGCAAACGTTTCCATATGATGGCAGGCTATGAGTTAAATCTCGTAAATGTAAAAGTGGCAAAATCGTAACGATCCGTAAAAGATACGTGAATTTTGGGGATCCGTAATGACTCGTAATAAATATCCGTGTATGTGAAGGGGGTATAAGCGAGAGGAAAGGGGTGGGTCTGACATACATCATCATGTTGCCTTTCTCCATATTCCTCATATTCATATTCATTCTTTCTCTCTCTCTCTCTCTTCCCCTCTCCCTCCCTCTTTTTCTCTTCCTCTCTCTCCCTAGATCCATCTTTATTGAGGTGTCTTTGTAGAGTGGTTCATTTATTTAACTTTCAAGCAAAAGGTTCGAATCTTCGCTCGGCAATAACGTCCTTCGGGAAGATATTCAGCAATTAATATTAGTAATAATAGCACAATCACAATGATCATATCGTCTTATTGGTGTCCTTTTTTTCGTCTTGTTTTGCTTATTTCTTTACTGATAAGTGTAATATTGCAAATGAAAGAACTGCATCCTTATATGCATACCTGCACCTGCTAGAGGAAATATGACGTATCATGCAGTGTCTACCGTACGAACGCAATCCCGTTGGCCGGCTCCACCTCGGAGATACAATGACTGGATGATTCGATGCGTTTTGAAGAACTGTGATATCTCTCGTCGTAGGCGCACTCGAAATTCATGGCACAAGATAAGCCCCAACGCACACGTGAGACAACAGCCTCGTTTCACGAGACCGCCATAAGTACAAGTTCACCGACATGCTATTGAAACACGGGTTAAATTTGCTACACGCATTCCAACGGGTTGTCGGTGAACTTGTACTTACAACGATTTCATGCAACGGTGCCTGTCTTTGTTGGTATATAACTGTGCCACACACTTTGCGTAACCTCGGCGACTTTTAGACAACAATTCATTCGTATCAAAGCAGAGATAGGTTATTTAGTTTTGACACAATAATGATAGAAACAAAATGTGCCTTTATTGATGTATGATGTCACCGAAACCAATAGATTGTTTTTGACTTAGTAGTTGAGGCATTGGCGTTATGAGCCAAGGACAGGGGTTCGATTCCCGGCTGAGACATTAACCAAATGTTGTTATGCCAAACAAATAATCTATAATGTATCTATCATGTGATATATATACCAAAGACTCAAATGCTTTTCCGTTGTTCCCATTGCAATATTCATCTCTACTGGCGTTAAATAAGCTGTTATTACTCGTTGAGCCAATCAAGACTGAAAATGGGTCATTTGTTTTTGAGGATTTAATTACATGATAAAAAAAACCCTCGTTCTTAGTTAATGGGCAAAACCTTGGTGTTTTTTTTATTTTTTTTATTTCGTTGGTTTCATGATGATGACGTATTAGCGTAATATAGGTGTCACCAGCCGCGCCGAAGGCAGTTTGGGATGGGGGGGGGGGGGGCAAACATTCCAGGGGGCTCACCTTCCAGGGGCAGTGACGTAATGAGAAAAAACGTTCGGGGAGACGAAAAATCTACATCACCACCAGTCTAACACGTTACTTGCAGGTCCCGCGGAACGTTTTTCAAAGTGGAGTACTAACGATCAGGTAGAGCGTAAGTTGACGTGGGGTCCAGGGCATGAGCCTCGGCAGGGGGTCAAGGGGCTGAGCCCCCGGAATTTCAGGGGTTTTAGGTATTTAATTACGGTCAGATGAGCATCCAGGGGCCCTCTTTAAGGTCATTGACGTGTTCCAGGGGGCAGCGCCCCCGAAAGCTCAGGGTTTTTAGGTATTTAATTAGGGTCAGATGAGCATCCAGGGGCCCGCCTTAGGGCCCTTGTTGGGGTCCAGGAGGCAGAGCCCCCGGAAGCTCAGGGGTTTTAGGTATTTAATTACGGTCAGAATAGCACACAGGGGCCCGCCTTAGGGCCCTTGGTGGGGTCCAGGGGGCAGAGCCCCCGGAAGCTCAGGGGTTTTAGGTATTTAATGACGGTCAGATGAGCGTTCAGGGGGCGGAGCCCCCGGAAGCTCAGGGGTTTTTGGCATTTAATTACGGTCAGATGAGCATCCGGGGACCGCCTTAGGGCCCTTGGTGGGGTACGGGGGCGGAGCCCCCGTAAGCTCTGGGGTTTTAGGCATTTAATTACGGTCAGATGAGCATGTTTTATACCTTATTTGTGACATTGGCAGGTCACTTATTTTTTCTCTCCGTCTTTCTTTCTTTTTCTCTTTAACATACTTTTTCAAAAAGGCCATTGACGTGTTCCAGGGGGCAGAGCCCCCGAAAGCTCAGGGGTTTTAAGTATTTAATTAGGGTCAGATGAGCATCCAGGGGCCCGCCTTAGGGCCCTTGTTGGGGTCCAGGGGGCAGAGCCCCCGGAAGCTCAGGGGTTTTAGGTATTTAATTACGGTCAGATGAGCATCCAGGGGCCCTCTTTAAGGCCATTGACGTGTGCCGGGGGGCAGAGCCCCCGGAAGCTCAGGGGTTTTTGGTATTTAATTACGGTCAGATGAGCATCCGGGGACCGCCTTAGGGCCCTTGGTGGGGTACGGGGACGGAGCTCCCGTAAGCTCTGGGGTTTTAGGCATTTAATTACGGTCAGATGAGCATGTTTTATACCTTATTTGTGACATTGGCAGGTCACTTATTTTTTCTCTCCGTCTTTCTTTCTTTTTCTCTTTAACATACTTTTTCAAAAAGTGAGGGGGGGGGGGGGGGGCTCGAGCCCAGCCACTTTGCAGACCATAACATAAAGCCTTCTAAATAAGCGTATTTTTCGTCCGACTGTAATTTGGGAATTTCTTATTTGCCAACAAACGCATAAAAAGGTGTGACTTACCAAAAAAATGGAGAAAAAATACTGGAAAATCATGTCATAACAGCAACATTTGTAAATCACTGGTATCGAATAAGAAATACACCCCCCCCCCCCCATCATAACGCCAGCGTTCAGGGGCTCATGTCTTCTCACACCTATAACAACAAAAAAACAGACACGTTTTCCCATTCTCGCACAATATGTCAACGATATGCGCGTATCGCTATTATACAGACCTCCATTGATCAATACCGTATAGGTGGCATGGGCAATGTTTAAGAAATTAAATTCCTGTGAACTTTCCTTTTCTTTGAATGGAATTATTATGTGATTTAATTCAAGTTTTTATTATTGTTATGTTCTTTTGGGTTAAAAATACAAACCATGTTTACTCCTTTACTGCTTCTTTTTTTTTTTTTGGAGGGGGGGGGGGGGCGTTTTGGGGGGGGGGGCAAAAATGCATTTTGCCCCCCCCCCCACTTTTTTGATTGGGGGGCAACTGCCCCCCCCCCCCCCCCCCCCCCCCCCCCCCTCCCCCCACTTCCGGCGTCTATGGGTGTCACATTTCTGTGTGTCATAACACGAGCAGCCTTAACTAAATTCTATTTGAAAAACTGGCAGTAACGCTACTCAACAATAGTGAAGAGGTCTGGGTGAACATATGAAATCCGTCAAACCCCCTCTCCCCGATCCCCCTTTCTTAAGGATAAAGACCAGTTATGGTCATGCGATTACATTGTGAAAGAAACGTTATGAAATCGATCAGAACAGGATGATCATCTAGCATATAAGTATTAGTGTGTACTGCAAGGTTTTGGAATCATCAAAATGATCAGAAATGTTGCCATGTTTTGGTAAAGTTACAAGCACTGTAAACAGAAAGATGTATATGTATACTACGCGACACGTGCGCGACACGTGCGCGATATCTATCACGTCCAAATAGATATACTAATTTACCAAATATATCAATTAGTAGGCGTTTTATCGGCAAAATTTGTGTCATCATGTAGTCAAAACATATTTTTTCACATGATTGGTAATAAGAGCTTCCATTTCATTTGTTGAGACGGGGGGGGGGGGGGGGGGTGGCGTTTCCTAAACTGGATTTTACCTTTAAATACGGTTTTAATAGTGCCAGCTACTTGTTTTACCTTTTAAATTCTATTTACATGCGTATTTGTTGATTATTTTAGAGTTTTTGCGCTTTGTATGAATATAATTTTGACCTGCACTTTACAACCATGTAAAACAGAGCTTGAGTGAATTCAATTTAATACCATTCCTTGTTTCTCTCGAATCATGGGAGCACGAATAACGTTCCGCTTTCCATACATTACGTGAAGATTGTTTGTTAATAAGAAATATGAATTGTCAAGTGCAGGGCCTACTGGGAATTATGAGAGAGAGAGAGAGAGAGAGTTGTAGAGAGAAAAAGCCAGAGTGAGGGAGAGAGAGAGAGACAGAGAGAGTTGAGAAGAGAGAGAGAGAGGAATAGAGAGGAAGAGGAGGGGAGAATAGAGAGAAAGAGAGATAGAGAAAGAGAAATGAGAAGGAGAGTGGGAGAGAATAAGGTGGATTGAGAGAGGGAGAGAGAGACAGCTGTAAGGAGAGGGGGAAGAGAGAGAGAGAGAGAGAGAGAGAGAAATAAAGAAAGAGAGAGAGAGGGGGTGTATGAATCGATGTGCACTAGATAATACACTCTGAAGTTTCAATTATACCCAATATTGTACAAATTTTACCGAGCACTTTGTAGACTCTTGGCAAAGGAGAAATACGTAATAAATTAACCACACGGTACACTGGCTGGCTCACGAACAAATTAAAAGTGATTCGATGATGGGGGTGGAGGGGGGGGGGGTCTACTTTGAGTCTGTCCTTTTATTGATTCTTGAATTATGAATATCAATAATAATGTTACCATTGTCCCTGTCTTTTGTGTAGGCTCCCTAGATTTTTCACCCGTTTCCCATTCTTTTACCCTTCTCTTACCCCCTGTACAACCTTCGCGTGGGACCAAAGCCTATGATCACGTCAATATCTTTCATTACAGTGATCGTCAATCATGCTCGAATGCTCTCTTTCATCGTTGTTTGCTGTACTAGATTTCCCATTCAACTGGTATCAGTGGCAATTGTTTAATCACCCCCTCTGAGAGTGATTTTAATATTCTGTACAAGGGATGGGAGAGGAAAAACTGAGGGGATATTCCCTTCCCACCCCCGCCTGAAAGTATTGAATAGTTGTTGATAGCAACCGTCGATCTCAGTGAAATAATGGCAGGACCAACGCGAATATGGAGCAATGTCCCGAAAAACAAAATTTCATATTTTTGTAACAAACCAGGGACTGATGGTTTCGTCTTATTCCAAAGTCTTTTGACGGAAAATCCAGTCGTATCTAGTCTAAATTAAAGCAGGGAAATTAATAGAAGCAAGCTGGTGATAGTTTGAATGAAATCGGAAATAAAAATGAGAATTGATTTATCTAAAGTTGTAAGTATTATACGAACGGGCTCTTCAAATTGACTAATTCCGTAACGCTATTGTGAGGTAGTGTCGGTCCGCCGTTCCCTTTGTTTACAACACACACAGTAATTAAAACAAACTGTTTCAAAATGTATGACTGAGGAGTGCGCCAAGGGAAAATGTACTTGGAATAAAACGTGCAAATATGAAAACTAATGATGCCACAACATGGTGTATACTATTTGGGGTTGTGCTTGCCCAGCAAAACAATAATCACTATGTTGTGTCGAATTCTAACCAGGTTTTGGCCTTACTCTCCTTATCAATGTTTCTGGTACGAAATTCAATTGGGGAAGGGGTGTAGGGGGTAACGTTTTCTAGCCCTTATACATAAACTATACATTTTGTTAGTTCTTAATACATTAATCAAAAGTATGTAATTGAATGTTTTACAAAGTTGTTGTCATCATTCAATTCGTGTGTCTTCATTTGCTTTAGTTTTTGTTTTGTTATAATATTAGGATTTTCCTGGACCCCATTGAAGACCAAACATGACTTGCCTGCCACGATTGAATATTGGCACTCCAGTCGCTTCATTTGTGTTTGTTATTTCTTTGTTTAAATGTTGATTGAACTGAACAACATTAAAAGCTGTACTAATACCAGAGTGGATCGCGCCATCTTCGGTAGGTATTGGTATCGAAGAGAGATCGCGATCGCTAAATAACATAAAACCAGCCATACTCGAGTCTAGGCGATGAGCCGTACAGACATATTTTGCCAGCCTGTTCAACCACAGCTACTTCGTGAACGTGTTGCTTAAAAGATTTGTTTTTTCTTCTGTGGCGCATGATTCCATGTCGCTGTTTAATAATTGAGAGTCGTAGTTAATTATTTGTAGTTTGAAGCTACGTCGTTCGTGTGGATATAACAGACAAGAAACCAGTGAAGCCACGGCAAGCTATTGTCAAAGATGAGTTCTATGAAAGCCCTTGCCTTCATGCCACGAACTATGCCCCAGACGAGGAAAGTATCCCTCAAAATTTTCCTGGATGACAATGACAAACCAAGCGGACGAGAAGAGGTATATATATCTTCTTTTTTTAGTTCATTCTGGGAAACACAGCTTTAATTAACAAACCGTGGCCTTTCGTTGTAATGTGAATGTGTAAAGAGGTGTCGTAATTCTAATATATATTCTGATAATAGTCTGGGTTTATGTCTCGCTTATCATATATCGATTATGTTCCGAAGCACTTTACACATATATCAATACGCCAGTCATCGGATTCAGGCTTGTTCGCTCACAACTGATAAAAGGCCAGTCATTAACGACACGTAATTCCAAAACCTAAAACGGATACAAAATATATTGTTCAACAACAAAAAAATGATAAAATATGTACGTCAATATTGCAAAGTCATTACTGGCCAGTAAAATTAACATTATGTCAAATATGAATCAATATGGGGGTAAAATTGAATTACATAGAAGAAAACTTAGTTACGAAAGGGGAAGTTTTAAAGTGACTCGGTAGCATCGCCTCAGATTCTTCAACAAAATCCTGGATTTAGCTCATGCTGCAATCATAATGATAAACGTTCAGGTGACCCTGAAATCCCATGGATTTTACAAGCTGATCGCCCTTCTGAATATCAAGATATTTATAATTGGAAATCGAAATCAAATTTGCATTTTCCTAACGATTTTTATAACACTACAGTCGAATGGGGAAAATGATTATGGTAAAACTGGTCACTCAAAGATTTAAAAAAAATTGAGGCACTTCATGATGATTTTGAAGCGCAATTTGTTTAGGGCTTCAATATTAAACTATATCACAGACACTGATAACACGTAGGACCACACATCTCTGATTTAACATTGTTAAACGATGCCTTTAAGAAGTGTTTTGATTTGTTTTGATCGGATGGATTAGAGGAAAATATTTATTGACCATTTTCAACTGTGTGTAGCAGTTTGTTTGGTATTGGTGATATAGAAGATATGCTGCATGGGAACCTACGTCTGTGCACCTAACATTTGACAAAGATTTTCTGTGAAATTCCTTTAATTTATATTGCTCTGCACACCCTAAAAAGAAAGTGTGCTATCAATTTTATCGAGATTTGGGCCAAAGAAAAGTCATTATCACCGGAATGCCAAAATGTTATTATGACAGTGAAAAGACATAGGTTCCCGTGTCTGCACATTCATTTTCTTTTCACACGGCTTTCTCGATTTGATGTAAACAGTTTGTGAATAATTTAATGAAATGGTGACTATTCTCAATGTGTTTTACAATTCTTTTTAAATATAAGATTACATATTAAATTGACGAAAATTATATGGAATAACGTACACAACACAAAAAGCTCTACGGGCGACATATCAATAACCGGCCAACGTGTGTCACAGGAGTTCTCTATTTGTGTTATGTGTGCTTCACATCAAACGTTTGGTAACAAGTTAGATATTAAATGATATGTTGGCTAACTCATAGCATGGTTAATGTTTGTCTGTTTTACTTTATGACCAGGATGTGATTCGGGAAATGCAAAAGAAAGGACTCAAAATTGTCGGAAGAAAGGATTTCATATATGTCAATGAGAACTCAAACATCAGCATCGAGTATAACTTGACAGGTCCTAAGGATTACAAAAGGGTAAGTATAATGCATTTGATTATAACAATTGATTTTGACTTAGATTAGTTGTTGAATAACCCAACTTGAAGGGCAATCTAACCTTTGCAATGCGTTCACTTGTACCGGAGTAAAACATAAGTAAAACATAATTACGAAAGTTTAAAACAAATTTGACTAATAATACGAGAGTTATGAGTGTTTGGAATATAACATCATTTTATCTTTTCGAATCTCAACGTGACAATTAGATCAGTGGATTGTGACCTACTCAAGGTCAACTCTGTAGTTTGTCGTGTAGAAAACTATGTTTACCTTTTTTTTTTTTTATACCATGGAGCCCTTTTTCTTCAGGCCCTACTTAAAATTACTTTCTGGATCATAGGTCCTCTAAAAATAAAAGACCTTCACCGATTCAGAGCTAAATGCCGAAATTTAGAACATTCTTATCTTTGGTCCAATTTTATTCATGTTATCACCAATCTTCTTCTTGGATTGTTCTGCTTTGTGTCTTAGTTTTATTTTAGAGTAGCTTCATGATTATTTAAATTTCCCATAAAGGAGGTCGACAATAAAGATTAAAATGATATACATATGATTAGAAATGTTTATGCCCTCCAAGTCACATACAAATGTCCACAATCAATATCATTTGAAGCCCTAAAAGAAGAACCAGAAGAAGAGGACGTCGAAGGAGAAGAAGAAGTCGAAGAAGAAGAAAAAGATCATGGAACAGAGGAAACATCGAATAAAAATACACTCCCTTCAGAATGTATTTATCATCCGTCTGAGGGCATTTCTCTTTTGTACGTAAACTAATAATCGAATAACAGAGATATCCCTGTCTTTTTAAATGTAATATATTGATTTCCTTGCTGGATCGAAAGTCCGTTTTTAATATAATATTCAACACTGCACTTAAAATATAATGGTTCTAGTTAAAGGCTAAATTGGTTTCTGAACTTGTGATAATATTTGTAATTGTTTCCTTTTTTTGGCGACGTATAATATGAGTATGTTATCCAAAAATTCAAAATGTAAAACAATGTCAGCATTTCGACACAATTATTATCTTGTTTGCCTGTTTTGTTAGTCCAATTAAACTCACTGTTACGGTTTGATATTGTATGTTGAAGCGTGAATGGGTTTTATCATAATCCACAGGTGAAAAGAAACATATCCACCAAGAAATTTCCAAAATGGACGAAAACCAACCTATATTATGTGCATAAAGAAGGTGACTACAACATGGAAGGAGTGCTTGAATTTCACCAGAAGGACATGTTTGTTACATCGTTTAACGTTAAAGCCACTTTAACACGTAGGTTGATTCGATAATTCTGCGTGATATTCAGCGTGATAATATGGTTAATAGTGAATGGTCATGAGTGCAATGGTACACGATTTTGCACGAGGTGAAGATAAGAGACGCTCCATTCAACTCGGCTGCGCCTCGTTGAATATAGCGTCTCTTATCTTTCACCGAATGCAAAATATTGTTCCATTGCACGAATAAAGACCATTCACTATTTGTTTTATACAACACCTCGGACGTTAACGGGCTTAAAACAGTTTTCCTAGGTCTAAATCTCAGCGATTTTTGTTTGTTTTCGATTTATGAAATTGCTGATAGTGAGCGCGCACTATTAAGCAGGCAGCAAACCACGCGCGTACCATGCGCCGCGCGTACAAACCTTTTTATAAAATGGCTCTAGTATTTTAAGCATCGTGATTGGTCAATACGCGTCACATGACATTGATACATTTTTGATGCAAGCACGATTTTGCAGAAAATCGCAACAAAAGTTATAATACACGTGACCATGGAGATCCAGCGCGCGCGCGTACGCGTAGTACTAGTACGCTCCCTCGAGTGCATTGTAGGCCATAGGCTACGCGTAGCTAATATTGTACGCTCCACCATTATCCCCAGCGCAGCTGCAGCTAGCTAGACCGGGGACGGGGTATTATTAGAAAGCAATTTTTATTTTACTTTTGCCTTGGATTTAGACCTATTTTGACTTTTGGATTTTATAATGAAGCCAGGAATTTCAGCTGTCTGATGTAGACTCGTCTCTAGACCCCATATGGATTTTATTTTTAATCAAACAATGAATCCCGTGGACTTTTTGGTAAGCCTGCAAGGTCTTACTCTTATTTTTGTCTAGTAGAACCAACACAACTCTAGATCTAGATCGAACTCTCGTAGACTCTAACTTAAGATCTAAACTTTTGTTTGTTGCTATTTGTGTCGCTATTTTATAAAACAAATAACGCACTTGACCCTGTTGTGCGAAACGTAAATGCATTGTACGCTCGGTTTCTTCAGATGGTTCGCACTGTCAACTCGCCGCAAGCGGCTCGTTGCACAGAGCGGCACCAATCTAAAGAATCCTCGCACGTACTGCATTCACCGCTATTGCACTCTGGGCCGTGCGTTATTTGTATAATAGGGACTTTTAGATAGAGTGGACGAAAACACGACGAACGCCGACTGATCATGCGTGTCAACGTACTCAACTGCCCATGTTGACTACAATAAGGGAGTTTACAGATAGCACATGGTACAAATGGCCCCAAATATCCACATATCTTTTACACATGGAGAAGTTCCACTTTGAGCATCTTTGAATAATAACTGCCAAAGTCCTAGATGTGCTTCATAAATACCTTTTGTTTGCCCTCTTGAAAAGAAAACTTCCACCTGCGTATCATAGAATGTACCGTTGGTGCATGCATAAATGAATAATGTTACATAACTTTCATGAAGTAACACTATGAACATGACGGACAAAGAAAGAGGACAGAATACAGTTCCTCATTCTACCCTCAACAATTGCTGTGGTAGACAAAAGAACATCCCTTCACTGCTATTATGTAAAAATGTGTAGAACAGGTGAATATGCATATGACACCTTTCCTACACATTTTTACATAATAGCAGGGAAGGGATGTTCCTTTGTCTACCTGAGGACATATATTTTATGCGCACGCGGCATATACTAGTGTGCCGTACTAGATTTAGGAAAATCAAGGTTGACGCATTCTCGATCGCCGACTGAGACGACGTGACGCATGCTCAGTGCCTTAAAATGACGTCACACGTTGCAGTCAAAGCTGTCGACGTGCAAATCTAAAAGTCCCTAGTGTTTATTGTTACGCGGAGTGCAATTTCGTGTGATCCTTTCGCACCATTGCACTCTGACGTCACTTAGCTTACCATATACTTTGTACATCGTTAGTGACGTCAGAGTGCAATGGTGCGAAAGGATCAAACGAAATTGCACTCCGCGTCAATGATGCCGTTCAATGGTACTTTTAGCGCATGTCATGTGATCAAGAATTGACCAATGAGGTTGCAAGCATCTTAGTAGGCGTTGTATAAAAAAAATATGTTTGCACCTATTTTCATTCAACTCTGTAAAAAGAGACATCCCCCCTATAACACATGGTGACACACGCTGCGCATGCGTTTCCTTCGGTAGGGCTAGGCAAATAACGAGCTATTTGCATGATAGGGGGAAGCTGATATTGTTCATCCCAACTGCTTGATTATAATGAACATTATTGTGTGAACGTCGGTTAAAGATTGAAAAGCTTGCAGGTTATGCCCAAAATTAATAAATTTAAGTTACCAAGTGTCTATTGCTTCTTCAAAATGGGCTCGCGATTCGATATACTTCGTAACAATCACAGTTATCTAGCTCGTTACTAGCTTAATGTTTGTTTTATATCGTCGGTATTATATTGCGTATTGATGGTGAAATATGATGATCGTAACAACTGATCACAGTGTTATCTTTATCTTCAATACAAGCGATGAACATATAACATAAACATATGATCTCTTAACAATGCGTATAATCATTTTAACATTTGTTTGTGTTTTTCAAAAGCGATCGAATTTAAAACAGTAAAATGTACAAAGTAAAGTACTTTATATAGTTTTAGTTAAGTATGTGAATTTCAAATTATATGTGAGCTGGTACGTAAACTAACAAACACGCACACACGCACCCCCCCCCCCCGCACACACACAAATATATACATATATATATTTATTTATTAACGTATCGACGCGTTTTTTTACATTATTCGTCTTAATAGTTTTTGGAATACTGTTTTTCTTTTAATGCCATCACTCTTCAAATCGAATCTTTAATAGCTGACCTGTTCGATTACTCTGTTGTGCACGATGAGGCTGATGCAGGCTTTGCACCCAGCTCCTCCGAAGATTCTGAAGTTGATACACTCGAAGGTAGGTGCAATCTCCGAAGTTTCCCCTTTTCCCAAATTGTCACAATTCCGAATGTTCTTAATTTCGAAACAGATTTTCCCATACCAGGGGGTTCACAATTCTAAAAATTAAATTTGGTTCATAATTCGGATATATTGTTGCGTTATTTGGAAGGTTCGCTTATTTTAAAGGTTCAAAGTTTGGAAAGTTACACAAGGTTCATTTTTCCAAAGGCTCGTAATTCCGGAAAAAGAAGGGATTTCATAGTAATTCACAATTGTGACATATGTGTGATAATTTTTTCATAGATTGAACATTCCAAAACCTTCAAACCCTAAGTCCAGTCCCTCTTCCTAACGGCTTGCAAGGAACAGTCACGTATGACGTGTCACGTTCACGTATGACGTGTCACGTTCACGTATGACGTGTCACGTTCACGTTTTGCGCCGTTTCGTAAAATAGGTGACTCTAATTTACGAAGTGTAGGGCCAACCATTTGTTGTTTTCCACGCCGGTAAAACACGAATGATCACGTCTACCAAAACGTGACGTGAGTATTTAATCGATATTTTTTTAAATTACAACCGCTTGTTACTAAGACTAGTCACCGTAATATCTATGATTTGTGTATCGATTGCGCCTAGCTAGCTGACAACGCGTCGTGGCCTAGCCTGGCCAAGCTTCCCGGTGACAATGAGTAGAGTGAGACAGATGATGGCCTGGCCTAGTGTTTCATAAAGATGCATGTTCGTATAGTTATGCATGATTTTTTGAACGACCGGAAGTGAAATTTGGCAAGCCAAATGGCTGTCTCGTTCATTTTTACCGCATTATTTAATCATTAATGATTAGCTAATTTAGTTGAAATATGCATGTCATTACAGAGTTTATACTAGCTGAAATCACAACAGCTGAAAAATTATAGTTATAATCGTCCAAAAGTATACTACATTCTCACTTTGTATCATCGATAATCAACGGGTCGCTGAGCGCTGGCTAGCCTCCAGGATTGGATCAAGGATTACCTAGGGGGTGGGGGGGGGGGCCAAATTAAATATGCGAGCCAAATATTGGTACGTAATGGTGACGCCGGCAGTGGCGAAATTAGCAAAATCGTTTGCGTATTAAGGGGGGGGGGGACAAAGAAATCTGCACCACCCCGCTGAACGTTTCTCTAAGTAGGTGGTGGGGTGGGGGGGGGGGGGGGGTATTTACGATCAGGTAGAGCGTTGCGTAAATTGTAGTGGGGTCTAGAGGCGAAGCCTCTGCAATAGTTATGGGGCGGAGCCCCCCCCCCCCCCCCAGAAGCTCAGGGGTTTTGGGCAATAATTACGGTCAAATGAGCATCAAGGTGCCCGTCTTAGGGCCCTAGGTGGAATCCAGGGAGCAGAGCCCCTAGAAGCTCAGGGGTTTAGGCACTTAATCACGGATGAGCAAATGTTGACACCTTCTAATTTGTGACAAAGGCAGGTCCCTTTTTTTTTCTTCCTTCATAAATTTCCGACAAACGCATAATAAATTATAATTTTCTATTAAAACGTTGAGGAATAAACTTGGAAAAATATATTTTGGGGGAATCTGTCACACCCCTTCCCAAGCTCATACGCTAGTGCCCCCCCCCCCCCGATCTACACCTTGTTGGCGAGAAAAATCGCAACGGTTCTCCCTTCTTTTCACCCTTTTTTTTTCTTCTTCCTCTTTTTTTTCCCTTTTAGCTATCCTCTTTTCCTTTCCCCTTTTTGCACCTATTTTAATTCAAATCTGTAAAAAGAGACATTCCCCCTATAACACATGGTGACACACGCTGCGCATGCGTTCTCTTCGGTAGGGCTAGGCAAATAGCGACAACCAGCTATTTGCATGATAGGGGGAAGCTGATATTGTTCATCTCAACTGCTTGATTATAATGAACATTATTGTGTGGACGTCGGTTAAAGATTGAAAAGCTTGCAGGTTGTACCAAGTGTCTACTGCTTCTTTAAAATGGGCTCGGGATACGATATACTTCGTAACAATCACAGTTATCCAGCTCGTTACTAGTTTAATGTTTGTTTTTATATCGTCGGTATTATTTTGCGTATTGATAGTAAAATATGATGATCGTGAAAACTGATCACAGCGTTATCTTTTTATTTAATACAAGCAATTAACATATACAATAAACGTATGATCTCTTAATAATGCGTATCATCACTTTAATATATATTTTTCTTCAAAAGCGATCAAATTTAAAACAGTAACATGTACAATGTAAATTACATTATAAAGTTTTAGTTTAGTATGTGAATTTCGAATTATATGTGAAATGGTACGTAACATAACACTTTTTTTTTTTTTTTAACAATTTTGTTTTATTTCTCCAGATGTGTAACACAAACCATGACATACAATTGAATAAAATAAACGTGTTCAATATTGATGCTTTTACATAAACATAATTAAACACAAACTTATTTGCAGTATAATATAACTTAACAACAAAGTAAACGTATAAGTACCTAAACATAATATGTCAATTGTAAATGTTATTTACTTATATATTACAAAAAAAAACAAATCTGGAGATAATTTTACTGAAACAATCCTGCCCCCTCCCTGCCCCCTACATCACACAGACATACTCACCCTCTATCACACAAACATACTCACCCACTCACACACATACTCACCCACCCACCCACCCCCCCCCCCCCCACACACACACACACAGTACTCACTCAGTGGATGTCTGCCAACATTCTCAACATAAGAAAAATATACTAAATAAGTTATCCAGGCCGCAAAATCGAGTTACGCTTTTAACAAGCTCACGGTGGAGAAGAAAGCAAATCTTAATTAATCTTAAGCTGCTCCCACTTTAAAAAATGTGATCCTAGCTTTCCCATTTTAATTGCTATTTTCTTTTCCTCATCCCTATACTTAAAAATGGTTTTTTTCATCTTTTCTAAAGTTAGTACTCGCCCCCCCGATCTTGACATAAATGTAACATACTTCACCATGAAAATGATAGTATTACACATTTTTATTCTATATGAACTACCTACCAACCCAACAAATATATCTCGCCATTCTAAATCTCTAATTTCATCTAACTCAAAAAGTTGTATTAAAGCCTGCCATAACCTTTGAACGCTCCCACAAGATAAAAATAAATGTTTGTATGTTTCTATTTCCTGCTTACAAAACGAACATAAATTATCACCAACAAAACCAAATCTATGAAGATGCTCATTAGTGTATATGGCTCCATGCAATAATTTAAATTGAAATTCACGTTGTTTTCTAATGAGTATAGTAATTCTTGGTCTCACAAATATTTCTTTTAATTCTTTATCGTTAAAATCATAGTCATTTTGCCCATCCCTTACCTGCAAATCATACGTTCGCTGCAGTGCTTTGATGAAATAATCATAGATTGTTCTTGAACCCACATCCACAAACTGTATTTTTTTACTAGAAATATGGAAATAAGTATTAAAGCTTATCAAATCAACCTCAAGGAATTCTATTAACCCTGAATCATCCTTCCATAACCTGGGTATCGCATCATAAATATCAATAATCATAAGCAAATTATTACCTTTCATACCGAGGTTCATAAAATATTTAACAGGCTTAACATGACCTTTCTCAACCAAATGATTCAGTTGAACAATCCCTCTTTCAAACAAGTATCTATCAAATATACTTTTTCCATTTATACATATATTCTGATTATTAAAAATAATTGGATTAATATAACCCTCCAAATATCTTAAATTACTTGTCTCTTGCCATGCTTGCAACATTTCCATATAGTATGGTGGAATATCTAAAACGAGTTTAATCTTGTTTAAATCATAATCACATAAAAAAATAAATCTACCACCCACAAACTGTAAGCAATGATCAAAAAACAATTTCCATCCCAAACTTTTCTCTCCATATAAAAGACGTTTTATCCACATTATGCGCTGTATTTTAACGGACATTTCAAAATTAATCATTCTTAATCCTCCAAAGTCATAATCCTGATACATTATAGCCCGTTTAATTCTATCTTTCCCCCTCCATATGAATTCAAATGAAATTTTTGCAACTTCTTTATATACCCAATGAGGGACAATAACGAGAGATGAAATATAATTTAATTTTGAAAGCGCATAAGTTTTTAGCAAATGTATTTTACCCATAATAGTTAAATCTCTTTGTTTCCACCATACAAGCAATTTTTTTATTTTACTTAGAATTTCTTTATAATTCAAATCATCTTTTAAACTTCGATCTAATGAATAACTAACCCCTAAAATATGTATTTCCTTAACCAAATTTCCAAATAAAGGCCCATCAGGTTTGTTCTCATCCTCACCCATCCACATAAAATGTGTCTTTGTTTTATTCACTTTAAGACCACTAATTTTTTCAAATGATTCAAAAATATATTGCAACCTTCTAACCGAATCAATATCCTTCAAAAATATTGTCATATCATCTGCATATAACACTTGCCTAATTTCAGATTTTCCAAATGTAATCCCTTTAATACCGTTGTCCCTCCTTACTGCATGCGCCAAAATTTCGATGGCAACCAAAAACAAATATGGCGATAATGGATCCCCTTGCCTTACTCCCCTTTCTATTTCAAAATACCCCGTGGAGTGACCACCGTTCATAACACAACTACTTATCCCTTTATACAATAATTTTACCCAAGAGCAAAATGAATCTCCAAAACCGAACAATTTCAATATTTGAAATAAATATCTATGAGATACAGAGTCGAAAGCTTTCTCAAAATCCACTGCACACAAAAACCCTTTCCCTTGTTCCCCATAATGCATAGAATAAAATAACATGTCATCTATCAATCGTACAGCTTCCCCAATATTTCTATCTTTTATATATCCAACTTGATCATGATGAATTATTTCATTTAAAACCTCTTTCATTCTTTTTGCTAGAACTTTAGATACAATTTTATAATCTACATTCAAAAGCGTGATGGGTCGATAATTTTTTATATGGAGAGTATCTTTCGCTTCCTTCTCAATTAAGGTAATTACCCCTTGTTTTTGAGATGCCGTTAATTCCCCCCTTTCGTATGTTTCATTCAATACTTCTACTAACAAATCACCCAAAGCTGGCCAAAAAGTATAATAAAATTCAACTGTTAACCCATCATTTCCCGGGGTTTTATTCAATTTCATTTCTTTTAAAACTTTCAAGCATTCATCTTTAGTTAATTTACCTTCACAGATTTCCTTATTGTCTTCATTTAACTTTGAAATATCATTGAAAAAGAAAGGGTCGTTTTGATTTATATCAGCCCTTAAAGAATATAAATCTTTATAAAATAGTTTAATTTCCTTTAAAATTTCCTCCTTATCTCTAGTAGTTTCCCCATTTTCTTTGTACACCTCCCTAATTACACTTTTCCTTTTATTCGATTTTAACAACTGTTCAAAATATTGCGTATTGTTTTCTCCATCTTCAAACCAAGGTGCTCTTGATCTTATTTTAATGCCCTGTCGAGAAAAATCATACAATTTATTTAGTTTATCCCTTTTCTCCTCAATACAATCAACAATATATTTAGTGGGTCCCACTACCAGTTCGCCTTCTAAATCCTTGATTTGTTTCTCTAACAGTTCTATTTCAACCCTCCTTGCTTTTGCCTTTTTCCGCGAGTATGTTATAATAAATTCTCTCATTTTCATCTTTAAAAAATCCCAAAATACTAATTTATTCAAAATCTGTAATGACCATTCAGCTTTTAATTCCTGTATTTCCTTATTCATCTCTTCAACAAAATCTTTATCCATACATAAACTACTGTTAAATTTCCAATATGATTTCCCAAAAACAAACTTATCAACAAGATCATTAAATTCTAGCCTAACGCCAGAATGATCTGGCGTAATAGATGTCAAAATCTCACACGTACCCACCAATTTTTCAACACTACAAGGTATAAACCAATAATCTAAACGGCTTTGCACCACCGGCCAATTTTGTCGAAAAGTAAATTGCTTTACATTCGGATTTTTTTTCCTCCATATATCTTCTAAATCGTATTTATTTAAAAATTCCTTAATCAAATCAATAACCCGAGATTTCACCGGTGTTTTTGACCCCACATAATCTAATTTTCCATCCAATATACTATTGAAATCACCTCCTAATAAAACTAAATAGTCCCGATCACACTGATCAAAAATACTTTCATCTAACTTCTTCAAAAATTCAATTTGTAAAGTTTCTTTATCTCTCGTTGGAAAATAAACATTAACCAATAGCATTTTAACCCTTTGTATTTCACCTTTAAAAATAATGTATCTCCCCTCTTCATCTACTTTAATTTTTTTTCTTCAAAATCTAAATGATTAGAAAATAAAATAAGAACCCCTCTACTATGGTTTGACCCATGACTAAAAAACATTGGCCCTCCCCAATCTTGTTTCCACCGCTCTTCTATCTCTACTGTACTATATGTTTCTTGTAAGAAAATTATACTATTCTTTTTAGTTTTGCACCATTCAAAAATATTCACTCTTTTTAACCTATCTCTTATTCCTCTAACATTTAATGTCATGAAAGATAATTTCACTGCCATGTTATTTTATGTGTAATTGTATCCAAAACCTTACATCGATAAACTCCAAAGAAACTTCCACACAATCTATTTCCACCGTGAGCAAATGTATAGAAAAAACTATCTGCAGCCAAACATATATGCATACTTATCGTCGAATAATATAAAAAATGCAAGCAGAATCCACCCCGTACCACACAACCCAACGCATTCATACACACAAGCATATTCACTACACACACAACATCCCCACACAAAACAACCAAAATCTGCTCTTCGGTGTACGTAAACATCCGAGAGCAAGAGCCTCCCCCTTTCCCTGTCAATTTAACTAGACCAATGACAGAATAAACCAATGAACATTTCTTCTTGCACAAGTCGATGAGAAATACGTTGTATTGTTATATAACCGTAATCTAATTAAACAAAACAAAAAAAAAAAATACAAAGAGCTTTTATCCCTTAACAAATGCCTTGAATTGTATTACGGAACCCGCTCGTCAAAACTAAGTTAAATGATTTTCCTAAAATGCATTACAGTGAATTGACCGGCCCGCGTACCTAATTACAATACGCACCTTCTAATTAAAAATAAAAACACGATCCCAATAAACCAAATTCCCCCAAACGACACCAGTTCGGCAACCTAATAAACTGTTCGTGCAAACCGAACCCATCATGCTATCATTTACCAAGTTCTATAATTTGCATAATAAGCCTCACCCATGAATGAATAGGCTCACACACCTGATCGTTTTGTATGCACTCCGTAAAAAAAAACTCCTAAAGGGCGTTCCCGACAACTCGAAAGAACACCAAACGTCAGCCCGACATAATGATAGGCAAGCATGCATACCGTCTAATAAGGAACGCTTCACGATTGTGCGTGTCATCTTTGTGCAAGGGGCCATGCTAATCTTCTCTGTATCGTTCCAATTTTAGTAGATGTCAACAATTTCTTGTCGACAAACACACGCACACACACACACGCACGCACACCCACATACACACACACATATATATATATATATATATATATATTTATTAAAGTAGAGACGTCTTTTACATCATTACTTTCATAGTTTTTTAAATATCTTTCTTCTTTTTATTTTAAAATTGTCATCACTCTTCAAATCTAATCTTTGATAGCTGACCTATTCGATGAATATGTTGTACACGATGGGGTTGATGCGGTCCATTCCTCCGGAGGATCTGATTCTCAAGATGATACGCCCGAAGGTAAGCGCAATCCCACGAGGTTCCCTTTTTCCGAAATGTCATAGTTTCATTATTCCGAATATTCCTAATTTAGAAACACATTTTCCTATACCGGGGGTTTACAATTCTAAATATTAAATTTGGTTCATAATTTTTGCGTTATTCAGAAGATTCACTTATTTCAAAGGTTCATAGTTTGGAAAGTTAAACAAGGTTCATTTGTCCAAAGGCTCGTAATTCTGGAAAAAGAAGGGATGTCAAAGTATTTCAAAATTGTGACATATGTGTTATAATTAATTTCAAAGAGTGAACATTTCAAAACCTTAAAACCCTAAGTCCAGTCCCTCTTCCAAACATGAAATGAGGGGGAAGCAATATTTCTAATTCCGTTGTGTCTTTGCGGAATAGTAGCATAGAAAAATGAATGTCCCCTGAAGAGAATAACCACGATTTGAGAATATGACGACAATTTGCTCATATCTTTAGACCAAACCTTTATGCCGCATGAGCGTGAAATGGTGTGTGTAGTGCAATACATTTTCTTTCGATTTATCAACAGGATTTAGTCGAATCTTAATCCTTTCGATGATTTCAACAGTTCAACATACACATATGTTCTGACTTCTGTACTGCATAGTGTACTAGTCTGCAGGCATAGAGTCTATAAGTTCACACTTTACCAACATTCCTGAAGCCTTGTCAGTCTTTGGCCGTGTCAAATAAGCGGGAACAGCGAAAGCCCAAACCTGTACATCTACCTGTGCCTGCAAACTGGAAATCAAAATTTCTCAAAATGTATTTAAATATGTAATATCTTTGACGATGCAGAGGAGGGAAAACCCTATGCGGAAACTGAAGCCGTTATGGGCAAAGAAGGAGGAATCATCGATGTCAAAGGATTCGGTGTTTTCTTATCGATCCCCATGGGTGCACTGCTAAAGGATACGCACATTAAAGGTAGAGTATTTATACATCCTTTGGCACGATATTAATCCCAACCTTAAAGGGATCGTTTAACAATGTTAAATCTGAGATACACGGCCCTACGCGTTATCAGTGTCTGTGATATGGCGTAATATTGAAGCCCTAAAAAAAATGCGCTTCAAAATGATCAAGAAGTGCCTCAAAAAAGTAAAAATCTTTGAGTGACCGGTTTTACCATACTCTTTTTCCTCAATAGACTGTAGTGTTATGAAAACCGTCAGGCGAACGGTTTTTAAAATGTGTAATTCCAATCATAAATATCTTGATAATCAGACAAGCGATCGGCTTGTAAAAGTCATGGGGTTCCTGACTGACCTAAAGGTTTATAATTATCATTGCATCATGAGCTAAATCCAGAATTTTGTTTCAAAATCTGAGACAAAGTTACCGGATCCCTTTAATGCACATTTGGCACGATATTAATCCCAACCTTAATGCACATTTTCCACTCTCCATCCAAGTGTAAATGGTGGGGGTAATAACGATCGCAGGGCCCTGTGGAATAACAGCATTGATGCTGATGAGGCTTTTCTGAAATGCTTAGGGTAAAGAAAATTATGTTCAGTATTATTAATAATATTGTTATAATTCAGTTCTTATCTAGTGTATATTACATGATATTGATGATAATTATAATGACGATAATAGATATCATTATCAAAATATCATTAATAATGAGGATGATGATGATGATGAGAAATTCACTTGAAATAAAATGATCAAGGCGCTCTTGCCAAGAATGGATGGGACAGTGGTAGGTTATTTTGCCTTTCTCCCTCTAATAACTAACTCCGGGAAGCTCCAACACCGGCGCGCAGCGTCGGAGCTTCGGTCAAACTGTCGTGGTGGCTTCGAAAAAAAAAAATGGGGCGACGTTATCGTTAAAATCTGCAAAGGGAGTACTTACAATGTTTACATCATAGGGTGCACGACTCCTCAGGGCATAACAATGATCACTTGAATTCATAATTTGAAGAGTGCCGATCGCTCGAATTGCTGAATATGCACGACTCGAACAAACAGAGTCCTCCTCAACCTCGTGCATATTCAGCGATTTCGAGCGATCGGCACTCGATAGCATGAATATTCATACTTTCTGCGGCTCTGCCGCGCATGCGTACAGTCTCTTCGCCATTTTGAATCGACGCTCCAACATGGAAGAGTCGTTTGGGTAGTGCTCTGAAAAACCCTTTTTTCCCATCGAAGACTTCTTCAAATTATGATTTCAAGTGATCATTGTTATGCCCTGAGGAGTCGTGCACCCTATGATGTAAAAATTGTAAGTACTCCCTTTGCAGATTTTAACGATAACGTCGCCCCATTTTTTTCTTTTCGAAGCCACCACGACAGTTTGACCGAAGCTCCGACGCTGCGTGCCGGTGTTGGAGCTTCCCGGAGTTACCTCTTAACATGCTATTGTCAAGGAAGCCCGTTCTGAAATCGGTCATCGATGAAAAATTGCCTGGGTTCAGAAAAATACAACATAGATTGATAACAAACAAGAAGAAAAAAATCCTATGCCAAATCAAACAGATACATTTTAAAATAATTTTGAACACTTCAACCGATCTGCTATTACGAATCGTTCAAAAGGAGAGCATTCCCCCTATTAGAAACATCACATTTACAAAGGGTGTGAATAATTTAGTTGTTAACTTTATTATTATCCTTTTTACTCATCGCCTGTTTTCATCTTCAAATTGAGTTAATTAAAAAGTCAACTAACAAGTAAATACCCTTTCCTTTATCTCATTTTTTTTCCAGTTGAGTTGTTTCCAAACTCGACCAGCAAAGAAGTAACTAGTGAGCACGAATCTACTATTTGCCCTGCAGTTCGATGCACCCCTTCGGGGTTGAAATTGAAGAAACCAATGACTATATCGTGTGAACACTGTGCAAGGATTGCCCCTTCAGTAAAGACAGGGGATACCCCTATCATTGTCTATTCTTCAAAAGAGCCTATAGGTAAGGCATGTGGATTTACGTTTGGTCTACACCCAAACTTCTTATACTCAAACAGTTTCTTCCCATATTGTATACACGTAGAACGTCCATATGGCCTAATAATCAATTCGTATATTTTACATTGGTTCTAATGAACATTTAGGCAAATAGTAATTTGGTCTCATTTCCAAATGGTATGATACCCTTTTGGTATATTGTACATTAAGTCAAACAAGTGGGTAGTATAATTCACAGGCTTGTATAGTGCCAATTTTGTCTACCATCCATGAGGTCTAACAAGCATTTGATGATTTATTTATGATAACATGATTATTAGACTAAGCAATCGATTTTTGTTTACGAGTGATTGCACATAGTGATGAACGAAATCAATCGCAATATATCAATTGCTTTTGAAGTGTTGTATTTCTGGGTCAAGCATTATTTATACACTGTTTGTCACAATGAAAAAAACAGTGATTTTTTTTTAAAAATGAAAACACAAATAGATGACATGACACTTGGCGACTTGGCTGAGGCCATTGAAACGGAACAGCACATGGAAGCCTTGGGCCGTGAACTGGGGTTTTCCGCTGCCGAGATAAACCGATATGCCGACACAAACCGGAAAGGGGACAGGACGACAACTAAAGGAACAATGTTCATGCTCCGTGATTGGAGGAAGAAAGTTGGGGCACGCAATCAGCTAAAAAGGCTACCAGAAGCTCTCAAGAAGGCTGGACTAGTCATGCTGGCAGAAACACATTTCATGAACGCCGATCCTAACGAAGGTACCCTTTTTTGACCAGCTTGGGCAAGGCTCAGTATTGAGTGATCGCGCTTCTGCGTCCCTGTGATGCTCGTTCGCACCGGCTAAGGTCACTCCGAACCCACAAGCGGTCGTGCTTATAATTAACTAATTACCCTATAAAGGAATCACAATTCCTTGTCGAAAAATTCTTTAACCTCTGCTTTCGATCCATTTATCCAAGTATGTATGAATGTTTGGCTGAAGTCTTATTTTATTCGACCGCGTCGTTTTTTTAATCAAATTAGAAACAGTTTACATGTCATGTTTGTCCATTAACTTCTTCATACGGTTATGCGTAATACGTGACCCTTGGTGAGTTCGCAGTGTGACCTTAGACCGTGAGAAAGAGCCTTACAGATATGCAAAAACCATGTCCATTCAATAGTGTCGTTTTCGCAATATATTGATGTTCAAGAGAAGTGTCATTTAAAAAAAAAAAGTGAAAACAATTTATGGGCCGTCCACTCGTGTGCAGCCCAAACTTATGGATGGTCCGCACATCAGTTATGCTTTCCCTCATGATATTATTTCCCCCTCAGTGCTGCCTGCTTGGTGATAACCCTTTGGAAAATACACCTCCCTTCGGCGGTCCAAACATGTTGTATTATACACACTATCAGTTTATGTATGTATATTATAATGTTTACGTGTGAAACAAAAATGTATTTTGTCAAAGAGGAAGACAGTTTGACTGTACTTAAAAATCTCCGTTTCCCTTATAATCCGACGGATTGAACAGCTCTACAGGATAAGGTACTCGTTGATATAGCCGAAGCGTTGGGAAATGATGAAAAGGTTGCTGAATTAGGCCGAGCATTGTGTTTTCCTACAGCAGCATTAGATAGATACACGGAAATGAATAGGAGAGGGGACCGGATTACCTTTAAAGGTACACAAGATATGCTTTTTGACTGGCGGCAGAAAATCTCCCCCAGCGATCAGCATCAGAAGCTCAAAGAAGCCCTCATCAAGGCCAATCTTGTAGAGCTTAGTGACAACTTTCTCAAAGAGGTACCCAAACCCGAAGGTGAGTGTTTTTGTGTAGTGTGGGCTTTTACTGACGTGTATCAATCAGATACAACAATGTACGTCTGGGGACCGACCTTTTATAACGTCACCATCCGAAATACGTGACTAGGTCTTGAACAGGGTTTCGCGGGGTCATGGTATTACCGGCTAAACTAACGCATTAGTATATATCCTGAAAATGTTTCTCCCAAAAATTAACATTTCACGATATCTGCATGATTTTGTTTGCAAATTAAACCGTGGGTGATGGGCTATACAATCGGATGGCAGTGCAAGTATTGACAATATTTGACGCATGAGTGTGAGGTATGTCTAATTTCAAGAAAATCTTAAGAGTGTTCTTTTCTTTTGATACATTGTTCACCATGGTCTCAGGGAACCCAAATGCCGACCGTCAGGAAATTAGAGCTCCAAACCGCAGGATTACGGATAAAACTATTGAAGCTGATGTTGTTGAATTGCGTGACTACGAATTTCGGTTGCCAACCGAAAGTCTGGATGGGAAGGTGGTAGGTTATCTTGCCTTTCTTCCTCTGAGCATGCCAAATTCAAGGAAGCCTGTTCTCAACTTGGTCATCTATGACAATTTACCAGGATTCAAGAAGGTAAGGCAGAAGAAAAAGAAAGGATTTGCCAATTCATAGCAGTATGGTGTGTTCTTATAGTCTTTGCAAATAACCTTTAAATCAAATTGATAGAGATTGCAACGCATGGCAGAACGAACACGAATTACAGCAAATTTGTAATTTAATAAAAAATGTCATTGTTATATTACCAAAAAGGAGTGAAAATATGTTTAATTGTTGATAATTTTAGAAAGTAAAGAAAAGCTAAACGAACATAAAAAGACGAGTAATTGTACGATATGTATGATAATGTGACAATTACCCCGCGGCAAGTTTCATACATTTCCAACTTTAACCGTTGACCCACCACCATACCCTGACCATAACCCTGACCGCCAGCCTTAACTAAAAACCAATTGCAACCTTCTCCAATGCCACTTTAACTAACTGATACTGCTTTCAAACTGGCTTATATCGGAGTCACACCGATGAAAATACCGATTGAATTTTCCTTAGGTAAACAAAGGTAAAACCGCCATTTTCCCTTCTGTCGATTTCATACTGCTGGTGAAATTCACTCACTGTGGCGAGCCTTTGCCGGAAGTGAATAATTATTACGTACATGTAATTATTAAGCCCAAGCCTCATCTAGCTGGCATTCAGCATGTTCAACAAAAAGTCAACAAACACAGCTGGTAACGATAAAGCGCGCGTACACTGCGACATTAGGCCATTTGAATCGGTGTGTTCATCGCTGTTTTCTCCCGAACACATTCACAGTGGCTGTTTCATCGGTGTCATACCGATAAAATGAGTATTTCTCCTGCTCTTGAGCAGGAGAATTTAATCGCCGATTTCTCTTCTTTTCATCGGCTATTTAATCGGCCTTTTCTCCTCTGTACCATTCATAGTGGCCGTTTCATCGAATGCGTCCGGATGCATCCGATGAAAATCAGGCCAGTTTGAAAGTAGCCTATCCGATAGGCGTCGGGCTGTACAAGTATACTAATCGCGTTTATGTGGAGAGTGGCATCGGCGCGGGCGTCAGCCCGAGCGCCTATCATCACTGGTCAACTCACACAGTGTTATTTTCTTTGTTTTCCTTGTTTCGTTCGTAGAAAATCTACGAACCCCCTGCAAAGCTCTTTCATGAATATTTATGAAGCATGGACCAAAATAGGCCAATGAGCGATGAGGAACCTGGAGATGATATTTGATTGGTTGAATCAAAGTGATCGATCACGTGATAAGGCTAGTCTTATGAATCATGCATGAGAATACGCTCGTCACACATACGATACACATATATGAATAATGATGAGTTGACCAGTGATGATAGGCGCTCGGGCTGTCGCCCGCGCCGATGTCAGTCTCCATAACGCGATTATTACACTTGCCATTTAGCCCGACGCCTATCGGATAGGCTAGTTTGAAAGGGGTAGGACGGAGTAATGCCCCGTTAACACTAGCCCGCATTTTGGTTTGCGCATAGTTTGCGCATAGACACATACTCTTGAGTGCCAATACGGGAAGTATTCAAAATAACGTGTGGGAGGATGCGGGCCGTGAGTGAAATGCGTGACAGAATTTTCAAAATGTTCAAAATTTTGGCGGGGCAATTTTGTTTGACAACGTTCGTGAATACTTCGTGAACTATGCGCACCCTATACACTACCTAAAGGCCCGGTCCCACTGCACTTACGGATGCAAAGAGGATGTAAAACGTAAAAAAATATTGCCATCCGTTGGAAAACGCTTTGCATCCGTTGTGTACTCATTGCATACGTGTTTCATACGCTCTATCCATCGAGCATCCGTCCACTGTGATTTCATCCGCGCAAAAAGTTTTGAGCTGCACACAATTTTTAGAACGGATGAACTTCCGCCGTGTACGATGTAAATCCGCGACAAATACGATCAACAAACGTTCTATATTCGTTATTATCCGTTAAACGTCCGCTGTATCCTCCCTGCATCCTCTGGGCATCCTCGCAACTCACATCCGCTACAGCTGAAAAACGGAAAGAGGGAGGAAAGATAAGGTACATGGAACGTCTATACATCGTTAGTAGCACGGAAATAGAAAGGATGTAAGCGTATGCATCTCGTATATAAAGTATTCAAAGCTGTCATCCACTTCCATCCGCTTTCATCCCCTAGGCTTCCGATGAACATCCGTTTAACATCCCCGCTACATACTAACCACGTCCGTTATTTTCCGTTCTGTTTTCGCAGATTTCGCAAATCTTGTCCATTTCTGGAGCGGATGAAAACGGATGGAACTACCCCCGAAATTTTGCTCGTCCGCTGTGTCCTTTATGCATACGTTTTGTGTCCATCGGCCAGTGGGACCGGGCCATAAAGGCCCGGTCCCACTGCACTTACGGATGCAAAGAGGATGTAAAACGTAAATAAATCTTGCCATCCGTTGGAAAAAGCTATGCATCCGTTGTGTACTCATTGCATACGTGTTTCATACGCTCTATCCATCGAGCATCCGTCCACTGTGATTTCATCCGCGCAAAAAATTTTGAGCTGCACAAAACTTTTAGAACGGATGAACTGCCGCCGTGTACGATGTAAATCCGCGACAAATACGATCAACAAACGTTCTATGTTCGTTATTATCCGTTTAATGTCCGCTGTATCCTCTCAGCATCCTCTGGGCATCCTCGCAACTCACATTCGCTGCAGCTGAAAACAGAAAGAGGGAGGAAAGATAAGGTACATGTAACGTCTATACATCGTTAGTAGCACGGAAATAGAAAGGATGTAAGCGTATGCATCTCGTATATAAAGTGTTCAAATCTGTCATCCACTTCCATCCGCTTTCATCAGCTAGGCTTCCGATGAACATCCGTTTAACATCCCCGCTACATACTACCCACGTCCGTTATTTTCCGTTCTGTTTTAGCAAATTTTCGCAAATGTTGTCAATTTCTGGAGCGGATGAAAACGAATGGAGCCACCCCCGAAATTTTGCTCGTCCGCTGTGTCCTTTATGCATACGTTTTGTGTCCATCGGCCAGTGGGACCGGGCCATTTATCGTGGCAGTGCGCGCCAATGCGTACCGATGCGTGACCGTTTGCTTTAATAGTGGCACACATGTTCACGACTTGTTAACGACTAATAGGCCAGTTTCGGCGGTTACGTAATGCGCGGTTACTGTAACCAAGCCCGACAAGCTTTGTCAAATCGCCATTTTGAATCTGTGCATTGTGTATTAGACTGTCGGTTCTTACCGTTAAATTGCATTCATATCTTTCTATCAAAACTGCGTGTATACATATGAATTTCTGTTTTGGCCGGAAATGTCTTCCAACTTGCCATTCATCAAGCTGATTTTCAGGCAGCTGCAATATTTTCTAAGAAAAAGAGGAGTTTCGACTACGGTATACACCCGAGAAAAGACTCGTTAAATTAGCGTCCGCAGTAGCGGACTAGCCTGCCCGTAGCCCCTGACCTACGGGGTCCGTGTCACTCGGTAGACGTGACTGTATGGGGAAATTACAACGGGCAGGATTTTCGTTGAGTGAACTAGTTACATGCCTCCCTTAAGTTTGACGATATTCCTGACTTTGGGACCTATGACGTATTCAATTATCTAGTAGAGAATATGGCGGACCATGCATTTATGATCGTCGAAAACTGAAGGCTTTTAAGAGTTTTGAAGACTTTCGATGGATATTTCCCGATGGCCATAGATTATGTGGCCTGGAGAAGCTCGAGTACAATCCTACCTCTAGTTAGCTCTCGGCAGCTTATGATAGCGACTTGTGACTAGATTATACAGGTCAAACCGACGCAAAAAGACAGAACATCCCAACTTGAACAAAAAGAAAAAATATATAAATAATAAACAAATAAAAAGTAGAAGTCTACAGATCTAATAGAAAATGTAATAACAGTTTTATTTTTAAATGTTTTTTTTTAATAATAATAATTGCTTCTTGAAGTTGAATAACGAAGGTCCGGCATAATTGTAGTCTAATACTAGACTATTAACTTTTATTTTATGAAAATCAAACTTAATTCCTTATCTTATTCTAAACAATAAAATTATTCATCATCCTGATTCTTCTTCCTTGCCATCATAAGGTGTTTTTTTTATTACTTTTATTATTCCCTTTTTCCATTGCTCTATCATTCTTTTTCCTTGTTCATTGTTTTTCTTCATTTTTTCCGTTCAAAATTATTTGTTTATCATTGTTCATCATTCTTATTCTAGCTCTTTGTCATCGGACGATATTATTTTATAAATATTATTTTATTAACAAAGACCTTATATATTGTATTATTACCTTAATTTTCATTATTTCTCGTTGCCTTTGTTAATAATATTGATTCTGCGGTCAGTGCTTGCTTCTCGTTAGCCGTTTCTCGTCCGCCTTGAAATAGTCCGTATCGAGGCGTTTCACAAACATTTTTTAATCCGTAAAATTGTTTTCATTTTGAAAATGTGAATCGCGCCTACACGAACACGAACACGTGGTACGCGCGCACGCTTCTGCAAGCAGAGGTGACTGTGTGTGCGAACGAGTGGAAAATAGTTCATCACTTCTTTCATTTCTACGTCCTAATTTGTTCTCAGATTCAAGCTAAGGTAAATGCAAAATTGAAAGGAAATTACCGATATCGGCTAGCTAACTTATATTTTGGTGCTTCGCTTTCTATTTCATCACTGGCTTTCAAGCCAATATCGCTTGTATCATCGACCTCGTTTTTCTTCTTTTTGAGGGGGTATCGTGCGCTGCCTGTACCGGGGACTTGGCCGAACAGGTTTAGCTGCAAGATGTGAATCGCTAGTTCTGTACCAGCAATGCTTTTCTATTATTCTTGCCTAAGACTCAGCGATTTTAAAGATCAAATGTATGAAGAACAAAATCACATCTCAAAGATATTTATTATTCAAGTTTGAAACTGCCTCCTTTTTCTTCTCTAGGCTCTCTCAAAATAGCGAAAACAAACGATACAATCACACCTAGCGAACACAGTCATGTATGGTATGCACGCAAAGTGTAGTCTGCTACGCACCGCGAGTTCTTTGCTTGTCCGACCCTCCGATTACGTAATGCGATTTAAAGGTCTTTGAATACATTACGAAACTGGCCTATTTGCTCACAATTTGTCCTTTGGCTGCGCATACTTCCCGCGCAGTTTTCGCATGTCATGCTCATAGTCTACGAATACATGCCCTCGTGGTTACGCATTGCGTGAACTATTCGTAAATTAGACGTGACCCTAAACGGACTGCGTGTCACTAATTGGCACGCATTGCCACGCCATAGAGTGGGTCAGCGTGGGACCAAAATATGTGCAAGTGTCAACGAGGCAATCGTCATCGTTTTAAAGCATTTCACGATAAGATAACAATTTTATATGATTCCTTTGTATTAGTATTATTATTATCATTATCACTAGTAGTATTGTCATTATTGATAGTATTGTTATCGTTAATATTTATATTATTATTATTCTTGCACTTATTTAATTTTAACAGAGTCTATGTGAAGAAATGGATGCAAAGGGACGTATCAGCCGAGATATCGAGAGACTCTTTTTTATCGAATCTTCTAATCACAACAGCCTGGAGGTATCATGTAGTATGGATGAAACAGATGATGATTTGAGAGAGGTAAAACAAAATACATCAGGACAGATCTGGAGTCCTTTGCATATTAAAACCTACCAGTGATGGTAACGTTGGCATCAATATTGATAATGACAACATCACTCAACACCCAATCAAATCCATGAAAGTTACCATAAATGACAAAGGTATCATGAATGATAACATTTATGCAACGGGGCGCAGGATTATCAGCACCCATCCGTCACATATAACAAATGGAAGAGGGAAAAGGACGGAGGGATTGAGAGAGAAAGAGAGAGAGAGAGAGATAGAAATAAAGATAGGGAGTGGTAGAGAGATACAAAGGAAGAGAGAAAAGAGAATGAGAATGGCGACCGGGTTGGTTAAAGAATACCACATGATAGATACTCACCATCTTTTCCCTTCTCTTTTTCTCTTTCTCTCTTTTCCCTCTTCTCTTATCGTATGCATCTTTCTATCTCTCTATACACCCCCTTCACTTCTCCTCGACCATCGCTAGACTCTCTACTTCTGGGATCTGCATGATTTCGGACGGAATGTCCTGGACTTCACGTTAGATTGTAATCACTTATCAACAAATGACAGCAATGTGAAAGTAACGCTAACACACGGAAAGAGAAGACGCAACAGCATCTTTGTTGTCGATATGAAAGGTAAGAGATATATATACATATATATTTATATATACATACATTATCATATCATATGCCCGTCTAATTAAACGCTGTAAGGTATATACGCATAAGACGGACATGTGCGGTGAAAAATGACATTAAACAGACGTGGCTATTAGCAGGACATTTGCGTGTCCTGTTGACGATTAAACAATAAGAGGACACTTTTTTTTTTTTTTGGTCTCCAAATTTGAAAATTTGATATTTTTCTTCGTTGGGGGGGGGGGGGGAGAGGAAATGTCACCTTTTTTAGGTAAGCCATGGGCATACTTTTTTTTTTTTTTTTTTTTTTAATGATTAAACAAGAAAAAGAAAAAAAAGGGGGGATTTTAGGAGGGTTTTCTTAAAAATACACACATAAAAGTATCAAAGGGTGGGGGTTTAACCCCTAACCCCCACATGGAAGAGGAGACACTAAGCTTTCCAAATATGTATCATTCATTAATTATAGTTGTGATTAAGTTATGAACATCGATACTTCTCGGTTTCGTTTTTTCTGGGACGCACTGTATATAACCCCTAATGGTACATTATTACCGGATATCATACAAAAAGGTATATTACCCTAACGCTTACACTAGCCCTAATCCTTACTCTAACCCCAATCCTAATCCTACCCTAAATTCAAAACAATATCACTCATTAAACTAATTACGAATGAATATAACCCTATCTAGGGGGTAGTTATTATATTGTTCAATCGTTTAACCCATTGACGACGGGAACCGGATGCTCTCTGTATTAAACCTATGGGAATGAGAGAATTCATTTGTCAACGGGTTAACAGGACAGGAAAATTTCCTGCTAATGTCCATGTTTACTTTAGGACTCATTTTTGCACTACATATTATGTCGCAGTGATGTATACGTTTCAAAAAGCTCTTACAGACACAAAGGTGCGATTGGTCCACAGCTCATCAAATTATATAAATTGTGAGGATAATAATTATCCCTTTTTCCTCCGGTCCTTTTTTTCTATTGTCATATTGAACATATGTGACCAGGGCCCCGTCTTATAAAGAGTTGATATCAATCGCACTTAATGTGCGATTGAACTCGATCGCAACTGTGTACATAAGAGATAGAAGACTGTAAACTTGCGATTAATTGGAATACTTGCGATTGATTCGGATCAATCGTAACTTCATATAAGACGGAGCCCTGTCATTAAAAAAGCCACCAAGAAGTCGTATGCTTTGATTTTCAGTTAGAGCTTAATAACGGTGCATTTGGTCAATATAGTCAATTGTCAATTTTCAGCATTTCATGAAAGAGCATACACTTTTCTTTTTAATTTCCAAATTTGGAAACAAAAAATGAACAAATAATAGTATGATGGACATTGGTAGAACTCTGTTTGTTTGATATTGAGTTTTCTTAATGTTTTTAACTTCTTTATTATCCTGGCTATTATAGAGCAAGCTGATGCAAGCATTGGTACTTCGTCAAAAGAAGGTAAAGAATATACCTAATTTGTGTAGCAATTTTTAAAGACAATTTTACGATCCTTTCAAAGAAATTCGCTATGTTTTATTTGTACGCAATTAAAACAAAATATTAGAGTAGAAAGTTTCAAATATTAGTTAATAGGGTATGAAACTTTCTAGCAGCACCGATTCAATTTACTTTCTTTCTGATCGTTTCGAAACGGCTCTGTGCACATCACGTCTTCTGTACAACTTGTACATGTTATTCCAAGTTGTTTGTTTTGTAATTTATTTGTATTCCTCCAAATGTGTAATATAAACATACAATTGAATAAAATAAATAAACTTTTTCAATATTGATTGCTTATACATGAACATAATTAAACAAAAGCTCATTTGCAGTGTTTATAACTTAGCAAAAAAATGAAAGTAAACTTAAAGTACTTATTTACTTATATGAAAACATATTTAAACAACTGGAGGTTATTTTACTGGTACTCCCAGCTCCCCCTCCCTCACACAAACATACACAAACACACACACACTAATCACTCAGTGGATTTCTGCTAACATTTACACATCCACACGCACCCACCAGGAACACACACTCACACACAAACATAAATTATTTTGCATTTTGATATATGAACGGAAGTTAATACTCTCCTTTCAAGCCATAACAGTACGATAAACTGAAGAAAAAAAACCTCTGTCTAGGTCTTGCCTAAAACAGATTATTATGTTTCATAGCTTGTGTGATTGTTTGTTTATTTTCGTGTTTTTATTTTCTTCTTTGTAGGTAACGCAACAAAAACAGCATGGGGAGACGATTAAAACACTGTATACCAATTCCACCCACAAAATGGGTAATTTCATGTTCAGATAACCTATATGTCATTGTAGTTTTTACAATACGTAATGGACACGGCTATTGATATTGCCTTAATACGAAGACTTTACAAGCCTTATCGATCTATTTTGTTTTACTAAGATGAATACCGTCAGGGAGAAAAATAGAAAGAGCGAGAGAGCGATAGAGGGAGGAGAAAGAGAAAAAGAGAGAGAGAGTGAGATGAAGAGAACGAGAGAGGGGATAGGGAAAAGAGAGATAAACAATAAGGAAAACAATAAGAACGCAGACGAAATATTAGATGGGACATTTCTCAAGTCGGAAGGATATGCTAGAAGCCCTTCTGGTAGAGGAACAGGGGCGGCAGAAGAGGATCAAGAACCGGAAATCTGGTCTAACTCGCACCAAAGTGAAGAAGAGGTATCAAGACAGAGAAATTATAAGCATTGATGGCTCTTGTATCTGTTCTTACATTTATAATAATTATATACAATTAAATAACTATTTGTTTTGTCCTGTGTTGTTGTATTGTTCCACCTTCACGTAATAATATTGTCGCATACATACAAGTTGACAAGAAAATGCACGTTGAAAAACAACAATAGACATGTAACATATCACGAACAAATTGAGGGCACCTATTAAGAAGCAAGCTAACATGTTATAGGTTATATAATGTAAGCAAAATAGTGTAAATTTACTTTCATATAAAGACGAAATAAAATTTTGAATCTCTTGCAAATTAGCATAATGAATAACATGTAACAAAAAAGTACTTAAAGCACGTCTTATCGTTTGGATGGAAGTAGAAAGGCATTAACTCACATATTTTAACGCCCGTCTAGCTTCAAGCTTGGGGGGGGGGGGATGTTATATGAAAATAACGTGTATATACGGTATGTCGCCATGGTATATATGATTTTACATTTTTGTGAGGGATGCATATTTGGCTTGGGTAGGTGTGTGTTATAAGGAAGAAAAAATGTATATATATGGTACGTAGCCATACATTTGTATGAGTGAAATATGTGTGGCCTTGGGCGGGTGTGTGTTATAAGGAAAACAAACATGTATATATGGTATGTCCCATAGTATACGTGTATATTCATTTTTGTGAGGTATACGTGGCTTGGGTTAGTGAATGTTTTAGGGAAATGAAATGAAAAAATTAGAAGAAATTGTGAAATTAATCAATAAAAAGGTGCTTTCATCTCTTCTTTAATGTTAGAACTATTTCTAAGCCACTCAATTTTAATTTATATATTGTTACAATCTTGTAATAATTTTCCATTCAATGTGTTTTCATATCTTCGTATAGCATGTAATTATCAACGATGGCAGCATTCTTTTACCCTAATGTTCTTCTTTACGGAAATTTGTCTTCCATTTACTAATCATCTTGCAATAATTCTAAAAATCCTAAAGTCAAACACCAACATGTATACGAACCTCAATACTCTAGATAAACAGTCAAGTTTGTTGATACAGTGTATGCTTATGTATATATAACTATTGTGTTCTGTTAGGAACTACTAGAAGAAATATAAAGTTATTTTAAAACTGGTCCTTGTCATTTTCGATGGCAAAAAATCCCAATGTTGGATGTTAAATCTGAGATGCATGGCCCTACGTGTGCTCAGTGTATGTGATATGGTGTAATTATGAAGCCCTGAAAAAATTGCGCTTCAAAACGATCAAGAAGTGCCTCAATACAGTACATCTTTGAGTGGACCGGTTTTACCATACTCATTTACCACGATAGACTGTAGTGTTATGAAAACCGTTAGGAAAACGCAAAATTTGATTTCGAATTCTAATCATAAATATCTTGATAATCAGACAGGTGATCGGCTTGTAACAGTCATGGGGCTCCTGACTGACTTAAGAGTTTATAATTCAGGATTTTGTTTCAGAATCTGAGACAAAGTTACCCAATCCCTTTAATGATGGTTGGATTCTACTGGGAACTATTGCATCTTTTTGTATGTAAACAAAAATCTAAAATCGTTTGATTGTCTCACTTAATGGATAACACGTGACTGCGTTTGACCAATCGTATGAATGTGATGTAAGAGTGAATTGGTGTCGTTAACGAAACATAATTATGTATGCAACTTTATTATCCTCCATATAATCTTGATTCATGCGTTTGCTTTAATTGTGGAAAAAAACGTGTACCCTCAGTGTTCAAGATCTAGAAACGAAACAATGTGTATTACGAAACGAAATATTTGATCACATAAATGTGAAGTATGCCTGGTATTGTTTAAAAACAGAAATGCTCAACAGCTTCTTACCGCAAAGTCATGAAGAGGTATATATATTATAGAAAAAATCCCTTGAAAAATTCCTTGAAAAAAATCCTTTCAAGGGAGAATTTTCTTGCTTCGTTTGACTAGATTTGTAATGGGATAATTGGTGACAGACAGCAATTAAGAGGATAACTAAAATCCGGACAACTAAAATCCGTATTTTTGGCCTCTGTGTGACACCGCCTATATATAGAAAAATCGATAGCTTCAGCACTTTGCCTGCTGGCACGGTGTGGTATATGAATTATACTAATGGGGAATATGAAAACTCGCTAGCCTTTTTTTTTTTTACAATGTATTGACGACATTTCTAAGAGTTGTTATCGTTTTGTGTGAAATAAAGTTTAAAAAACAACAATAAGATGATGATCCTTTTCCTTTTTTCAATATTCCATTGAGTAGTTTGAGTTCTCGGAATTGCTGAAATAGAATTTGAGAGCAATCTTTTGGTCTTTTGTATGTTAGTGGTGAAGAGTATTATTATAAAATGTCCCCTGAAAAGGATGGTTATTCAAAATGCCCGCACATTCGAAATATGACGAGTAACAAGTAAAGGTCGTGGACCAAACTTTCATGCGACATGTTTGTGTAGGCTTTTGTAGGCCCTTCCCATTTCTCTGTACCGTTGAGGTGGATGACAGACACCCAGAGCAGACCGAGATACCTAAACAAAAACATATGTTTTAGAAAAACTAAAGATACAGAATGGCAACAATTTGAAGTAAATTGGACCAATAATAAGATTGTCGATATTAGATCGCTAAGTCTACGAAATGTTCTAATAGTCATTTTTTTCATCGGATTGTGACATATATACAAGGACAACTTCCAAATTGGTCGTGTACAAATATATCATTAGTTTTAATATATTTGCACGTTTTATTCCAAGTGCCTTATCGCTTGGGGCACTACTCACAATGTAGTATGGAAAGCAAAGTCTTGCAGGTCCTCTGCTTTCATTTAGACTAATTACGGTTGGATTCCCCCCCCCCCTAAACAAAAAGTTCTCTGGCAGTGTTACAACCATTTGCGGGGGCTTCACACCATATTCGCGGGCTTTGCTCCATATTCGCGTTGGTCCTACTATTCTTTCATGAGATCGATGGTTGCTATATCAACGACTGTTCATTTCTTTCGGACGGGGGTGGGAGGTGGTTTCCCCTCAGTTTTCCCTCTTTCATCCCATTTGCGTAATATAAAAGAATCACTCTCAGAGGGGGTGAATAAACAAATGCATCTGATATTTTGTATTTATGTAATGAACAATCGAGTAAAGCAAACAACGATATAATAACACATTGTCCTATAACAGGCAATGGGAACGACACTCACGATATTTAATCCGTATTTTCGTTACTTACATTGACCTTGTGATGACCTAGATGATAACAATATCTCGTCGTTTGCTCAAGAACATACCTTTCTAAATTACTTTAATTACTTACTTCTTTCAACATTGCACAAGTCATGAATGAACAATCTTTAAAAATAAAACAAAACAAACAAATCAAAGCAAACCTAAATAATACGAACAAAAGTAATTTGCATACGATACTCTTCCACTCAAACATGAAATGGATAAAAGAGCTCACTAATTCCTTTTCACCTGTCGTAGAACCCTACCTTCTCTTTAAAGTTGTAGAGCTCGGATGAAGAATGGCTATAGTGAAAAAACATTCGAGCATGATTGACGATCACTGTAATGAAACATATTGTTGTAATCACGAGTGTAGGCTTTGGTCCCACGCGAGGGTTGCAGAGGGGTGAGAAAGGGTAAAAAGGGTAAATAGCTAGGGAGCCTACACAACATGACCAATTATAACATTATTAAAGATATCCATAACTCATGAATCAATTGAAGAACAAACTCAAAGAAGTCAACCCCCCCCCCCAACAACAAACAATTAAATGTACTTGTAAGGATACTGTGTGGTAAATGTAATGTGTATTTTTCCCTTGTCCTCATTCTAAAAATTGATTGGTAAAATTTGATTGATATTAGGTTGAATTTAGACAACTGCTTTTACATTTTAAGTGTATTCGCTAGTGAAAACGATTCGTTCACCCTTCACGTTACCCCTTCTCTATATATACCCATACATATATTTATCTCTCTCTCTCTCTCTCTCTCTCTTTATCTATATATATATATATATTTATATATATATATATATATATATATATATATATATATATATTTCCTACCCGTCCTCTCTCTTTATTTTCCTCTCTCTCCCTCTCCAACTCTCTCTCTCTCTCTCTCTCTCTCGCTCCCTTCCTTTCTCTACGTCTTTCTCTTTATCTCTTTCTCTCTATCTCAACATTTGTTCTCTCTCCTCCTCCGTCCTCTCCTTCTTTCTTCATTTCTTCCTCTCTCTCCGTTCCTTCTTATCTTTTAAGTCTGAATAAGAAACTACCGACAAAAATGAAATGTTGTATTTCATAATGCATGAAATATATATTTATTACAAATGTATTTCAATGAAGTCATTAATAACAAAAGTCAAGGGGAATTCTTTATGCGTTCTCCTCTTTTTAAAAATCCTTTTTTTTCTAACCATGTTTCATAGATACATTTAAGAACTGAAAGTATTTTCACGGTTATCACTTATTTTAACCACTAACAAAAACCTTTGTACGTGACGTTTACTTCAAAAAATGGAAATGTAATACTTTTTAAAGTGTTTTTTTTTTTAGATCAAAAGAAATGTGAATAAATAAATAAAAGTCCCAGAAATAACTATCATGAAATAGAAGAGCTTACAACTTATTGTCGATCTGTTTAAATATAGTTTTGAATAGATTTACACAAATAATATGTGAGTCATTATTATTCGTGTTTCATAAATTACTAATAGTCAGATTCGTTTTTCCATATACTCATAATTTCTTAAATTCTAAGTTCTTTTCACAAAGGTTTGCATTAGATTTTGTTTTCCCTTTTTTTAGATAACAATATTATTTTGTTGAGCCTAACCAAAAAATAAAAAAGTTCATATTGAAATGTTTTGAGGCAGGCCCTAAAAAAGAAGTTAGATTAAGTTGATGCAGAATAATATAGCGATTGTTTAGACCCCCACCCCTTCTACACACACACGCAAACAAACAAACATAAAATAGCAGTATCTTTTGAGAGAGTGTGAGAACAAAGTTAAAATCATATACATACATAAACATTAAGGTCAATAATGATAATGGTAGTATATTTTATGTATTGCTTGAATACTAATTTTACCTTTTGTGTACTATAGAGTACTACATCGATACAGCAAAGCGGCCCTGATAAGACGTTCTGGCATTCGATGAATGTTTATCTAAAACTTACCCATTCACATCACATTGGTGGAGAGTGTGAAATGGAGATTAATATCTTGACAAAAGACATTACTGGCGCAGTGGGACTCATAGCGAAAACAATGTGATTCGCAGTTCAGTGAAATATCCACACGACCACGACACCTCTACTAATATCGACGCAGCTGAGGAGAATGAAGACCGTATAAGCTAAAGAAGATTATATTCTATTCATCTCAGACTAGGAGCTCTTGGTCACGATATCAAAAACAATAGCGAGGCCAATGTCGTGCTGAGAAAATGTACATTATTCTTGCTTTATATTTCGTGTATACAGTAACACTTTGGTGGGACATCTTGTACAGTAATGGGCAAGAATACAATTTATATCTCAGAATAATTAAGTTACTTCTTGGGACGAGGTTTCTGTTGAGTAATGCATTGATAGGACATCCCATGTTGCTGTTTGCGGGTTTGAGAGTTGTAGACAAGTCTTGGTAATCCTAGCAATTCCGGTGTAAATGAATTATATGACACACTGCAGAAGAATTAACCTTTCTTAGCCTCTCTGCACGGTCGCTCATTATCCATATGTATACTTTTGCGCAAAAGAATAGGCATCAACGCTGTTTGTTTTCTTTTGAAACATAATGCCTTTTGCAAAATTACCCCTTTTTTCGGTCTTGATTACGTTCATCACAGTCTTTTTACCACCGCTATAGATTAAATTTGCTCTGAAATAGTTCAATATTATAGAAGCCCTTAATAAATTAAAAATGGCCGAAGGAGATTATTTGTGTGGAATATAAATTGTCAACTTCTACATCATCATCATTATAGTAATCATTTAATTTAGTTTCTCAAGAGCAGCTGCAAGTGATAGGGCATCAACAAAAGGGACCTTAAGATCATCAGTCATATAGTGGTAGAAAGCTTGTGGAACTGTGATCAGTAGTTTCTTCAGTTGCACTAATTGGGTTCCATTGAGAGTTTTCAAAGCTTTGTTACGTGCTGTGACGTTGTTAGCTGCCAGCCAATCCTGGACCTTCTTGGAATCCCATCCGGGTAATTCAGATTCCAGCGGAGATTGATTCAGTTCTAACTCTGGAGACGAGGGACCTTTCAAGGAAAATGGAGTGCAAGTAAAGAACGAAACTTATTTTAAAATACACACACATATACATATATATGAATATTTCGAAATATCTCAAAATAATTATAAGCTTAAGAACCAAAAGAATTATCATTTGCCATGAAATCATTCACGTTTGACTAATCTAAAAAGCTGATAATGTTTTCTCGTATTAAATACGCCTTGTTGTTTCCAGCTTGTTAAATTTGTACTCACTTATTTTACATTGTAATTGTAAATATACATACTACTTACTTACTTACTTACTTTACTTTACTTTAATCCATCGATGTTGTTAGGAGTAGGACAGAGGCTGTTCATCGATTGATTGAATTCCTTTGCATCAATACTTCTGTTTGTTGTAGTTTCGTGTTTATTTTTAACAAATCTAAGGCGTATTCATATTCATATTATGCTTTATATCATGTATTATCTATAATTCTAAGAAGCATGCATATTAGTATGAGGCAAACTAGAAGGGGTGTTATTTATTGAAAACAATTATCTACACAAATCTCACAAAGTAGCCACTGACCACGTTATCAAGCACATAAAAGAAGGATATAAACTAATTCCATACCATTTTGCGACAAAGATATATTTATATATTCATCAATTCTCTTCTCTCCCCCTTCTCTCTCTCTCTCTCTCTCTCTCCCTCCCTCCCTTTCTTCTATATCTATCTCTCTCTTCTTTCTCTCTCTCTCTCTCTCTCTCTCTCCCTCTCTTTTATTCTCTCTCTACATATATACAACTCGCTCTCTCTATTCATATAGACCTCTCTATCTATCTCTCCCCTCTCTCTCCTTACAGTGTAAGTAACATACCGGGAGCTGCTTTAACGTTCTGGACCGTTTCTTTCTGCACTGCGAATTCTTTTTTGATGATGCTGGTGAGTACCTTGGAGACAAGCTCGGGTTGCTGAACCATGTAGTAGATCTTCCCTGCCGTGATACCGCCTAGCCAACCAGAAGCTTTGAAGTCACTCACCTTCACAGGGATAATCTTCTTCTTGCATTCGTAAGCATAAGACGCTTCTGAAAACATTATATAAAAATCCTTTTTTTGAGAGAGAGCGTTAAGTTCGAGTAAATGGTAAATGGTCTAGGCAAAACGTGTCTGCTTGCAACATCTTGGTGAAAAGAAGGGTGATTTAGGCAACAAAGTGTCTTTAAATAACCCCATAACGTTTCTGGCCATTTCATCATTCCTAATTATGAATAACAATGAGATTGTAAGATCCTTAGTTGTAGCCCAAATGCAAGGACATTCCCGCAATGACGTCAAATGCGTCATGAAGCCACGTGACCGTATATACCTTTTCTCGAGGGATGTAGCCCAGCAAGCGTGAGATCTGTGAAAAAATTACGGTTATTATCATTTGTTGGTCAATATAGAGATTTTCTGAAACAATGGATGCTGGAATATTAATAAGTAGAGGTGCATTCATGTTTGAAAGGCTATGTTAGTTGGGTTCGAGTGGCCCTTTAATGATATTTCCACCAACCCTCGTATCAGCGAATTATGAGCTTCTGCACATGAACACTGAGTACCCTCTCCCTTTAAGTCAACTGACATCAATCAGAAGAAGAGGTAAATTTTTTCTTACCTGTACGGCAGTCTTGACTATCTTGGTAACCACGTGTGATACAAGCTATGATCATATCAGCATTCTCTACGGCTTCTGCCATGGCACCAATTTTATCACCCACTGAGACAAGAAATAACAAGAACAAGAACAAAAAAGAAACACATTGGAGGATCATGAAAGAAGAAGAAAAAGAAAAAGAGACAAAAGAAGAAGAGGGAGAAGAACATAAAGATAGGACAAGAATAAAGGGGTAAAAGAAGAAAAAGAAGAATACAATAGGGTAAAGAAAAATAAAGAAGAAGGAAAGAAGAGAAGGAACAAAAATAATGGTTAATCAAGCTCTAGCTTTGGGGATAGTAAATATGAATTATACGTTATTACCAATAGCCATGTTGGTCCAGAAGTTAACGCTCAAATAAGAACATATTGTTAACAAGTTAATTTCCTTTAATCACCTGCTCGATCCACCTTAGGAAATTACCAGCTTTTAAAAAAACAGACAAGCATTAAAGATATTAAGAAAATGAAAAGTGTCATTCTTCCTAAGAGAAGTGTATGCAGATAAACTTACTCATGTGGTCTTCATCCATCCACACGTTGTAACCTCTTTTGCGCAGCTGTTTCTTGAACTCTCGCATCACAGGTTTGGATGGGTGTTCCCATTTGTAGCTGAGCATGATGTGTCCACTGGACTTCGCAGTGTCCGACGGCGCCCTCTGCTGTGAGTCGACATCTGTTTTCCCCTGCGTCAGGCCTTCGGGAAGTTTGGATTCGTAGATCTCGAAAAGAGCGCCCATACACGCATTGTGGAGTTTTTCATTTTTACTCTTGGAATTCTTCTTCAGATCTTGTTTGGTGATAAAAACAAATATTATAACGTCTGTTTAGAGCCAGAAGGGCGTTAACTTATGACCTGTAACACATACTTAATGACGCCCTTTAATCTCTAAAAACAAGACATGCTTCCTTTGAAATAATTTATGCAAAAGAACATTCACTTCAACGTTTTATGTTATTTAAGCCCATGCTGAGAATATTCAATCTTAAAGCTCCTTTTCATGAACTGATTTCGTTCTTTAATCATTATAACAACAATCATTTAAAAAACATCCCATCCCCTTCCCCTCCCCCATATTTGATATGCATAATATTGTGGCGGTTATCCAAATATGTTCAGTATTAACCACCCGCCTCCAACAGTTTCTCATGCCTTTGGATGCAACTTTAAGCAAATGATAATCCATCATAATAATCTAAAGCCGTGTTTACGTATGCAGTTGTTGGCATTACTCTCGCATATTATCATGATAAGAAAAATATAGAGAATGTTTACTTACTGTTAATAATACTCTTATCTTGCCGCAGTTTTTCTTTATTTTCCTTGAGAAATGCTAGTCTCCAGATCCCGTTGGCGGCAGAAGTCTTTGCCTCCACGGAACAATCTCGTTTGAGAAAGTTAGCGAGGATAGGAATGCCTCTCTCTTCTACTATGAGCCGTTTGTTGTTGTCATTGATTGCCAGGTCATTTACAGATTGAATTAACTCCTCTGCATTAACACCAATATCGAAGCTCCCCCTGACTGACTTTCGTTCTATATATGCTTTGTGTTCAGGATTGTAGAGACATGTATTCAACTGCGAAAGTAGTGATACAATACAGGTGTAGTTGGTGGAAAGCTTGTCAGCCTCTTCTTTATTAACCAGCTTTGCCAAAGTCGTGAATGCTATTGTCTGTGTCAAGCTGTCTTCCGACTCGCCAAACTTTTGCAAGGCAGGCACGGCCCGGTGATGCTTAGGAGCCAGAGACGGAACTCTCCTGCATGCGTTTTCCAATATGTTCATCGCATGAAACATTATGTCATCTACCCATTTGTTCATCGCCTTATCACTCTCCACGAGGTGTAGAAACCAATCAACAATCAAAGACAGGCACCCATCTTCTTCCATTTGTAAACAGAAGTAATCAGACTGGTCCGTAAAGTTCATGGCGGAACCAATCAGTTCGCTATAAAATGTAAACATTTGTGTGGTCTCATGTGATAGTTGTTGTTGTGGATCAGCGTCTTTAATCTTCTGTAACATAGCTCCCCTTTTCCACGTATAAGCAAACATTTCGCAGTAGTCGGTGTCAATGCCCAAACCATCCCCTACAGCGGTCAGATCAATTTTGCTGTTTTCTGAAACTGTTTCGATGTCTTTCATCATTTTAAGACACGAGGTGCATGGAAAACCGTTACAGTCCTTAAAATGCTTGATACTGGCTTTGAAAAGAGTTAGCAATGTTCTGATCTGGTCACTGAACTCTCCGATCCGAAATGTAAGTCAATGTTTTTGAGGCACCGTCGATAGTAGGCAGAATCGCCACATTTAAAGTGTTCGCCTTTCCCTTGTGCTTCAGTGCAGCAACCGCCTTCGGTTGTGCAGAACATCCAACTATCTTGACCGGCGAAATCTGTCTAGTACTCGCAGAACATCCCATGTTTATGACGAACCATCAGACACTGTCAAATGAATAATGTAGTGTATTCAAATAAATACATGATAAGGTAATGCTGGTATATACCAAATTAGGAATTCCGTGATGAAGTGAAATAGATATCGACAAAACATACATATTCTGTATCAGGCATATTTACATCAGCATATTCTTATTTTTATTTTCACCATAATTATTATCATCAACACTATCACCATCATCAATATCACCATATTTAACCTCCCTACCCCGGTCTGTCACGCTATCAAGCAATCGCTTAATGTAAAAGCCCTTCTTTTGTTTGCAAATTTCTTAATGGTATTGTCTTAATGGTAACAAGTTGTTTTATTATCATGATTTATTATTATATTGTATACACGTTCAAAAAACTTGTTGTATTTTGTATAATAGAAATGTTGAATTGCTAAATTGTATTCTGATTTGTATGTTGAAGATGAAAAAAAAAATCAATTAAATAGTTTCTGATATAATTCTCATTGTATCAATTCCCAATGACATGTGTATGTTAAACAATTAGTTATCCCTGATATAACACAATTACGAATAGATATCTGCATTTTAAAGTATTTCATCATGCATTTAATCGACCACAACCTTTACCTAACTTTAAACCAAAATATGATCATAACCTAAACATTAAACCTTAATCTCGACATCAATACTATTCCTAAACATAACTTATACCCACTTGCGACCGTGACCATTACCAAAAACCAATTAGCGACCATCTCCCTAAATCTTAAATCTAAAAACCAATAGCGACCATAACCTTAGTGAAAACCAAATCGTGACCATATCTCTAAACCTTAAACCTATAATGTAACAGGGACCATATCACTAAACATAACTCGAAACCCAATAGGGTCCATAACCTTTAATCTAATATCGTCAATATCTTTGAACCTAAGTTAGAACCCCAAAGTTACCATGAAGACTACCCCTGACCTTTGACGGATTAAAGCCCACTGCAAGTATCGTGAGAGCAACTGGTTGATCACCTCGCTGGCTTATTCAATTATTAAATATACAGGGTAGTATGGCTAGCCCATAGCAGTATATTGTCGCAGAATAGAAATATGATCAACCCCTTACCGTGCAGACTAATTAAAACTTATATCATCATCATTCATAACACAAGATACGTTTATCTTTATAAAATTGGAATATTCTTGATATTACCTGCTCATACGATCGTAGATCCTGTTTGTGAAAGCTTTCCTAAAGGAAAAAGAGTATTACAGGATTTGTACCTATATGAAGGTGTTCAAGTAGAATTATTGCATTATTCTACGATAAGTAAAATGCTTGTAGTCCGTATGTTCATAAATGATTGCCCTTGTCATATTACGGGCTACTGAATCAATTAACGAAGCGCCGCTGCTTGTGCACTGATTTGGAGAGTGTTAGTTTGTGACAGTCCCATGGCAATGAACGAAACCATTATATTGATTAGCGCATGATCGAATTCTTATAAATGAATTCTGTCGCTGAGGGCTACAGTGATTAAAGTTATACTGCAACGTTGCCAATGGTTTAAGAGAATAACTTACATAATATTTGATCACCAAACCTAGTGTTCGGGGCCCTAATACAAAATATAACAAACCAAGAGAAGTAGCAAGTGGATGATATAATGGGGAATTCCATTTTATATGGTCCATCTCTTAGAAGGAATGATGATCAGTGTGATTAATTGGGACCTGTAGACTTTTGTCTTCTTCAAGATATATATATATTTTGTATGACTTTACACGTCATAAGATTTAACAACATAGATAAACACTAATGAAAATATAATGATCATATAAAATAAAAGTGAATAAACTGATACCTTAAAGAAGTATGTGTGTAACAGTAGTGTTAACTTTGGTAGAGTACATTCCAACCCTGTCTTCTGAAAGTAATTCTTCTCATCATTGTAAAATATTCCTGTGCAAACTCTGCATCTGCCAACCGACCGCAGCAGATTGCAATACGCCCTTCAATGACCTTTGAAATCAAGGTTTAAACAATCTAATAATCTTGCCAAGTTCTCAAAATTAATATTTCGATTTGTATGTCTGGGCACAATATTTACATATCCATATCATGATATTGTAGGCATGTGTTTGTTGACAGTTGGCAATTCACATGAATCATAATTATAATGTAAAGCATTTTTTCTTATTACAACAAACAAACACAGTTTTAGGGTAAAATATTGTCGGGGCAAGTAGTGGAATTTTTTTAGATTAAGATGGTGACATATATCATGTGATTCCTCCTGTCTGTGTATTGGATTGTGAGACTTAATGTTAAGGTTTGTGCAATAAATAAGCATTGGAGGACCATTCTTTTGTATTGTAGGTGTGCTGTGCATAGAACTGACAATAGAGTTACAGGTATAGAGAGAGACAGAAATAGGGAATAGAGAAGGGAGGACGGGAATGATAGAGAGAGAGGGAAAGAGAGAGAAAGATAGAAGGATAGAGAGAGAGAGAGAGAGAGAGAGAGAAAGAGGGTGGGGGCAAAGGTGAAAGAGAGAGAATAAAGAGTAAGATAGAGAGATAGAGAAAGGAGAAGAGAGGGATAGGAGGAGATAAAACAATATAGATTGAGGTCAAGATCGAGAGCGTAACAAATTAACCACACAGTACCCTGGCTGGCTCACAAACAAATTCAACATTTGTGGAGTGGCGGCAACTTTGAGTTGGTCCTCTACTTGATTAATGAGTTATGGATATCTATTATAATGATCGTATTGTGCATGTCTATTGTGTAGGCTCTATTGGTTTTTCCCTCTTTTCCCCTTCTCTTAACCCCCCCCCCCCCCTTACAACCTTCGCGAGGGACCAAAGACTAGGATCAATGACGTCAACATGTTTCATTGCAGGTATCGGCAATCATGATCGAATGCTCTCTTACTATAGTCATTATTCATTACAGTTTTAAAGGTAGGGTTCAGCGACAGGTGGAAATAATTTGTGAGCTTTTTTAAAATTAATTTCATGTTTGAGTGGGAGAGTATCGTATAAAAAATTGCCCTTGATAAAAGGATGGCTCTTTAAATACTCTCACATTTATAAAATAAGACAAGTAACAACCAAGGGTTATAAACCAGTTATACATCATACATGTTAGTGTAGTCCCATATACCAAAGTATATGTACAACGCATGTAACTACCAACAAGACTGAGTCAATATCTTATCATTTTGATTCCAAAGTCTCACAGCATATACCAATACGTTTGTCCTTCAAACTAGAAATGTGTATAGCTTCCACACAGTTTCTTTAATACACAATATAATAGCATTACCAGATTTCAACTTTATTTATATAAAGAAAACTGTTACCACGTGAGTGGGTGGTTGTTAATTTGTTTGTTTTGTTTAAGTTTGCTTTGTTTTGGTTTTTTTAAAGTCGGTTTGATTGTTGTGTTTTATTTTGTTTTTGTTCTGGGTTTTTTTGTTTCATTTATGAGGAGTGTTCATTTATATTGTGTGCGATGTTAAAAGAAGTAAGAAATTAAAGTAATTCAGGAAAATGTTGTTCTTGGGCAAACGACGTGATACGCCTATCCTCTAGGTCATCACAAGGGCAATGCAAGTAACGAAAATACGGATTATAATATATCGATTACTGTTCTCATTGCATGTTAAAGTACATTGTGTTCTTTCATCGTTGGTTGCTGTAGTCGATTGTTCATTAAAAAAAATCAATGATATCAGTGGCAATTGTTAATTCACCTCCTTGAGGGTGATTCTAGTATTCTGTAAAAAAGATGGAAGAGGGATAACCGGGGGGAAACCCTCCTCCCACCCCCGGCCGAATAAGATTAATATTTGTTGATAGCAACCGTCGATGTCATGAAAGAATGGAAGGACCAACGCGACTAGTATGGCACAAAGCCCGCGAATATGGCTCTAAGCCCCTGCAAGCAAAATAAGTGGCAAATGTTTGTAACGATGCCAGGAAACTGATGGGTTGGTTCTATTCTAAAGTCTGTGGACGGAAAACAAATTATGAAGCTCACGATTGTTTTAATTTCTAGAGGACCTATACAACTTGTTTATTCATTGTATGTTGGATAGTTCCCCGAAGGAGGCACTTGCAAACATGGAAATTAATTAAATATTTGTACACGACAAACTAGATAGTTGTCCGTGTGTACGTCGCAATCCGAAACAATTGAGATTTTCATAGAGTTGGTTATCTCAGATTTCAAAGTCTCTTATTATTGGTCCAATGTACTTCAAATTTTCGCCATTATGTTTCGCTTGTTTTTCTACTTCATACAAATAACCTCATAACTAAGGTTGGATTGCCTTTAATTCACATATATACTTCACTCACCCCGCCAAACTTGTACAATGTTTTTGTTCAGTCTGTCGGTGTGCTTTCGGTCTGGTCAGTGTAACTACCCCTGTCCCCCTCCCCTACCCTCCCGGCCCGCCCCTGCCCCTACCATCTCTCTCTCTCTCTCTCTCTTTCTCTTTGTTTTCATCGCCCGCTGTTTCTTTCAATCTAGCAACCCAGGTATTGTGGGGTATTACAATGACAATGCGATCAATCAAACATTTTCGTTGAGAAAATGTCACAATCATACATTCACCAAACATAATTCCAATATCTGTTTGAAACAAGTCTATTCCGTCATCAAAAACTAAAAATATGGAAGTTTATGAAATTCTTTGTACACACCCACAACAAAAAGTGAGTCACCCTTACTCAAATTGATGAGTCACTGGTTTGTCCGTACAGCGAAACACTTGAAGGATCATGTGAGTCACTATGACTCGATACAAATGAGTCTTATTTATCTAAGAGACTCATTTGTATCGAGTCATAGTGACTCACATGATCCTTCAAGTGTTTCGCTGTACGGACAAACCAGTGACTCATCAATTTGAGTAAGGGTGACTCACTTTTTGTTGTGGGTGCATCATGACATAGACCCCCCTACTCCCTAGGCCTATCACACACATACCATACCATGCCAGAGTCACTGTCCACATTTGCAATGGAAAATATATCCTAAAATATCACATTTTAGCGATGTAATCGGTGGTCCCGCTACCCGAATCTGAAAAATCTACTTCGTACGCACTAAATTAAGCCTTAACTTGAGATTTATTTGTCACCCATACTGTCACGAAACAATCTTGAATTAATTCGTTTTACATCAAATAACAAGGATAGGAGTTTCGTTGTATAAAACAATGATGCAAGATCATGCATGTTTTCATTCGACACGGCTTCGTGCGATACAGTAGAATCTATACACTATGAACATGACTGACAATGAGAGCGGACAAAATATACATTTCCTCAGGTAGACAAAGGAACATCCCTTCACAGCTATTATGTAAAAAAGTGAATATGCATGTGACACCTGTTCTACACATTTTTACATAATAGCAGTAAGGGATGTTCCTTTGTCTACCTGAGGAACTGTATATTTTGTCCGCTCTCATTGTCAGTCTTGTTCATAGTGATAGTTAAGTTACACACAGCCTCATCAACTCGAGTGCGGATATCGTAAAATGAACGCATGCATCATTTGTATAATAATCAGAAGATTCAGCCCACGAATCCAGTCATAAAAATCATCGTTTAAAACCATATGAATAATTATGCGTACCAATTTTTCACTAGCTGCAGTCAAAACTCTTCTGAATCCAAGATATAAGATGGCGAACGTCGCGTCGTCGATCGGGAATTCAAATATGGCTCGAGAATGCGCATTTTGGATGACGTCACGAAAGCATGCGCGCGCATGCATACAGCCTCACTTTCAAGTTGACTCACTTTTTTCTTCTAAAATGCTGTTATGTCGATCTTGACTCATTTTTTACGACCATGTGAGTCAGTCGAAGCATTTTGCAAATGCGTCAGCTCATGATTGACACACTGGTGAAATATAAATGAGTCAATAGAGACTCATTGGTTGTTACTAATGAGTCAATTTACACCTGACTCACGAAAATTATGCTTAAATGTGTCAAATGACTCACTTTTTGTTGTGGGTGCAGAGAGAACTGGAGAGGAGCTCGCCAAACACGTCACAGTGTTGACAATTCGTGTTTCATTGATTACAATTTCAAATATTTATAGCTCTTCTATTCTTAATCGAATATTGTTCAAATGCCACTTATTTGTTTCTCTCATTCGTCTGCTGAAATTAAACCCAAGATAATTGTATATGTATGAAAAACTGTGTTCATGTGGCACATGCACATTGCTTTACAATGTTAGGTTTTGGAATCAACAAAAGGATAAGAAATTGGCCCAGTCTTACTAAAAAGTCACTTGCACTGTTAATACAAATGTATAGGGTACATTATTAAGAGCATACACAAACATGTCGTATGAAAGTTGGGTCCACAAACTTTACTTGTTACTCGTCATATTTCGAATGAGCGGGCGTTTTGAAGACCCATCCTTTTTAGGTATATTTTCGAATATTACTCTTCAACACTAACATATCAAATTAAAAAAGCTCACCAATCATACGTCACCCATTCCCAGCACTCAATCTTCCTTTCAATTAATGCAACGTTTACAATTCAGTAAAGGGTATTTGTGTTTTTGTTGTTGTTATTTGACTTTATTTCACACAAAAAGACCAAATATTCAAGGAAGCATCGTTAACACTATGTAAATTAAACCACTGACCTCCGAATTTGCGTATTACCTATATAAACCACACTGTGCCAGCAAGGCAATGTGCTCAAGATTTCGATTATTCTATATAAAATTTTCAGATAATCATATAAATATATAAAGATGAATAAAGTTGCTGAGCTGTTTGTGACAATATCATGCATACTTCAAATTTAAAATAAAAAATCGATCAAATATATTTGACTTGACTTAAGCCGTCCACACCATCACTGGGATGTATGATGGCTTCTGTTTCACTATGGCTTGCCACACCTTCCTGTCTTCTGTTAACCTTGTAGCTTTAGTCAGGGAGTCAACTTGTCTGTTTTTGCAGTCCGCCTTGATGCAGTCTGTCCATCTCTTAGCTGGTCTTCCCCTTGGGCGTTTGCCATGTATATTTCCATTGAGAAGGATGTGGGGGTATCTTTTTGAATTCATTCGGTTGATATGTCCAAAGTATCTCAGTCTTTTTGTGGCAACCCTGTCGATGATAGTTTCTTCCATATTCAGTTGTGTTCGTATGTGTGTGTTCCTTAGCCTGTCAAATCTGGTCACACCCATGATTCTCCTGAGGCATGCCATCTCAAAAGTGTGAAGTCTATTTTCATCTACCTTCTTTAATGTCCATGTTTCTGCACCATATAACAGAATAGACAACACCAGGACTTTGTACAGATCTACCTTTGTTGAGCAGCGTATATCTTGTGATGCCCAGATTTTCTTGAGTGCTTGGAATGCTCCTATTGCCTTTCCAATGCGGTGCTTTACCTCTTCCGAGCAGGATCCTGTCTGGCTTATTGTTCCTCCCAGGTACGTGAACTTATCTACTTGTTTTAGCTGTTCTCCTCCAACGTTTATATTCAATAGTTGAGGCTGTTTGCTTATGGCTTGTACTTCTGTTTTGGTAATGTTTATTTTCAGTCCAAAGTTTGAGCTGCTCTGATGTACTAGGTCAACTATTGTTTGGAGGTCTCTGTCATTGTCAGCTATAAGGACTATGTCATCCGCAAATCTTAGATTGTTGATTAGCTGTCCCTGTACTCTTACGCCGATCTTGGTGTCATGTATAGCGTAAAGCATCACAGCTTCGAGTAAGATGTTAAAAAGTTGTGGGGACAGGGCACATCCTTGGCGTACCCCAACTGTGGTTTTAAACCAGTCGGTCAATTCACCATTCACTCTGACTGCACTGCTTGATTGTTGGTAGAGTGCTTGAAGTAGGTGTATGTATTTTGATGAATATCCAAAGAAGTTCATTGCTTTCCACAGCCCTTCCTGCCAGACTGAGTCAAATGCCTTTTCGTAATCGATGAAGCAGCATAGGAGACTTTGATTTCTTTCAAGGCGCTTTTCCATTATCTGTCTGAGGGTGAACAGTTGATCCATAGTGGAACGTCCTGGTCGGAATCCAGCTTGTGCTTCGGACAGCACTTCTTCTGTTTTCTTCATGATCCTTCGCTGGAGGATGATACTGAATACTTTCCCTGCATGGCTTAGCAGGCTAATACCCCTGTAGTTTCCACAGTTGAGTTTGTCTTTTTTCTTGTAGATTGGTGTTATTATGGCTTTTCCCCAGTCAGCCGGAAAACTTTCTTCCCGCCATATTATGTTGCACAATTTGTGAAGTATGGTGATTCCTGTTGGCCCAGTAGCTTTGAGTTCCTCTCCTGTGATGCTGTCAAATCCAGGTGCTTTCTCTTCTGCGAGTTTTCGTACAGCAAATTCTACTTCATCTCGCAGAATGTCTGGAACCGGTTCGAGGCTGGCCATCTGAGGTATGTTAGTAGCTTCTCCATTTGTTTGGTTCTGGTGATTGTACAGTTCCTCAAAGCTTTCTTTCCATCTCTCTTTAACATCTTTCATCTCGGTAAGGATTTCTCCATCTTTGCTTTTCACTGCCTGCATTCTGATGCTAGATTTCTTAGTGATTTGTTTGATTGTTGTGTAGACTGCCTTGGATTTGTTAGCCTGACGTGAGGTTTCCACTTTTTTGCATAGATCTTGTATCCATTTGTCTTTGCAGCCTTTTGTTTTCCTTCGTATTTCTCTGTTAAGGAAGTTGTATCTCGGTCTTTTGTTTGGGTCTCTTTGTTTGTCTTGTTTCGCTTCCTTTCTCTCATCACTCAGTCGGAGGACTTCCTCACTTATCCAGGGTTCTTGTTGTTTGGATTTTTTAAGTCCCAATACTTTCTGTGAGGTTTCATTAATGGCTGTTTTTACTTCTTTCCATAGGTTTTCCACATCTGTGTCATCTTCCCCCAGCAGAGGGCCAAACTTTCCTCCTATTTCAATTTCATAATCTGTCCTGGTTTTGGGGTCTTTGAGTCTAAAGACATCATACCGCTTCAGGTACTGCGGTCTAGGTTTTGCTTTGAGCTTGAGGCGTAGGTTGGTTATAATTAACTGATGGTCTGATCCTACATCAGCACTTGGAAAGCTTCTTGCATTACTAATTGAGTTTTTCCAATTTTTGTTGATCATAATAAAATCAATTTTATTATGGGTGTTTTGGTCTGGTGATTCCCACGTCCACTGGCGGCTTCCTTTGCTTTGTTTGTATAGCGTGTTAGTGATGATCAGGTCGTTTGCTGCACAGAAATTAAGAAGTTTTTCTCCCCTGGGATTGGCCTCCCCAAGTCCATATTGACCTATAACCTGGTTCCATTGCTTGGAGTCTGATCCTACCTTCGCATTTAGGTCGCCCATTACTATAAGAATGTCTTTTCTTGGAGCTTTCTCTATCGTTGCTTGTAGTAGGTTGTAGAATTCCTCAATTTCCTCTTCACTGTTGGCTGTGTTTGGAGCGTAGACCTGTATTATGGTCAATGATCCTGTTTGTATTTCAAATCTTGCTGATATAATTCTTGGTGAGATGGGGTTGTAACCAAGAAGTGCATTTTGGGCGGTTTTGTTAAGAATCAATGCAACTCCTTCTCTATGAATTTTATCTTTCCCCGAGCATAGGATTCTGTGTCCATCATGGGTGAAGTCTCCCATGTCTGTCCAGTGGGTTTCTGCAATGCCGATGATTTCCCAGCGAAATCCTTTTAGTTGATGTAGTAGTATGTCTAAGCTTCCAGCTTGGAGCAGTGTACGCACATTCCATGTGCCAATTCCAATCTGTTTTTTTGTTGTTAGTAGTGGTGCTTTCTTTGTCGGTGGTTCTTCAGTAGCAACTCCCCCGTTAGGCTTTCGAGCTGTTGCGTCATAATTCACTGCTTCTTGCAGGACCACGGGCTGAGTTGGCAGGTTAGTAAAGGCAGGGGCTTTAACCCTGGTGCTGTTTGTGTGTACTTCCATTGTGAAACAGTTTCGCTCATGTTGTAAGCTAGGTGGACGAGACACTCCTCTCCTAGCCATAAAAAATATATTTATTTTGATCGAATTAATACGTTTCATAATACAGGTTGTTTTCTTTTTAGATCTTGAACACTGAGGGTAGATTTTACAACCGATTTGATGTTTCATGAAACCAGGAAAAACAGCAATCGATACAAAGAAATTGTGTGTTTCAATAATTCCAGCAAATGCATAAATCAACATTATTAGGAGGATGACAAAGGTGTATAATTAAATATGCAACTATAACAACTTACTGTGACATCATATGCAATTGATTGGTCAAACCCAGTCACGTGTGCGCTTCAATAAGTTCGACTATCCGGTATTCGTATTTTTATATTTTTGAACTCGTTTATTTTTCAGATTATATTGTGGGAAACGTGAAAATCATGCAAATCAATTCGAAAAATGACAATCATAAATGCAAGTACATAGACTCAAATAACGCGTATAAGCAGTCATTCTTCAGGAACAAATTCGTCATTGACAACTAACAAATAGGTGTGGTAACCACAGGGTAAATGATTAATTATCAATCTATCAGTCGCAACCCCAACAAAATTATCCCTACCCCAAAATAATGTAAACTATGACATTAATATCTTCACAGTACATGCATATAATAATAAACGTTTTAGGGTTTTCTCATACCACATTATATATACTGAAAGCGTCTTAAAAGTATAATAATGAACATTACTTTAGTTAATTCTCCAATTAAACAATTGTTGCAATTGAAATTGGACTCTAATCCGGTCTCTCTCAGCTAATCACTCTGCATCTACAGCTACAAACACATCCTCTAGCTCCTCAGATCACAAAAACTGACCTGGCACGAAAAGTCCGATGATCTTAGAATGATTGACCAATTGAAATATTGACCAGAAGTCCATGACAGTTTACCTCACAATCAATATCTACAAATATAAATCATTAAAATGTTTTTACAATGTATAGATAATGATAACTCATTGAATTTCTTATACAAACAATAAAGTATTCCCAAACGGCAAAATCGTTATACAAACGATACCTGCACCAAATAGTGCACATTGAATATGCAGTACTAGGGAGTTGGAACGGGAAAAAAACTTAACCTTCACCACATTCTAGCATTCTGGTATAACATTCCTATAATTACCACACAAATATGAAATGTACCACTATTGTAAATGCCAGCTGTTAGCACAAATATATATCACGTTTTGTCTAATTGGATGTAATTCTGAAATAAAACCACAACTTAAACATAAACAGTTAAATCTAAAATCGAATAATCTCTTGTCCAGAAATCATTTTGATCTTTATTTTCTGAACGACATCTTTTCTTCCAAATAACAATAAACATTTAATAGAAATGTATTTAAAACCTTTAACTTTAGTTCAAACATCAATGTTTTCTACAACTAACAATTAAGGAAAACAACTAACTTTTCCCCAGATAAACATGTGAAACACAACACTAGGGCAAAACTCAGAAAACACGCCCTTGGACACATAATATTACCAAAGCGTTAAAAGATTCACTGTGTGCATGATATGTACATTGCCAGATCAGGTGGATTTTTACCTGCGTGTTAACCTGTACCTACCACCACTACTCTTATCGAAATATCCTTCCTCTCCCGGTTTGAACACAGTAACCCTCTGAATTAACACAAAATAAGTATTAAACATTTATAGAAACCTTATCAACTCATTTGAACAAAATATATACAGCGTTTGTCAAATATCAATTCTTCCTTTCTTCGGAAACAGAAATAGATGATATTACCATTTTAAGTTTTAAAAAAATAATGTGATTTTATCACAAAATTGAATTTTATCCAAAAACATTATTTTCCATCTACTAAAATGGGGGAGGTGTCTTTTTATGTAAAGTTCGAGAAATGTACAAGAAAAATATATTGTGCATAGGAGAGACTTACATCTCTTTTCGGTGAAAAGTTATAGCAACCCAAAGTTATTGATTTGATTTTCCCAAAAAAAGATATTGTTGCCCTTACGTTTATTAATTGTATGAAAATAAGTATCTGTATTAGTGTAGTGAGGATGTGTTTGATGAGTTTGAATCGAGTGTTAAAGATTAATGTGAAGTAAAACCTCAAATCATTATGGATTTGGTGTCTCATGATAGATAACAAAAATACCTTTAAGTTGATATCAATTGCATTGTTATGGTAGTGTGTTGAATATAAATTTTGAGCCGAATATTTTGTTTTCTTTTTTTTTACCTCATCGTTTATTAATTGAATAATAATACGTACATCAGAGACACAAAATTATCTCGATTCCAAAAAAAACAACATGAATTATACTTATATCACAAAAGGAATTATACTTTTTTGTTTAACATAATCAACATTTTTTTTTCACATTTGCCCTCCATAATATTTCCTTTAAGTAAATGTCGAATATATTTGTAAAATTGCCTTTTCTTTTTTGTGTAAATATTTTTTTGTTTGCCTCATCAGAGGATTTATTGATTATATATACATGGTTACATTCAAAGATACAATACTACAAATAAAATTTACATAATCGCAAATACATTATTATTGTCATAACAGAGAATTGAAATTAAGTTTTGCTTTGCAAAGCAATTGAATCATAATTAACAAACAAATTATACTGATAGTTTTGATTCCCTTTCTTTTGTTTTTCTTTTTTTTTTCTTTTCTTTTCTTTTCTTAAATAACACCCAACAGTTATTTTGGTAAAAGCTTTCTGTTCATCTATAAGTTTGATTTACTTTCCATTCTTTTTGTAATTTCTCTATAGAGATTTTGTTTAGAAGCAACTTTTCTCTTGTCTATCCCAGTTATATTTCGTTGAACAATCAATTTATAAATGGTCCAAAATGATATTGTAAAGAATAATATACAATGACTTTCACAATCTATTTTGAGTAGGTGTTGGATATTGAGCGTCAGTATCCTTACTTTGTATATATCTCTTAATATTTCTTTGATATGTTTAATGAAGGGCTCAATTAGTTTGCATTCTATAAATGCGTGATTCATATCCTCTTTTATATTACATGTTGGGCATACATCGTCATTGGATATTCCCCATTTGAAAAGATTACTTCTTACTGGCAATAGGTTATACAGTAATTTCAAATTAAACTCTCGTAATTTGCTTTCTCTAATTTGAGCAAGATTACGCTTGAATACCTTAGACCAATCAATATCTACATTAAGTTTTTTTTACCCAATAAAGGCAACATGTGTTAGTTAATACAGTTCTCGAAGGAATGAGTTTATAGAAACGATTGCTACTTATATCAGTAACATGTTTTACCTTATTTGCCACCAACAGATATGGAACATTGTTTTCATGTTCTTGTCTAGTATAATCATGCATAAATTCTGCTTTTAAACTATTGACCCATACAGGAGGTATCGCTCGTTTAAGTCTTGCATAGTCAAACATTGCATTGCATTTTCGTTTGGAATGCACCTGCGATTTAATATATTCTGTTGACCGAAAGCCATCTCTCGTAAAAAGGTCTCCTAAAAATACTAGACCACTGTCATACCAGCCTTTATAAAAGAGCGACTGATTATCATACACCACATGTTTGTTGTGCCAAATAATCTGATCTGAAACTTTAACTAGTTCATGTATAGATACACAAACATCTTTCACTGTAGTGCAGTATCTAATCATTTCCCATGCCTTTAAGATTTCTACGTAAAATGACGGAATTTTCTTTTGAACTAGAATATCATTAAGTGTGGTTATATTATAAGAGCAGTTCGGCAGTAGCTTGATGCTTCCCAATAAGTTAAACCAGTAAGAAAAAAATGTTTTCCATGCTCCATTACTCTCATTGAAAAATCTACCTAACTATTTTTATACCGCCTTTACTGTAGTCTTCAATAAGAGAAACCCTTTTGATTTTTTCTGTTTTCCCACTCCAAATAAATTTGAATATAATGCCTTCTATCAACTTCAAAAAGTTTGGAGGGATGGAATCAACCATGATCAAGTGAGTAACTTGGCTAAGTGCTAGACTTTTCAGTACCGTGACTCTTCCAAAAATGGTTAAGCTTCCTTTTGTCCAGCTATCAAGAATTTTCCTCATTTTTATTAACTTCTGCTCCCAGTCCATCTTTAGAGCTTCATTATTATTAAAATATATGTAGTGACCTAAGTATCTTATAAGTTTGTGGGACCATTTCAGATCATGATTCTCTAAATTCCAACTTCTATCAGTGTCTCCTAGCCATATCATGGCTGTCTTTTCTTTATTTATTCTTGGACCTGCTACTTCGCCAAACTGATTCAGTTCATGTAACATTCCATTTAATGAAGTTTCATCCGGAACAAAAAATAATGTATCGTCGGCATATTGCAACAACTTTAGTTTAAGGTCATACTCGACCATTTCTATTGGTTTAATAATATTATTTTTTCTCACTTTGTTTGCCATGAGCTCGGCAGATAAGATAAGTGCTGACAATGGACGTCCTTGTCGTATGCCTCTTTCAACATCAAAACTTTTGGAAATCCAACCATTAACCAATACCGAACTTGAAATATTTTTATATAGGGCAGAGATCCATTTGCGAAATGACTCACCAAAGTTAAACTTTTCTAGACATGAGTTAAGAAATTGTATATCTAGGACATCGAATGCTTTAGAAAAATCTACTAGCATAATTGCTCCAGTTTGACCATTTTTAGTAAAATATTCAATGATGTCTTTTGTCAACCTTACATTACTGGCTGCCAGACGACCTTTTATATAACCTGTCTGATTTTCATGTACAATTTCCCCAATGACTTTCTGTACCCTTGCAGCTAAAACCGCTGCCATTATTTTATAGTCATAATTGAGCAAAGTGATTGGTCTCCAGTTTTTTAAATCATGAGCATCACCTTTCTTGAATAACAATGTGATGAGCCCTTTCTTTTGTGTGTCTGACATAACTCCTGTTGAATAACACTCATTCAACGCTTCAACCACCAATGTTTTTACCTATGGCCAAAACAACTGATAGAATTCAACAGAGATTCCGTCTGATCCCGGTGTCTTGTTTTTCTGCATTGCAAATACTGCACGTTTACATTCCTCTTCGGTAATTAATCCATCACACAATTCTTTGTTTTCGTTAGATAATGGATTAATGTTTTGAAAACCAATATAATTGCTCATATTCTTGGTATCATGCTTTTCTTCTATATACAAATTGGAATAGTACTTTACAACCTCTTCCCTAATCTCTTCATTTTTGCTAACGATTCGACTATCATTTCCACGTTTTAATTGTGAAATTTCCTTTTTCTTTGCATTACTCTTTTCTAAACCCCAAAAATACTTGGTACTTTTCTCTCCTTCTTCCATCCACCTAATACGAGCTCTGATTCCAGCTCCTCTAGATTCATGTCTATAAATCTTCTCTAACTTCTCCTTTGTGTCGGTGTACTCTTTTTCTATTTCTTTATCAGGTACACTGACATCAATTTGTTTTTCAAGATCACACAATATCTTGTCTAATGAAAATTTATAATTTTTCCTATCGAGTGCTTTTGTTCTACAGAATTGTTGTGAAAATTCACGAATTCTAATCTTGAACATTTCCAACCTTTTTGTAAGGAAGGGTATTCATTTTCACAAAAGGAATAGATAATTTCTGAAACTTTCATTTTGTAATTTACATCATCTAAGATATCGGTATTCATTTTCCAATACCCTGGTCCTCTTTTATTTTGTTTGATACAAAATTTAAGTGTTATAGCATTGTGATCAGTTCTGATGGCAGGACGGATATCAGTACATAATGTTTTTACCTTCATCTGTTTAGATACAAGCCAAAAATCCAATCTCGAAGCTCTCTTGAGAGATATGTTTCTCCATGTGTATTGCTTGATATATAAATGCATTAGTCTCCAGACATCGCATAGAGCATATCTTTTAACAAACTTTTTGAGGTTTACGGGTGTCTTGTAATATCTGTTTTCCGTTCCTCGTACATCATTGTGCATGTCTAGCACACAATTCCAATCACCCCCTAGAATTAATTCACGGTCATGGTTATAATGTTTATTCATTTCAGAATTTAACTTTCGAAAGAAGCCTTCCCTATGTTGCTTTTGGGTGGGCGCATACACATTTATTAGCAATAAATCCATATCATGAACTTTGGCTTTTAGCATCAAAAGTTGACCATTTAGCATACATTTTACTGCAATAGTTTGTACATTTAATTTGAGACTCCTCATGAGTGATTGGTTCCATGAGCAAAAAAACATAGACCATGCCATTCACTTCTTACAATTGTTTCTAGACCAGTAAGTTTCTTGAAGGAAGAGAATGTCTGATTTCTGATGTCTAAACCATCGAAATATTTGGTTTCTTTTTATTTCTCAAACCTCGTATATTTAAACTAATAACATGACATTTTACCATTATAGAAAATATAAGAGATAAACAAAATTACTACACACGATACTCATCGTAGATCTGCTCTATTTCTTCTTTGGTGTTTTTTTCGATGTCTTTGGCTTTGGTGGTTTTTTCGATGTATTTGGCTTTGGGTTTTTTTCTGTCACGTTCTTTCCTTTCAGGGGATGTTTCAATAGCTCTGGTGATTCGTCTGGCATTTCTGACACATCGTCCACTCCTTCTTCATCGCTCAATAATTATGATACCTCGCTTGACGTGTCTATTTTGCCTATATAAAAACATAAGAAGCTGAATTAATGTATAGATTTTTAAGAACTACATATTTTTAATTTATATAATCACATTGATTACCTACCACTATATCAATGTATTCATTTTTGTCATTATCAAACAATACTTCTGTTTTTGGAGAAAAAATAAGACCTTGTTCCAAAATATTTGTGAGTACTCACAGTCATAAAATAAATGATAATAGTTTCTGTGCATTTGCTCTTCAAACAACAATCATGATCAGATCTTTTGAAACGATATAGATATTCTGCATAGGCTAATTAATTATAGATTTGTTTGAAATTAAAATGTTTTTTTTTTCTTTTCATTTTGATATGCCCCTACCTAGTAATTGGCGATTTCGTTATCATAGTTTTGTATTGAAGTGTTTTTGTCTTAAGCTTATTTCCTCTGTCGCCGAACATAATAGTCTCTCTAAAATATGTACAGTTTATGCGTTCGTGAATGTGGGTGCGTGTTAGCTGTTAACTGTCCCCACATGGCTTACTTTTTATTGACGTTAATTACAGTTACCGATTAAACCTCCCAATTCAGCTGCTCTCAGAACGTCATGTAAATCAGCCACACTACGGGTTGATCTATCCGTCCATTTCGCAAGGCATTCCCTCGTTGCCTCCTCATAGTTGCTTTGGTACTTTGTCAAGATATTTCTGGCCTGGTTGTGCTTGACTACAAGCTTTTCGCTAAACTGGTCGTAGGCGTAGGATGGAACTTCCTTTGCCACGTCATTTAGCATTTCGTCGCTCACTTTCCTATTCAAATAAATAAAAGAATATACATGAGTAAAGAAATCAAGATCGTAACGTTATAAAACCTTCGTCTTGTGACGGGACTGTGTTCACAACATTCAGTTTCAATGCAACTACTTTTATTATTGTGTTTATTTTTGGTGCAATTTTACCATGTATTATTTCCTTTATAAAAAGGGCAGCTTAGTAGCAATTTCAAATCCATATTGTATTCACTATATAAATTGTTATGTACTCTTAATTAAAAGTTCTTAGATTATAATCTTTGTAATCCGATGAAAGTGTATTTCACACGACGGCAATCCAAACGATGAATAATATCGTATACCAGTTATATTACAACAGAATAGATTTAGTCTCCAATCAACATTCCCACAAACAGAGTACCCTTTTATGTACATTGAAACTGTCAATAAAACGACTATATTAATTTTTTTTAAAATAATTGAATAAGAGTAAATTTGGATTTATACTAATATGAATAATAATATGATACAAGTGAAATAAATGTATCCATGTCTTTGACGGAGAGATCATCCTCATAAAAGGTTGGTTGTAATAAAAGCAGAAAATGAGAGAAAAAGGGGTAGAAGTTTGAATAATATCTGATTTAAAAAAAAATAGGAAAGTTATGAGTTGCTAAAGTTCACACCGGTGAAGCACAAATTGGCAACACTGTGACGTATTTTGCGCGGTCCTCTCCTATTTTCTCTGAACAGAACATTTCATTTCCATTCATTTTGTTTACTTATCGATGATGGAACAAAGTTATTTCATACAGGGGTTCCTTGAAAACCTATATGCAATAATTGTATTTAGAGTAAATGTATGATCGAAAATTGGCTTTAGGTAAAATATATTGAGTTTGTTAGTAAAGGGCAAACGGGAGGGGAGCTCGCAAGATACGTCACAATGGTACCAATTTATCTTTGGTTGATCGCACCTTCCAAAATTCCAAACTTTCTTATTTTCAATCGTTTTTTCTCAAACTTTTACTGACCTATTTACTTCCCCTTTTACAGTCAGACCGCAGCCGGTGCGAAAACCCTCTATTTTATTCAGCACGTATGCAAGAATTTACGTGTCTTGCATACGTAAATTAGTAGTGCAGACGCCAGACGGTCTTCCCGATCGGCAGTTTTTGCCTTTATAATTGTTCATTTCTCATGAAATGGGTCTTATTTTAAAGATAAGAAGTTGCACTCTCCATATACTTATATGACAATCATGTTAAATATATTTTGGAAAAAGATATTTCGCCTTGAAAATGGGATTTTTCGACGATAAATCTATTTAATGAGTAGGGCTGATTTTCACATAGAAATCATGCTTTCGTCAAGAAGATGTTATAATCAGCATAAAGCATCAATATTTTTCTTTACAATGATATCAAAATTATTATATTTTACGCTGTACCAAAGTCAGGAACCAAGACAAATCACGCGAATGTTTCATGAATAATTAAAAAAAAAGTAGTCAACTTTGCCGATGTGGTAATAGAGAGTTCTGATTGGTCAAATACGTCAACTACGTCACATATGCTCCGCTTTGGTTCATTAACATTCTGAATCCACATTTTAATAGCTTGCCTTGTGGCGTGCGCCGGTAATCCACGTGTGCGCAAGGAGTCATGACAACAATCTAAAGAGCCCGGATCAAATACATCATTTGCTTTTTAGATCATTATTTTCTACGATTTTTCTTTTTTAATCATTTTTCTTATTTTTTTCGGCCAGTCGGTGGCGCGGCGGAGCTCCCTGGAGTTTAACAATCAGTTATGCATTGCCATTGTTCAGACGGCGAGCGTGCACGAGTATGAAATCACACAATTTCGCGCCATCATAGAAAGAACAAATTCGTAATTTCCGGGTTTTTAGGGTCTTAATTACTATGAATATAAAGAGAACATGATTTTGCGTCAATTAGGTTTTGACATTATTTTGATCAGTGACTTTTTATCTTTCCAACGAATCTCGAATTAAACAAATTAATTATGTACCAAAGTCAGGAACCAAAAGCGAAATTCCGGGTACAAAATAGCTGTTGAAATGTTACAAAAATAACGACAATAAAAGTGGTGAAAAAGGATTGTTTCAAAATTGTGAAATATGGCAAGTTTCATATCAAACTGAAGCTGAAAATCTCGAGAGTAATTACCGTTGCGTGCTGCCATTTTGACTAAAGTTATCGACCCCAAAAGCAGCTGCGTGTACACCCTTACAAATCTCACTGAAAATCTCGTGAATTTCAGCGCACGTGAATGTACGAGAATACCAAAGGGACGCTGAATAAAAATCAGCGTACAGCCTCATTATCGCGCACGCTGCGGTCTGACTGTTTAGTCCAGAATCGGAATTCAATCCTGTGACCGGGGTAATGATACTGGAAGCACTAAGGTATGTTACGTTTTATCTAGTAGGAAGTTACTAGAAACAGTTAAAATGTATCGTCATCCATAACCGTAATAAATTTGGAGATGGGCAATTGTAAATAATGGTAACATTTTAATACAAGGTACTACAACGAAATTGTAATAATGTAACAGTTGCTTGCACATTCTGAATAGTACAGAAGAAATGGGAGGGGGCCTCGCAAAATTAGTCACAGAGCTGCCAATTTTGGTTTGATCCATCGCACCTTCAACAAATCATAACTTTTTTTCGATTTTTGCTCACACTTTCACCGACCTGGTTCGCTCATTTATTTACTTCTGTTAAAACCAAATTCATATCAGGGAAGATTTACCCTTTTTTCCTAAAATGGCCGGTGTCATGTGGTCAACACAAAATAACTATGTTCCATATACACCTGGAAATAGACGATGTGATTTCGTCGAATTCTTACAAATCCTAATCTGTTTCATGCTTTTCCCTTCGGTCATTTGTCGTAACGGGGATATGCCAATATTCCTTCCAGTACAAATCAGAATTTTACCTTTGGTTCCTCCCTGGCCCACTGTGCGGCGCCCCCGGCGGTGACTCGACATCTGTTGTTTTGTTGATCTCGAAAAGGGCGCCCTCACAGGCATCGCGGAGTTTTTCGTTTATATGACGGGAACCCTCGCTCAGATCTTGTTTGGTAATAAAAGAAAATATTATATCGTCAGTTCGTAGCCACTAGGGCATTAACATATGATCTTAAACACATAGTAACGCCCTTCTATATCTGAACACAAGACATGCTTCTTCTCTTAAAATGGAGGTAAGAAACTATTCGCCTCGTGTGGGCCTAGAACGTCACTGCACAACGTGTTATGTTATTAATGCCCAAGGTGGGAATATTCAATCTTAAAACTCCTTTTCATAAACGGATTTTGTTCTTTACTCCCTCCCCTTTCACCTTTGCTATACAAATCGAAGTAGCTAGCCAAATTGTTTAGGGGCTACCCCCCCCCCCTCCCTACATTTCTTACACCTATGATATCAAATTAAGCAAAAACATATATCCATTATTATTATCTATAATCGTTATCAGGACTCCTCGTGTATTAATGATAACAATGGGGCTAAAATACCATACGTTTTACGTATGAAGTTGTTTAAATCTCCCTCCCATATTATCATGATTATGAAAAATGTAAATAATGTTTACGTACTGTAGATAATATCACGTTCTTTCCGCAGTTTTTCTTTATTTTCCTTGAGAAAGGCTAGTCTCCAGACCACGTTGGCGGCAGAAGTCTTCTCCTCCACGGAACAATCTCGTTGGAGCAGTTTAGCGAGGATAGGAATGACTCCGTGTTCTACTACGAGCTGTTTGTTGTTGTCATTGATTGTTAGGTCATCTATAGCTTGAGCTAACTCGCCTGCACTAGAAGTAATCGTGGTCACAATCTTCTCGATGGATGTTTTTCGATCTGTCTTTTTCTCATGTTCAGGATTTTCGAGACATCCCTTCAAATCCGAAAGTAGTGTTAGGATACAGATGTAGTCGGTGGAAAGCTTGTCTGCCTCTTCTTTCTTCACCAGCTTTGCCAATATCATGACTGCTTTTGTCTGAGTCATGCTATCTTTTGACTCGCTAAACTTCTGGAAGGCAGGCACGGCCCGGTGGTGCTTAGGAGCCAGAGACGGCACTTTTCTGCAGACATTGTCAAACATGTTCATTGCATCAAACATCATGTCATCTACCCATTTGTTCATTGCCTTATCATCCCTCACGAGGTGTAAAAACCAATCCACAATCAAAGACAGGCACCCATCTTCTTCCATTTGTAAACGGAAGTAATCAGACTGGTCCGTAAAGTTCATGGCGGAACCAAGCAGTTCGATATAAAATGTAAACATTCGTGTGGTCTCATGTGATAGGTCTTTTTGTGGATCAGCGTCCTCAATCTTCTGTAACATATCTCTTTTTTTCCACGTATACGTAAACATTTTGCAGTAGTCTGTGTCAATGCCCAAGCCATCCCCTACAGCGTTCCGATCAATTTTACTGTTACGAGAAACTGTGACGATATCGTTTATACTTTTAAGACACGAGGTACATGGGAAACCTTCACAACCCTGAATGTGCTTGATACCGGCTTTGAGAAGGGTAAGACATTTTTTGACCTCGTCACTGAATTCTACGATCCGTTTTGTTTTAGCTGCTGCAGAGTCAGCGGGAATTAAATCTGAAGGGTCAGTCAATATCCTCACAACGTTGGAACTGCAAACACGTGCCATGTTTATGACGAACCATCAGACGCTGTCAACAAAAAAAAACAGTTAATCAAAATGTTAACATGATTGGTAAACATGATGGTTGATAACAAAATAGGAATTTAGTGATAACATAACATGCATATCCACAATACATACATATTCCATTTGAGGCATATTTACATCAGCATAATTACATTTTCCTGTTCACAATCTTCATTATCATAACATCATCACCATCATCTCCGCCATCAACACCATCACAATCACCATTTTTCCTGTTTGTGTTAATCACCCCCCCCCCCTCCATCCCATTTTTCTTCAGCAGCTGCAGAGTCAAGGGGTGGTATTCTGAACATTGTTGTAAGTTTTGTGTTATCTTTTGTTGTATCTCCCAGAGATAACACAGCGCTAATATTGTTGTAAATTGGTATGATGAACATCATTCTATCCCTGTGTTATCTCTTGAAGGACCGCCTCTATCTTATCTTTGACCACTGTTGACACGCCCATTTGTATGGACCCTACCAATCGAAATCTGTTTTATATAAGCATGATAAGTAGGTCGACCAATAGGAATACTTTAGGCCATATCTGAAGATGGGCCTAGCGCATACTAATCTTGGGCGTAATTAGTTATTTGAGCGCTTATTACGCGCGTCATCATATGCGCTGTGGCATGTGGAGACATGAAGACAAATCACGCTTTCACTATATTAGTTAAGATGAAAGCATTAAAATCGTCATATCCTAGCATGTAATTTCTTAGAAAGTTCCCATCTGTGATGTTTCCGGTCAACACACAATCTACTTCTAACTCGTTTATTGGCACGTAGTTGGTTCTGTGCAAGAAATATTGCCGCCATTATATAACCACGAAAGATACAACAACCCCTACCTGTTGTAAATATTGTTGTAAATACCAAGCAAGATAAGATAAGATAAAAGATACAACAATTTTCAGAATACCAATTATCTTGTCATATTATCACTCGTGCGTATATGCAAATGAGGATTAAGCGCCATTTTATTACTAATAAGCACAATTACAAGCGCACCAAAGTTTGAACACAGGCGCGGCCAAACAGATGTGAGAAAAGATACAACAATGTTCAGAATACCAACTTAAATACCTCCAGTAATAGGTAAACGTGATCAAATATACACCAATGGGAATCGGGCTTGCAGATTAAAGCCTACACAAGTTACTCATATAAATATCATGTCTCATATGTCAAATTGCTGTTTAACCTAATGGAGAAATGAATATGGTTTAGAAAATACGTAGACTGATGTACAGTGGCGGATCCAGGGGGCTCGGGGGCCCGCCCCCTTACAAAAATAGAAGGAAAAAAAGGGGAAAGATTTTATTTTATTTTATTTTTTTGCCTGAAACCTCTTGACTTCCGGTGGCTTTGTCCCCTGGACCCCATCTAGGGCCCTAAGGCGGACGGCTGGATGCTAATCTGACGGTAATTTAATGCTTAAAACTCCTGAGCTCCTGGGGGTTCCGGCCCCCGTACCTCAAGCCAATTAGTGTCTTGCCAGTCTCACAAATAAGGTATCAAAATATGTTCATCTTACCGTAATTAAATGTCTAAAACCCTGAGCTTCCGGGGCTCTGCCCCCTGATCCCAACCATTGCCCTAAGGCGGACCCCAGGGTGCTCATCTGACCGTAATATATTGCCTAACATCCCTGAGCCTCCGGGGGCTCAACCTCGTGGACCCCACGCTAATTCGTGACCGAAGAGTGTCACAAATAAGGTAAAAATATATGCTCATCTGACAATAAGTTAATGTATAAAACCCCCGAGCTTCTGGGGGCTCCACCCCTTAGACCAGACTGTTTCCTGCCATTGTCACAAATAAGGTATTAAAATATGCTCATCTGACTGTAATTTTTTTCCAAAACCCTCTAAGCTTCTGGGGGCTCCGCCCCCTGGACCCCAGTCAAATTAGTGAACTGAAAGTGTCACAAATATGGTATAACAATATTTTCATCTTGCGATAATTCAATGTATAAAACCCCTGAGTTTCTGGGGGCTCCGCCCCCTCGACCCTACATCAATGTGTATCTTTCGAGTGTCACAAATAAGGTATTAAAATATGGTCACCTGACCGTAATGTATTGCCTAAAACCACTGTGCTTCCGGGGGCTCCGCCCCTGGACCTCACGCAAATTCGTGACCTGCCAGTGTCACAAATAAGGTATAAAAATATGCTCATCTGACGACAATTTAATGTATAAAACCCCTGGGCTTCCGGGGGCTTCGTCCCCTAGACCCAACACCAATATGTGTCCTGTTAGCGTCACAAATAAGGTGTAAAATATGCTCATCTGACGATAATTTAATGTATAAAACCCCTGAGCTTCTAGTGGCTTCGCCCCCTGGACCCAACACCAATGTGTGTCCTGCCAGTGTCACAAATAAGGTATCAAAATATGCTCATCTGACCGTAATGTATTGCCTTAAACCCCTGAGCTTCCGGGGGCTTCGCCCCCTTTACCCCACGTCAATTCGTGACGTGCTAGTGTCACAAATAAGGTATTAAAATATGCTCATGTGACGTTACTTTAATGTATAAGACCTCTGGGCTTCTGGGGGCTCCGCCCCCTGGACCCCACACCAATTTGTGTCCGACCACTGTCACAAATAAGGTATCAAAATATGCTCATCTGACCGTAATGTATTGCATAAAACCCCTGGGCTTCCGGGGGCTTCGCCCCCTTGGCCCCACGTCAAATCGTGACCTACCAGTGTCACAAATAAGGTATCCAAGTATCAATTCAATTCAATATACAAATTGAATGTTAACGGTCGGCCCTTTTTTTGGTTTGATTCTCTTAAATCCCATCTGTACTAGTGTACAGGAGGGATTGGACCAACCTGCAATGTCACTGGACAGGTGGTTATCTCATCAACTCAGCTCTCAAATAACATTTTAAAAAAGAGGATCATTGGGGACCAATGGTCACCGATTAGGCATTGTTTGTTATATAGAGGGCGCAAGTAGCTATAAGTAGTGCAGTGGGGCATTAATATACGTAGCATACCTAGTAAGTTTTGTTTATCTCGCTATTTGATTTGATAATAAATTTACCTTGAAAAGGGCCTCATGTACAAGCACATGATGATTCTCTGAGGTCCTGGCGTATTATTAATTCTGTTTTTTATGAATTGTTATGTTTTTGTATGATACCAAATAAACTTGTTGATCATAAAATTTAATTTAGAGGAATACAACGAATATTAATTTGTTCTGACTACTGAGATGTTGTCAGAGGCAATGTTTCTTTAGGCTTTTTTTTTTCTCTCTCTCTCTCTCTCTCTTTTTCCCCTTGTCTCAGTATCTATCTTTCTCTTTCTCCCTCTCTCCTCCCTCTCTTTATCTTACTCTCTCTCTCTCTCTCTCTCTCTCTCTCTTCTATACACATTATTGATAGTTCCCTGGGACTTGTGTGGGCTATGTTGATCCCTGGATCATCTGAGGTGACCTCTGCTCCCGGATGAGGAAAGAAAGATCACGAGATAAAATAACCGGAAATAACACCCACCTCGTATTCGGCCAAGGCATACATTGCAAAAATATTGTTCAAGTACAGTAGTAGTAGTAGTAGTAGTAGTAGCAACAGTAGTAGAAGTAGTAGTAGTAGTAGTAGTAGTAGTAGTAGTAGTAGTAGTAGTAGTAGAATGGTTATTTAGAACAGCTGCAAATTGGTAGCCCGTGAGTTAAATTACATTGCAATTTTGTACAAGCTCAGATTTAAAAACTTTTCAAAAAAACCTAGATATGGACAAGTACAAATAATACACAGTACAATAGGTTGCAATTTATTACATATTCCTTATTTACAAACAAATTGAAAGGTATAGTTGAGTTCTTGTTGCAGACCGCAAATGCTTACAAAGTGCATGGTTATTGCTCTTTTTCTTATTTATGACATTTCTAGTACTCGTCTAGGACATACAATATGTGAAATATAGCCAATACGATTATACAAATTCAGCTCTACGTTCAACAAATAATTAATTAATATTAACACTACATGGGCCGGCTGATTATGCGTATTATAACCTACACGAAAATGCCAACGAAAAGCCAACATCGGCATTGACTGGAGAAAAAAAAAACGTATTAGGCAATATTTCGTTTTTTTCAACGGATGGTTCAAACTATCTAATATTTGTGTATGTACACAAATATTATATATCATTATATTAATGGATAATTCAACCGTCTCTGAACTGGTTTTGATCAATAAAAGATGATTTTATCATTTAAATTGTATGTTCTTTGACATTCGACTCTCAGATTTTCATTATCTCACAAGCAAATAATTGTGCGTAGCACCCTATGCTACCGAACTCAACTATCCCTTGAAGTTACAAACATAACAAATTCGTCATTATTAATATAAAAAAAAAAATATTGGGAAGTGAGGAATATTCATATTTTAAATTTTAATTGAGGCTGATTAATTGGGTTTATGACGATTAGATATTTTGAATTCGCACCATAATATAATGCACATTAAATGCCTTTTCGCAGTGCTACTCGATAAAGTAATTCAACACAGTCACACAAAATATATGAGGATTTATCATATATAATCATAAAGAGACAAAACTGACAACAACAAAAAGTGTCAGAGAGAGAACAATTTGAATAAAAAAAAGTTGAAGATGGAAAGAAGAAAAAGGAAGAAATGTAGAAGAGGAGAGAGACACAAGCACACACAACCAACATCGAGGTGAAATTTGATTGTTTGTTTGGTTTCATTTGTGTGTCCTTTTTTTAGTTTAATTTTCATATTGTTTTTGTTTATTGTTGGTTTGGTTTGTTCTGTTTTCGCTTGACCTGGAAGTTTCGGACGTCAGTTGTGCTGCTCATGTCTTTAACCCCCAGCTCCCCTCTTGTAAATGGTTACATAATATGCACTAGGGTAAATGAACACTTTAAACTGTTTCTTTTTCACATGCGAATGTACGTACTTGATCTGTTAAAAACAATTCGTGATTTTAATTCCTTGATGCTTTCGAATAAATTCATCAGGAGGTTTGTGGAGGCAGAATATCGCATGTTTTCCTCTTATAGTATGACAAAGTAAAACTAGGCCGAATACGAGCTGGGTGTTATTTCCTGTTATTTTTAACTCTCATGATCTTTCTGTCCCCGTCCTGGAGCAAAGGTCATCTCAGACGATATCAATATACTCTACAAAAGTCCCAGAGAAATATTAAAAAGCTATATATAAAAAGAGAGAGAGGGGAGGGGAAGAGAAATATAGAAGGATAGGGGTGGAGAAGTGGTAGGAGGAGAGAGGAAAATATAGATAGATTGAGAGAGGGTCACAGAGAGAGAAGACAAAATTAACGCAACATATATGATATTCATGGAATTACGAATTAGTTCTAAACATATCATCGAAAAATACTCGGGAATCCCTTTGTGATACTTAAACATGAAAACTGATTATATCTCCCATTGCAGACCAACAAATGAAAGATTAAATTCCAACGGCATTTGAAAGATGATACTAATTCAATACTTCCATCAAAAAAGAAGGACTTGAAACTTATCGATTGCGTTCGTTTAATTATATAGTCTAATTTCCAGACCCTTGTACCGAATTGTCGTACATGTTGTGCTGCGCGTAAAATCAAGCGTATCTTTTTTAATTGATCGTAACTTTACGCTTTATTTCTATCAAGCGTAAATTTATGATCAAAGATGGCATCCATACTGCTACTTCTGCAGGAAGAAGTTAGTAGGCAACTACAAAGGGAAAAAATCTTCCGAGACGTAGTAGGCCCGACAATCTAGAGAGAATACAGATTCACAAGGGCTGGCCTACTCATTGTCGTTGATCAAACAAATTAAATGAGGGAAGTTATTATAAAAATATGTTTTTTTCACTTGTTATGATAATTTGAGAAAAAAAAAACTTGTTAGTTAAATGATATCACTTGAAGCTACAACTGCTTAATCTTTTTCCATAGAACTGTGTACAAGTTTGTTAAAATAAAGCTATTTTTTTAATTTAATATAATTATTCTGCAATTCTTTTCACATAACTTCACATTATGCAATACCCATGTCATTCAAAAATCAATCTATCTTGCTTCTCTCCTTTTAAACAAGCCATCTTCATTGGAATTCACAGTGTCTATCTTCATTGGAATTCAGGGCCTGAATTCCAATGAAGATAGACACCTCTCCTGCATTGTACATGGAAATATCCGTCCACTGATCTCCGCACAAAGTACCCCAAATTGTACCCACTGAAAGCTCACGCTTACAATAAACCAAAACCATCCTGAAATGATGACAGTATTTAAAAGATCAATTCATTAGTAAATCAAGTGTGGATTTTAATTCATGTGTCCCCATGATTGTTAGGGTTTACATAAACAGAGGGGGTGGCAGCTTGTGACATGGAACCATTCGAGCCATTGAGGTTCTTTTGGCACAAAGTTCCTTATAAAATTAACAAGCTGAAACATATCCTAATACCAGTCACATAAATCATTACTTCACTGAGTGTTTGTTTCAATTTTTCTCCATCATGACTGGTTGAGTTTTGTGCAGAATTGCTACAATCCATTGATTGAGAATGTAATTGCGAGTAGTCGAAACCAGGAGGGTCACAAACTCCCTCTCTACATCCACTGTCACATCTTGGTTCCTGAAGACCCTTGTGGTTTGAGATGAACTTGAGAGAGGTCTAGACACTGTTTGGGCTCTCGCACATTTATTGCAGGAGTTGCTGTTTTTATACTTAGGTTCCAATAAAACTGAAAGTTTCGGTTCTAAATGTATTAAACCCGACACTCAACAGCCAACTCCGGATAACAGCATCGGATGGCAGTAGGGACTGATGCAGAAATACCAGGCACTAGACCGGGCGCTACAGGCAGCTTTCGCTTTCGATCCGTGCTTACTTCAGGCCGCCGCATGAAACTGATCAATCACTAGCACGCGAGCTAATCGATCTTTGTTTAACCACCGGAAAAGTATACCCCCAAAAAAGGACATAATCACCAGTTGTGAATTTTATTGTCCGTATTAGGGAATATATATGACTTGTACCTACGGGATTTCTACGAAAAACCATTTCAAGCACCTAAGTTGGATTCATTGTCGCAGATAATGGCAGACGACAGTGAGGCAGAATAGAGCTATCTTAAAATTGTTTTGTATAATATATTGGTTTTATATATGATTTATGGGTAAAAATGTGAGGTGTATTATTTGCATAAATTTGAAAATGAGTGATTTTTTCAACAAACAAAATTACAATAGTAATCTAAACACTTCACTTGACATGCAAGCACATTTTCCGGCGATCGGGCGTTCAAAGGCCGAGATCATGGGGGGGGGGGGGGGGCTTTAGATTTCCCCCTTTCCATCCATATACACTTTTCCCCCAGAATGATATATATTTTATTCGGCAGCCATTTCAAAAGTGTTTAGTTTTTCCGGGCGCACGGGTATATGTATCTCAATGTAATTCAGGGAATAAGTGCAAACGTCTGAAGTTTTATTTTGTATTTCAGATTTCACTCATATCTAGCTACTGCAAATATAAACATACTGCAACAATGTCTGATTCGGGTTTTTGGGAGCTCAGCTCTTTCTAGAAACTGATTTTTGGGGGACTTTTGTCCCCTTGTATATGTTGTATAATAAGGCCTTTTATCAATTGTGACTATAAAATTGAGCAAAGATGTAAACGATTAATAATGATTTTAACGGGAAGTTCTTTGCAGCAGAATTGAAATTTCAGCTACAGATAATGTTATCATTGTAAAGCGGTCGAACAGAGGAAAAGAGACCCCAAAAAATTCTCAGTATATCATGTACATTATGATACTTTGAATATGACTATTAAACCTGAGATTACCATGCAACGATCACGTAATGTATAATAATAATAATAATAATAATAGCCTAATAGTCCACTCCAAATTTTATTAAACCGAAACGGAAATTCTTTTTGCCCAATGTGTAACTATAATTGAAGGCAATAACAATTGTGTCAATATTCCATGATAACTATTCCCAGCTTTTTTTGCCTTTATAAAGACCTATACATGACATTAAATTACAAGTTTGTGCGAATTGCCCAACATTGCCCGAATGTGGAAATTGTTCTCTAACGACATGATATCACGAATAATCACCATGATCACTATTTGCAATGTCAACTTTCCTACTAGGGATTTTGGGGAATCGCTTCAAACAAGATGATGTTATTTACGTTACCAGAGCCAAAATGCCTTATCCTTGCCCAGATATAGACATATTATACTTAAGACATGCTAGTGTGGGTATATTTCACCTTCTCATCGTTCTCACAATACTAATAACTTTTAGTGAAATTGATAAATATATAGACTAATTATTAGGGTTTCTGCAATAAAAACATGGATTGTATGAAACTCTATTCTGATGAGCTTATATAGTTGCTATCGTTTGGATCAACTCAATTTAGAGGTAACGAGTCAAAAAATATATTATACTCACCGTTTGCCTAGATACTGCTCAATGCGAAATGAATTGTGGAACGAGGCGTTAAGTTCTCTCCTCAGAAATGATCTAGAAACTCAATCTAATACAGATTCCCTTTGCACAAATGTTCTTCGTTTTATCGGATTTTCATGTAGAAGTGACGGATAACCCGTTTGAAACGGAAGATATACACTGCGTGAGTCTATATTTCAATGTCTGGTGACGTGGCATTGAGCAAATACTTAATGCTAGTCAGTTTGATCATGTGGTCCAAAAACGAAACCGGAAGGAAATACGTATAACTAGAGCTAACCAACCAAACAAAAGAATACATATCTCTCGCTCAGTGAGTCGGTACTAATAGACATTGTGACGACAACAAGTTTAAGTTTAGATTTAGGGGTTCGCTGCTCGAAAAGACACCCCCCCCCCCCTCCACACACACTCTCTATCTCTCATTCTCTCTCTCTCTCTCTCTGTCTTTCTCTCTCTCCCTCTATCTCTATATCTCTCTCTCTCTCTATATATATATATATATATATATATATATATATTTATATATATATATATATATATATATTTATATATATATATATATATATATATATATACATATATATATATCAATAGGAAATTACAGTAGGCAGGTTTTTTGGTATATCTAACTACTATATTATTATAATAATCTTCAATCCAACACTCACTCACCCAAGCCTAGATATCCATATGTGGCACAAAAGTATACCACAGCTACATGCCATGTATATAAGTTTTTTCCATAGGACACACACCCACACAAGCCCCCATATTATGTCCCTCACAAAAATAATATACATATATACCAAGGCTACAAACCATATAAACATATTATTTCCTTGGAACACACACCCACCCAAGTCCAGATATCCATCTCTGGCACAAATGTATACTTATATACACAACTACATGCCATATACTGCTACCGCTCACGATGCGTTCTAAAATACCTAATTTAATTTACTATATATATCTTATCTTATTTGCCTGCCTCGTACATGTTAACATTTTGATATAATGCTACATTATTTTCCATTTAATTCCTTTTTAAAACTTTTTTTTCATTATATTTGTTATTGTTCAAATTGTTGTACTTTGAATTTTAATTTGTATCTTTTTGAACGCAGAAATATAATAAATCAAACAAACAAATATATATCAGGAATTTTCATCGGAAACACACCCACACAAGCCCACATATATGTCCCTCACAAAAATGTATATAAATAATTATACCAAGGCTACATTTGTTATTTCCTTAGAACACACCCACCCAAGTCCAGATATCCATCTCTGGCACAAATGTATAGATAGCACAGCTACATACCATATAATATATACATGTTATTTCCTTAAAGGGATCGTTTAACAAAGTTAAATCTGAGATACACGACCCTACGTGTTATCAATGCCTGTGATATGGTGCTATATTGAAGCCCTAACAAATTGCGCTTCAAAATGATCAAGAAGTGCCTCAAAAACAAAAACAAAATGAGTGACCGGTTTTACCATACTCGTTTTCCCCAATAGACTGTAGTGTTGTGAAAACCGTTTGGCAAACGGTTTTTAAAATTTGTAATTCCAATCATAAATATCTTGATAATCAGACAGGCGAACGGCTTGTAAAATTTATGGGTTTCCTGGCTGACCTAAAGGTTTATAATTATAATTGCAGCATTAACTAAATCCAGAATTTTGTTTCAGAATCTGAGACAAAGTTACCGGATCCCTTTAAAACACGCACCCATCCAAGCCCACATATGCATCCCTCACTCAAATGTATGTAAACACATACCACGGCTACATCGTTTTACAGAAAGGTGTTAATATGTTTAAAAATTATGTGAGCTAATGCCCTTCTGTCTCAAATGTTTACTCTCCTATTAACAAACCATGGAAGTACGATAACATGAGAAATTGACGATATATACCACGGCTAAATTCCTCAACACGGATATGAAACCCTTTTCGCACAAACACAGTATACAAATCCATAAGTCCAACCCTATAGGAATTAGTTCCATAGTTTCAAATGGAAATTAATAAATCATTCTCCAGCCTTAGATCGCATCACCACCTTGGAAGTTCACTGGTAGATGCTCCTTGAAGTGGATTACTGGAGATGAAAGTCGTCCAAAGCAGCTTTAGGTATACTTTAATCTGCTGATGTAGGAATGGGGTTCTTCGAAGGTGATGCTGTTTTGGTTCAGGTCTTCTGGCATGTTGGATCTCGTCTCGACTTAGGCAAGGTAAAGAGAAAAAGGTAACTGACATGCTCTTCCACACTAGATGGGACCACCACAGGCGTTAATGCTCCTGTGCAGAGAGAAACTCAAAAATAACACCTCCCCCCCCCCCCCCCTCCATCCCCGCGACTACACCTTGTACTCTGACTTTGGTGTTAGAGAGCCCTGGTTGGGATGTTGTCCGCCTCCTCCGGGTGCCCCAACCACTTTTTCACCGACCTCTCCGTTCTTGTCCTGCCATTTATCTTGGCTCCACCTCCTGGCATTTATGAAGAAGTTACTGACAGTGCCGAGCTAAAGACCCAACTGCTGGGCGATGGTGATCTGCATCTTCTTCGAAGGGCGCTTGTTTTTTGTGAAGATGGGATGGAGGATGCGACGATGGACGTCGCTGAAGACCATGTACGGTTTCGTGATGTGGCTGTGCTGCTAGGGGCTCTTGCCATCGTCTTCCTTTTTCTTGCAGGCTGTAGCGCAAAGATACAAAAGAGAGAGATACAAATCATTAGCATTGAAGAACAAAATCTAAAGAAAAATATTTAAAAATAGTGAACTAGTACTCTCTCAAAACTAAGAGAGAGAGAGAGAGAGAGAGAAAAAAAGAGATACGGAGAACTTTGAAAATATGACAAAAATGAGCATATGCAATTTTCTGTCCTAAATTGTCATTTGAGTGATAGTGATCCCCGCCAACACAAAAGGTTCCCATGATTACTAATTAGAACACCTTTGTAGCTACAAAGTACTTTACAAACCATATACAAATGTTATTACTTAGAATGTATTCATCATTTAATCAATTTTATTCATAAACACTATCTGCAATAGAAAACCATACAAATAATATATTATATACAACTATTAATCATTAGGTTGTATTTTTTACGGACATCTTTGTAAACACGGAAAGGTGTGAAGGGGGACACTCTTTATAGCTCTCTCTCTAACAACGTAACAACACAACATGAAATGATTATATTCAAACCTGATCTTATTCACAGTTTTACTATTCCCCTCTCTCTCTCTCGCTCTTTCTTTCTCTCTCTCTATCTCTCTCCCTCTTTCTCTTTCTCTCTGTCTCTCTGTCTCTCTCTCTCTCTCTCTCTCTCTCTCTCTCTCAGTGATTGATGCTTTTGCCGGCGTTATTTCATGAAATATATTATGATCCTTTAATTTTTTCTCGCAAGTCGCGACATCATTATAATTAAAGACGAAATGTTTAGTGAACTCACAAATCGCTTATGATCAAAACGGTAATTAAAATAGTTACTTAATTAGTCAAAGGAGTTGTGCGTTGGTCTAGCTGTTTTGTCCGTGGTTCGGTCAGCTCTCTGAATTCAAATACAAACCGACTCAGCGGACCCCGGTTCGAGACCGAGTTGCGTCTTTCGGATGGTGACGTTTGGGTCGACCTCAGACGTAAATAATATCTGATTGATACACGTCAGTTAATGCCCAAATAAACGCACACGAACACACACACACACACTCACCTCGGGGTCTGGGTACCTCTTTGAGAAAGTTGTCACTCAGCTCTACAAGATTGGCCTCGGTGAGGGCTTCTTTGAGCTTCTGATGCTGATCGCTGGGGGAGAACTTCTGTCGCCAGTCCAGAAGCATATCTCGGGTACCTTTAAAGGTAACCCGATCCCCTCTCCTATTCGTTTCTGTGTATCTGTTCAATGCTGCCGTAGAAAAACCCAATGCTCGGCCTAATTCCGCCACGTTCTCGTCATTAATCAACGCTCCGGCTATATCAACCAACACTTTTTCCTGTAGAGCTGTTCAATCCGTCGGATTATAAGGGAAAAGGGAATTTAAGTATAGTCAGCTTGTGCCTGTACCTTACTCTGACATGAGGCATTTTTGTTACACAATTAAACATTATTATACAGATATCAACCGGAAGTGTGTGTAATATAACATTTCTGGACCACCGCAGGTAGTATTTATCCAAAGGGTTTTCACTTAGGGAAAATTAAATAAGAAGAGAAAATATAACTTATGTGCGGTCCACACATCAGTTTGGAATACATACGAGTGGATGGCTCACAAATTGTTTTCACTTTTCTTAGAACTGAACCTTCTTTAGAACATTAACATCTTGAGGAAACCATACTTGTCTGTTAAATGGACATTTTTGTGAGGGTGTTTCACGTCGTCGTAGGTGACGCTGCGAACTCACTAATTGTCGCGCATAACACATATCGTTATAAGGAAATTAATGATGAACAAACTTGAAATGTCAAACTGTGTCTAATTTGTTTCAAAGACGGCGCGGTCGAATAAAAACAAAATGCGGCCGATCGTTCATACATACATGGGCAAATGGATCGAATGCAGAGGTTAAAAAGTTGTTGGACAAGAAGTTATGATATATTTATATGGTAACGTGTTATACACGACCGCTTGTGGGTTTCTGGAGTAACCTTGTACGGTGCGAAATAGCATCACAGAGACGCAGAAGCGCGATCACTTAATACTGAGTCTTGCTCAAGCTGGTCAAGTTTACCTTCGTTAGGATCGGCGTTCATCAAGTGTGTATCAGCCAGCATGACTAGTCCAGCCTTCTTGAGAGCTTTTGTTAGCCTTTGTAACTGATTGTGTGTCCCAACCTCCCGACTCCAATCACGGAGCATGAACGTCGTTCCTTTAGCTGTTGTCCTGTCCCCTTTCTGGTTTGTGGCGGCATACCGGTTTATCTCCGCAGCGGAAAAGCCCAGTACACGGCCCAATGCTTCCATCTGCTGTTCAGTTTCGATGGCCTCGGCCAGATCACCTAGTGTCCCATCATCTATAATCAAGAAAAATAAATTATTAATAAAACTATTAATTCATTGCGACAGATTATTAATCCTGTACCAAGTTACATGAAGCTTTAATAACAATGCATATCTGTAATCAATGGTATAAAAATCAATTGTACAATCATTTGCTAATTGGCGTAAAATACCATTTTTTATCCTCTTAGGTTCTTGAATCTAACTGTGTATAAACTTTAAAAAAAGGAAAACAAAAAAGGGGAAAGATTTTCTTTCCTTTTCTTTTTTTTGTGTGTGTGTGCTAAAGAAAGCAAAATATTAAAAAGTGTCACAAAAAAAGGTATAAAAATATGCTCATATGACGATAATTTGATGTACAAAACCCCTGAGTTTCTGAGGGCTCCGGCCCCTGGACCCAACACCAATTTGTGTCCTGCCAGTGTCACAAATAACGTATCAAAATATGCTTATCTGATCGTATTTTATTGCCCAAAACCCCTGAGCTTCTGGAGGCTCCGCCCCCTGGTCCCCACACCAATTCGTGACCTGCCAGTGTCGCAAATAAGGTATCAAAATGTGCTCATCTGACGAAAATTGAATGTATCAAACCCCGAGCCTCTGGGGGCTCTGCCCCTTGGACCCCATACCAATTTGTGTCCTGCCAGTGAAACATATAAGGTATCAACATATGCTCATCTCACAGTAATGAAATGCCTATACCCCCTGAGTTTCTGGGGGCTCCGCCTCTTGACCCCCGCCGAGAAACGTTTAGCGGGGTCTATATGTAAGAGTGGGGTGATGGGATTTTGTTTTTGTCTAACAAAAAAAAAAAAAAAAAAAAAAAAAAAAAGAGCTCCAAAACTCATTTTGGGGGGATTTATCTTTTATAAATCCAAAGGATATGTTTGGATTTCCGGGGATTTCCGCTTAAATTTTATTACCAACATTTTCTCTTTTGTCAACTCTGTTTAATGCTACGGCAGGCAGCCAGTGAAAAAGAACTCGTGTGATCAAATTATGGAAATTTAAGCATTTTTTTAAACAAACAGAACTTTGTTATTTCTGGCTCATTTTTCCCGATTGAGGTGTCATTTGAAAGGGCAGAAATTGACTTTCTAGAAATTTGATTTTCTCCTTGAAATTCAGATACCGCCCGCCAAATGACTTTTTGGTTTCCTCTCTTCAAATTGCTTTTAATCACTCACGCGTGAAATATGCATCACATGAGTTGCCCCAAATGGAAGAGGAGGATCTAAGCTTTCCAAATATGTGTCATTTATTAATTATAATTGTGATTAAGTTATAATAAAACTTCGATAGTTCTCGGTTTCGTTTTTTCTAGGACGCATTGTATATCTTTCTCTCTATATATGTATATTATCTTTCTATTTCTCTTTTTCTCCCTCTCTCTCTGTACAGTGTATTAAAGTGACATACCGGGAGCAGAGTTCTGGACCATTTCTGTCTGCACTTTGAACTCTTTTTCTATGATGCTAGAGAGTACCTCGGAGACATGCTCGGGTTGCTGAACGATGTAGCAGATCTTCCCAGCCGTGATAGCGCCTAGCCAACCAGAAGCTTTGAATTCATTGCTCATCTTCACAGGGATAATTTTCTTCTTACAATCGTAAGCATAAGCCGCTTCTGAAAACATGACAAAAAAAGATCCAGTTGAAAATTTTATATTGATGAGAAAGTCGAGTAGAGTAAATGGTACAGGTAAGACAAAATAAGCTCTCTCAATGTTTTCATTTTGGTTGGGAAAGAATAGCAGGAAAACAAATTCCTTTGTAAATTAATAATGTTTTCCAAAAAGCTTTCATATTCTGAATATGGCAAAACAAGAGCTAAAATATGGACCAAACTTTCGTGCGAAATTTCGCTGTAGTCCCAGGTGCATGTGACCGTGCGTATCCTCGCTTCACTCTCTTATCATTTTTATGATTTTAAATCCCAACAATTTTCACCTAGTCATTACATTTCCCCAACCCAAAGACTTTCCGAGAGACTAGGGGGTATTTTTGTTTATTGAACCGCGGGTATGCTGTGTTTAGACTTGTACATCAAGTTATTGTATTTCTACCAAGTCTGGTGTCAAAGAATTATGACCTTCTGCACATGGAAACTGACAACCTGCTCCCTTTAAAGTAAATTGGCATTGCTCAGAAAATGGGCAATATGTTATCACCTGTACGGCAGTCTTGACTTTCTTGGTAACCACGTGTGATACAAGCTATGACCATATCAGCATTCTCTACGGCTTCTGCCATGGCACCAATGTTATCACCCACTGAGACAAGAAAGAAGACGAAAAAGAAAAGGAAAAACAAGAATGGGGAAGAAAAGGAGAAGAAGAAACGCATAATGGAAGAAAAGGAAGGAAAATGAAAAAGGAAGAAATAAAGGAGAAGAGAAAGGGATAATGGAAGAAGAGGAAGAAATTTAAATTATGAAGAAAAAGATTAATGGACAATTTTGCTCTAGCTTTGGAATAATTTCTGAATTAAATGCCATTATCAGCGGCCAGGATGGTACATTACTAACGCTCAAATAAGAAAACAAGTTAATTTTCTGTAATCACCTGCTAGAGCCACGTTCGGAATTCACACGCTTAAATATTATGTTGCAACTTTAAATGCAAGACAGCAACCAGACATGCATTAACATGACAATTCAAGTAATGTTCACAAATTGTCATTTTTCGTATTAAAGAACAGTGACTGCATACAAACTTACTCATTCGGTCTTCATCCATCCACACGTTGTAGCCTCTTTTTTGGAGCTGTTTCTTGAACTCATGCATCACAGGTTTGGAAGGGTGTTCCCATTTGTAGCTAAGCATGATGTGTCCACTAGACTTGGCACTGTCCGATGGCGCCCTCTGCTGTGAGTCGACATCTGTTTTCCCGGGCGTCAGGCCTTCGGGAAGTTTGGATTCGTAGATCTCGAAGAGTGCGCCCATAGAGGCATTGCGGAGTTTTTCGCTTTTACCATGGGAATTCTCCGTCAGATCTTGTTTGGCGATGAAGGAAAATATGGTATCGTCTGTTTATAGCCAGAAGGGCATTAACTTTTGAACTTTAACACATACTTAACGCCCTTCTATCTCTGAACACAAAACATTCTTCCTCTCTTACAATAGATGCACGAAAATATTCAATATATGTGGGCCCAGTACTTTACTGCAAAGCGTATTATGTTGTTGATGCCCATGGTGGGAATTTCAATCATAAAACTCCTACTCATAAACTGATCTGTTCTGTACTCATAATAGCAAAAATCACGAAATATTACATTCCCCCCCCCTAAATTCTCCTATCTTATTCTTGCTATACATATCGTGTTGGTTGTCCAGATTTTATGGGGCTACCCACTCCTCCCATTTCTTACACCTATGATTTAAACTTAAGATAAAACTTAATACATCATAATTATCCCATGTCTGTAATCATTATGAAGACACTTCGTGCGCCAATGGTAACAATCTAACTACAACAACGTACTTTTTACATTAGTTGTTAACATTACCCTCCCATATTATCATGATTATGAAAAAATGTAGAGAATGTAAACTTACTGCAGATAATACCCTGTTCTTTCTGCATTTTTCCTTTATTTTCCTTTAGAAATGCTAGTCTCCAGATCCCGTTGGCGGCAGAAGTCTTCTCCTTCACGGAACAATCTCGTTGGAGCAATTTAGCGAGGATAGGAATGCCTCCCTTTTCTACTATGAGCCGTTTGTTGTTGTCATTGATTGCCAGGTCATCTACAGATTGAACTAATTCCTCTGCACTAAGAGTAATCACCTGCAGGTGATGCCGGGATTCTCGAGAAAGCTTTGACTCATGTTCAGGATTGGAGAGACATTCACACAACAGCGAAAGTAGTAATACGATACATGCGTAGTTGGTAGAAAGCTTATCGGCCTCTTCTTTCTTCACCAGCTTTCCCAACGTCGTGAATGCTTTTATCTGTGTCACGCTCTCTTCCGACTCGCCAAACGTTTGCAAGGCAGGCACGGCCCGATGATGCCTCGGAGCCAGAGACGGCACTTTTCTGCAAGCGTTGCACAATATACTCATGGCCTTAATTAGTATGTCCTCTACCCATTTGCTCATCGCCTTATCACTCTCCACGAGGTGTAAAAACCAATCGACAATCAAAGACAGGCACCCATCTTCTTCCATTTGTAAACAGAAGTATTCAGCCTTATCCGTAAAGTTCCAACCGGAATTAAGCAGTGTTTTATAGAATGTATACATTTGTTCGGTCTCATGTGATAGTTCTTCTTGTTGATCAGCGTCTTCAATATTCTGTAACATATCGCCCTGTTTCCACGTATAAGCAAACATTGTGCAGAAGTCTGTGTCAATGCCCACACCATCCGCTAAATCAGCGTTCCGATCAGAGTTGCTGTTTTGTGAAACCTTTTTGATATCATTCATACTTTTATAACACGAGGTACATGGGAAACCTACACAATCCTGAATGTGGTTGGTGTTGGCTTTGATAATGTTTATAGATCTGTTGACTTTGGCACTAAACTCTTCGATCCGTTTTGCTTTAGCAGCTGCATAGTCAGCGGGAATTAAATCTGAAATGTCAGTCAATGTCCTCGAAGCATCGTTGGTACTCGCAGAAGATGCCATGTTTATGACGAACCATCAGACGCTGTCAAGTAAACAAAGCAGTTAGTCAAAATATGTCATGATTGGTAAACGTGGTGGTAGATACCAGAATAGGAATTCAAGGATGACGTGAAATGGATATCCACAATACATACATATTCCGTGTTAGGCATATTTACGACTCAGCATATTTTCATTTTCATTGTTATAATCTTCATTATCATCAACATCATTACCTTCATCGCAATCATCAACAACATCACTATCACAATTTTTGGTACCTCCCCCCCCCCCCCCTCCTCATTTCCTCGTGCTACCACGCTATCAAGCGATCGCTTATTGTAATAGCCCTTCTTGTTTTGTAATTTTCTTAGTGAAATGTGTTGTATTGAGTTATCAGTTACAATTTGGTTTCATTGTTATCATTTATTATAATTATTTTGTAAACATGCTCAATAAAATTGATATGTTTTGTGTATGTTGTATCGGTGAATTGTAATTAAATTTGTAATGTTGCAGTAGACAATACATTCAATTCAATAGTATAGCGATATCGACTGGCTGTGTTATATGCCCAAGGGAACGTGCGCACACCTCGCCATGACCCCGAGGCGCGCCTTGGTGGGCTCCGCCGTGGTTAAGTTATGATAAAATATAGATAATTCTCGGTTTCGTTTTTTTTCTGGGACGCACTGTATATACGCAACAGGACAAATGAGTAGTTTCAATATCGACGTCGTTCTTTATCAGCATCTTCACCAATACACCATCACCATGTTTTCGCCATCGACCTCCGTTTTGGCGTTTGAACTTTGTTGCGAACTCTAATTATGAATTGGATATGGGCATTATCGATTTTTGTTCTGTCTTTGAACACCGTCGACGTCAAACTTTGAATGAAGGTTAGAACCTCTTTTCTTATACCTTCTTTCTATCCGATTTCTGTTTCGTCGTTTGCAGGTCTGATCCTGCCTCCGACTAATAATGACATTATCGACTTTCGTTCTGCCTTCGATTAACATCGAAGTCAAACCTAGCTACCAATTGTTTCTTTGAAATTCGTCTTTCGACTAAATCGAGTATGACATCGTCGACGAATCTCGCACCTCCGCTGGAAGGACAGTTTGTATAATGTACTATGTGATTTGAATGCGAGCGGCAGTCTTCCGCTATAGAAATAGACTGCCACTTTACTTATGATATTGCTGTGGGCTGAAAGTATCGTGTCATGTATTGTAACTGTGGTAGAGTCACGAAAATAGAAAGTACAGATCCTTCCAAACCTTCCTAATAAACTTCATTTATCTTTGTCCTAAATTACCCTAATTTAAGTCCTTTCATTTATATGATAAATGAAACCCGTCTCATACAGTCATGGGTCATATATTTCACATCATATCAGTCATTACTCTTCACCATATAGAATATTTCATAAATGGTTCTACCGTTCTACGTAAATTCCTACACAGTCGCACAATACATGTATACATGAACGTACCGCTACATACAGCCAGACTTGGCTTTATATCCAAATTAATTTTCATAATCCTTTACGTAACAGCACTTAATTGCAAGCAAACCTCAGATATATAAATAAACTGACCTCTGTGCCCGTTTGTGAACTGAATATCCCTCAGAATACGATTTGTGACAAATCAAAACATTCGGTAACAAACAAAACCCAGCTTGCTCAATCGAACCAAAAATCAGCTGCCACTAGAGGGCGACCAATTTCTGAGCAAGTCAACGTCATCAACATGTATAATGATTTATTACAAGCGGCAGTCTTTCGCTGTAGAAATAGACTTCAGTTTTCGACTGTAAATTGTTTCATATACTCTACGCAAACTAGATGTTAGCTCGTTTGAATAAACGCTTAAAAAGTAAACAAGTGATCCTTCGACAATATTGATCAACATGATTGTAATGTCTTAATTACAGATTATGTTTGTGAGAGAAGTGGCTGAACCTTGGATAGAAAATTGATTTTTTTTTGTTGAAAGTGGACTTCATGCCAGCTCCTATCATTGTTGTGGTTTTCAAAGTTAAATAAACAAGGGCTGGTAGATATTATGAAAAATACATTAAGTTTGTAGATTTGTAAATGATTAAAACAAAATTAATCATGTAATGTAATGTAATCAATGAAATCTTTTTATTTAGCTACATGCAGAATGGAAAGGCGACTTTGTACGTGCAGCAACATTGTAGTTCAAATACCATTGTAACCTAGGTACAGGAGAACCATGGTAAGGTACATATAACCATAAACGAAAGGTACGGGAGAACCATGGTAACGAAAGGTATGGGAGAACCATGGTAACGAAAGGTACGGGACAATAATGGTTCTTATGGTGGATGGTAATTTGGCCAAACAACCGTGGTAACCAGGTACTAAGAACCATGGTACACGGAACCATAGTTACCATGGTACACGGAACCATGGTTACCGTAGTACTGAAAACCATGTTTTTTACATGGTACATTTTATAAGGGTAGATTTTTAAAGTGTGGTGTATAATATCCGATATACATCTCATTTGACCAATGCCCAATGTCATTTATATGTTAAACAATCGATATAGTTATTCCTGATTTGGACAATTCCTGGACTTTGGACTACGCTAACGGAAACATATCTACATTTCCAAGTATTCAAACATGCACAGTAGCTGTGGTGATCAGCTTAAGCAAAGCACAGTATCATGTAATCGTGCTTCCAAGTCCATGTGAACATCTTTCGCAGCCAACTCCATTAACTCCAATAATGTAACGGTGTACACAAAATTGACATGTACATTTTTTTGTTTGAAGGCGCGGTTATATTAAAACAAAACAAAATCAACCGTTTACACGTACAACATCATGATCACTATTGTATTTTTCACTGTGACTGACTTCACCGCACATGATTAACCTCACCAATGACATGGGATACACTGGTTTAGAGCTGTTTAACGAGCAGTTAGGATTTATTAATAGAGTCATTTGATATCATGGTTACAGCCTAGATGGGGCGAAACAACCTGTTAGAGACGCGGAAGTATGATCACTCAATACTGAGCTTTGATCAAGCTGCTGATCGTACGACACATGCTCATGTTACAATTTGATTCACACTCAATTCAAACCCTATCATGACGATAGTGATTCCATATTGCAACCCTGGTTCGAACAGTAGGCCTGTACTTAACCCTTATGTTCAACATATAAGTAAACTAACACCCATTTGAGACCCTGATCACAAACCCTCCCTAAGACCTAATCATGAACGTATCCCACTTGTGACACTGACCATGTTCCTAACCTAAATTCCAATTTCGATCCTGACCATTAAACCTAACTAAATTAGAATTGCTACAATAACCCTATAAGACCCATGCCAGGCCCTTACCATATTCTTAACATAAAAACCTACTCCTGATCATGGCCTTAAAGCAAACATTATAAACCCTTGCGACAGAAATTAAATATAATTTACAACAAATTGGTGACCATAACCTTAAACCTAACATGGAATCATAATAGTAAACCTTACATAAAACTCAATACAGAACATGGCCCGTATTCAATTTACTATTTAAGCATTAATATAAGTACTTTTTCTTAAATTGTGCAAAGAAAAATGTTTTAACAAAAAATGGTATTATATAAAGAGCATGGGGGGGGGCGGGCTAAGAATTATGTCTTGACGTGAACACGTACGTGATCTTTCTCGAGTTTTGTCTCGTTATATTGGTGTTATGTTCAAGTTAAAGCGTTTTGTTCCACTTAGTATTTTGCTCATTGTTTACAATCCTTTCATTCACTTACGTATTTCCTACTGTAACATTGTATGGGCCATTAATAAGGTAGCAAAGCAGCGCACCGGCTCGGCTGGGAGCGAGACCACAATTCTACGAGAAGAATAAGACAACACCAACCTCGAAGAGAAAGGTCGGATTTCTCACTCGAAAGTATCAAGTATTAACCCTGCTGGAGGTCGACTGAATTAGTTATATGATAATTGGTGCAATATTATCTTGGATCCTTTATTTTGGCTGCCGGTGCAAGAGTGAGAAATCTGAGCTGCCTCGTCGAGGTTGGTGTTGTCGTAGTCTTCTTGTAGAATTGTGGTTTTTCTCCTATGTAAGACTGCAAGGGTGCACCAGAATGGCAGGAGTTAAATGGAGAGATATTGCAATCAACCTCCGAACCGGGGAAAGATACTGAGATAGACTATAAGGGTACAGACCCTTGCTGGACCCACAGTGCATGCCGCCCAAATGATCTAAGCCTTATTTTCATTACAAGTCCAGTAAAATCGAACAAGCTGCTATCATTGAAATGAGCATTCGTGAAGAAGTGGAATTTATTTCGAACATTTTATAAATTCGGCCAATTTTCCAACATTACCCGAGTGTTTAAATTGTTCTCTATTGACATGAGATTACGAATCAGCAACATGTCCATCAAAAACAATAACACATTTTCATAGGAAAGACCCACTTTCGGTTCATCAAATGCAGTGTATTAATATTTTGTTCCTCTCGTTTCGTTTTTGGAACACATAATCCAACTGAGATGCATCAGGATCTGCTCGAAGTCACTATCGTACAGGAAAATTTGAAGGAACCGCCTCGAACAAGAAGTTGTTATATACGTTATCAGAGCCAAAATGCCTTATTATTGCATAGGTATAGACTTAAGAAACTGAAGACATGCTAATGTGGGTATAGTCCACCTCCTCATCATTCTCACAATATTATTAACATTATGTCAAATTGTTTATGTTATTTTATGATTATTATGGTTTCTGCTATAAATACAGGAATTTTATATAACTCTATTCCAACGAGAATATGTTGTGGCAATTGCTTGGATCAACATGATTTAAAGGTAACGAGTCAAGAATTATATATTGTACTCACTGTTCACCTAGATCCTGCTAAAGGCAAACTGAATTGTGGAACGAGGCGTCGAGTTCTCTCCTCAGAAATATTTATCCAATTATAGCCGACCTAAAAGGATTCACACATAATCTTACACAGTTGAAATGAAAGTAACTGGCAACAAGTGACAACAGAGGTCTCTTCTAGAACGTGTTATTTTACAATGTCTCTTTAGCAGGATAATTGGAGAGTTTGTCTCTGGGTCATTAATCCGGTTTGATATACGCCAAAACATGCAGTGTGTCGTAGAAAATGACCTAGAAATCAATCAAATACAGATTCCCTTTGCACAAATGTTCTTCGTTCCATCACATTTGCATGTAGGAATGACGGATAGCCCGTATGAAACGAAAGATACAGGCTGCGTGAGTCTTGATTTCACCGTCTGGGGACGTGGCATTGGGCACGTACCTAATGCTAATCCGTTGCACCATGCGGTCCAAAAACGAAACAAGAAGGAAATACGTATAACTAGTGCTAACGAAACAAACAAAAGAATACATATCTCTCGCTCAGTGAGTCGGTACTGATAGGCATTGTGATGACAATAACCCTTTGATAGCGAGCCCGCGCACGGCGATTGTTTCCCCTGTGACGGAGCGATTTCGGTTACATCGCCAGTAATGGAAAAATTGGCGGTGCTTTCTACTTTCATTGCCCATTGCCCATTTCTTCTCTGAACTAAAAACATTATGTTATGGTACTCATTGTGTGTGTGGTGTTTCTTTTCCTTATCGTGTTCATAGTTGATATCATGTGAACGATATGGGCTTACTGATATACCCTGGATTTGTTAATACAAAGAGACCACACAAATCTATGTCCAATCCCCATTAGTTACAACGTTGATGCACGATCTGGCACACTCGTTATACCATGTCGCAGTATATCCTAGGTGAACAAGATATTTCATACGGCTTGTGAAAACACATATGACAGAAACTTGCTGAAAGGAAGCGTGCCTCGATTGAAATCTTTTGTAATCGTGTTCACGCTGGTAGGTTTTACCCAAAATAAATCATGATCACTGATTGTAACCTGAGGATCGTTGGTGCTTAGAAGCTCAAAAACAAGTTTTTGTCGAATAGATTCTTTAGAAAAAAACTCCAATGGATACCTTTTAAAGTGTAAACATGTCCAAATTTGGGTAATACTTCGTACCGCTTTGATACAAACATTCCTCGCTTAAATAAATACGAGAAAACTCAGACAGATATACAGAGTGAGTCAGAAAAAATGTCCCACTTTTTAAAAGTTGTATTGTTTGAAGTATGAATATTTAATCATCGGTTTCATGTTATGTCTTGCTAGAGTTATCCTTCCAGTACATTTAGGTACCATTTTCATTTGAATCTCTGCATGCATGACTGAACATCAGACAATCTTTTATACAAGACTGCCAGATCTCACTTGCGCCAAGTTGCTGGGTGAGGAATAAAATAGTGTTTTGAACAAAAACAGCAAGACATACAAAAACAAACACACACACACGCACATGCACACGCAAACCCACACGCACACGCACACACACAAACACACACATAAACACAAGAAACAAGGTGACAATTGTTTCATAATTTCCCCTTTTCTGATTAAGCATTCATTTTTATCAAGATCGCTGAATGTCCCTTTAGTACGCATTCACTATCACCACCATGTCATCATCATCATCATCATCATCTCAAGCTTACGCACCAAGAGGACAGCGGCCACTCAACTATTCGTACGAGAAGAAGAATTCCTGACGAATAGTAACAGTTTGGGTGGGCCTTGTCGGGAATGGAACGCTCATTTGTGTGCGTTTGCCTGTGCGAGTGTGTGTGTGTGTGTGTGTGTTTGTGTGTCTTTCTAACTTTCTTTTGTTCAATGCATTGTTTTATTCCTCACCCATTAACTTGGCGCAAGTGAGATCTGGCACTCTTGTAAAGATTGTCTAATGTTCACTCATGCATGCAGAGATTCAAATGAAAATGGTACCTAAATGTACTGAGAGGATAACTCTATCAAGACATATCATGAAACCCAAAATCCCGGGCCCATTATTAAATATTCATACTTCAAACAATACAACTTTTAAAAAGTGGGACATTTTTTCTGACTCACTCTGTATAATTGAAGTAAAAAATGGAAACAATATTTTTGCTTCTGTCTATATTCAGGTTCACCATCCTTAGCAAGTCGATCTTTACATTATCTACAAAGGGGTTCGTTTAACAATGTTAAATCTGAGATGCACGGCCCTACGTGTTATCAGTGTCTGTGATATGGTGTTATATTAAAGCCCTACACAAATTGCGCTTCAAAATGATAAAGAAGTGCCTCCAAAAAGTAAAAACCTTTGAGTGACCGGTTTTACCAAACTCGTTTTCCCAATAGACTGTAGTGTTATGAAAACCGTTTGGCAAACACAAACTTTGATTTCGATTTTCAATCATAAATATCTTGATAATCAGACAGGCGATCGGCTTGTAAAAGGCATTGGGGTCCCTGATTGACCTAAAGGTCATTGCAGCATGAGCTTAATCAAGAATCTAAGACAAAGTTACCGGATCACTTTAAACAATGTCTCCTCTTCGTCAAAGCGTGACCACATACCACACACACATTTGTTTGGGGGGGGGGATAAAACACTCTTTCATAAGATGTATAATAGTTTACTGTTTATATAAAAAAAAAAAAAAAAAAAAAATTAGCACTTTGCTAAGTGTATACTTTTTTTTGCACTCACACTGTATATATATATATATATATATATATATATGTAATTGTTAGGAAATAAGTGAAAACTCTTAAACGTAAATACAAAACTACACTTAGGCATGCAGCTATATTATGCTTAACTTAAACCTAAGTAGGCTTAAAAATAAACCGTTAGGCTGACGTTGAATAAATTAAGATACCCTTAAGTTTACAGAAACATTTTATTTGCAGAGTTCTACACTATTAAAATAATATCATACCTAAACAAATTATATAAGCATATACAAAACTGTTCCTTATTTCAATATGTCAGTTGTTGTCACTTTAAACGGTCACATAAGATTCCTCTAATTTTGTTAAGTATGTAAAAACCAAATTGTCCATATAATTTTATCTTTCTTTTATAGAATGTGACTTAATAAAGCTGACATCCAAAATGATAATGTTAATGATACTTTAAATGGAAGGTGCTTAAATAGCACATAATAATTAGTTAAGTTCTCTATGGTATTTACATCTTTTTTTAAAAATAATACATTAAAAAACGTGTAATCAGAAGATAATAATAATAATAATAATGATATTTAGTTTTTATCACAAATGTCTCTAAGCGCTTAACAAATGTACTATTGCCCCGGTCATTGGATTCAGTGCTTGCCCGCACACACTGTGTACACAATCTTCACACATTGTGTGCACAATCTTCACTCCCTGTGGAGCATTCCAACCAGGCGTTAATTGACGCTCAAAAACTGTTTGACCAACAATGACGGTCGCATCCTACCGGGTACCCTTTTAACACCTAAGATAGAATACATGGATGTATAATGGCAATTAAAACATATATTATAATAATCAAAGGCCCTAAATTCAACCAGTCCACTTTTCATTCATGAGTTAATACGAAAACCACAAAATCTATTTTGAAAGAGGTGTATAGTAATTTGGTTAACCGTAGCTATAATTTGATAACAAATAGTTTATTATATAGTTCGGTATCGTGATGAATTTTTAAATACGCATCTATACATTCATATCCAACATAAAGCATAACAAAATACACCATGAGAATAGAGCTAGGGTTACCCGTAGAATGTGTTTGCTTTATTGCCATTTAATTATTCAGGGCCCGTTTTTTAAATATTTATAAGGTGTTTTATTTACCTCAATACCAGAGGTAGTACACGTTATCAAATTTATGCAATTTACATCATACTGACTTAACACACATTCAGAATATTCAAAATACAATACAAGAGCATAATTAGTAATAAACATCAATTGCTAAATAAAACAGCTCTTTCATGCATTTCCTTATTCGTTTAGAGCAATTATAGTACTAATAATAATAATGATGAAATACGTACTCATTTCATGTTAATTTTATGTATTTCACAAACGCTTTATCTGTTCGAGTAAACAAAATTAATAATGCTTGTACATGAAATATTATAATATGATAATACACCAATTAAAAAAACACGGTACCACTTCTAACAAGGAAAAATCTTCCCTAGAGAGAGAGCGAGACATAATAATAATAAATAATAATGGGCTCTTGTATAGCGCTCATGTCAGTCAGATTTGACCCTCCTGGCTCTCCCGATTATTACCCTGGCTTTAGCACGGCTGTCATATGGCGCTCTAGCATTTCAAGGAATACATTCCCACCAGGTACCCATTTACTTTGCTTGGGTACATAGAGATAAAAAATCAAACAAACAAAACAAAAAACACACAGAAAGCAAATAAAGACTGCTGGGAAAGAGGGCTGGAAAATTGATTCCTTCAAGTGTATATAAAACGCGCAAAATCTTCCAAGCCCTCCTATTTGTTTTAGTGAATTGAAAAGGTATCCTTTTCCATTGCAATTTTCTCCCCTATTTTAGGAAATGTATCTTTACTTTATGTAAATGATGATTTGTATTAACTATTTAAAACTGAAACTCTCTCAGTTTACTGCTTAAGGTGCACAACCATGGTTAATCAAAAACTTTTCTATTTCTTTAGTTGTGATGTTATAAAGTTCTATTAAGTTATGAAATACTGAGCTAATTTATGCATTCGTCTTGATTTGACTTCTATACACCATCTTTGCAATTATTTCTTCAGATAGAAATACTTTCTTTGCAAATATCAATTCTAAACTAAGGCAACCGTTGATGGAATTCTTTGCAGGCTGAACATTCTGTTTCCATTCGTGAGGAATTATTTAATAGATTTTGTTAACTTTTGTAATTTCTTTCTTACTTAAACCAATGGCAATAAAATATGCATCTGTTTTAATAACCCTTGTTCATCGCAGATATGGTGAAGTCGATATATATTTTTTTCAAAAAGACATGTTCATCAAACAGAGTTTGACCCTCCGGTTGTAGAAACTTGTTATTATACAAGATTTCATTTCCCCTATACCTCTCTTCTACTTTAATATAATCTTTCATGTCCCTCCATGTTCTCAATAAACTTTGATGAAAGGTAGGTAACATGATGTCCACAGTATCATCCCAGTAATTACAATAAAATATGAGGTTTCCTCCCATCAGTCACATCAAAATAAATATTTAGAAATCCACATTATTCTCCGTTTCATATACAACTTGTTATCGATAACAAGATATCATAATTGTTATTAGCTAGTAAACCCTTAAATTTGAATGGCTGTGAGCAGATTAGTCATAGATCTGTGGCACTTTTTATTGATAACACGTTTCATGAAACCGGGCCCAAGTGTATCTACCTTCGGCTAGAACAAATGATGAGAGAAATAGTAAATGCTATAAACTAATTAGGAGGATCGTCAAATACACCGATTTACTAAAGTATTTAAGTGTAATAACTTTTATTTTGGGGGGACTTAAGTCGAGTAATTCCTTTAACCTGTGTTTTATGAATAAACTATAATAACAAAAAAACATTGTAAAAAACAATCTTTGTTTTAAAAAAGCATGCATATTACTTAATTATGTTGGTAGACCTGTGCATTGTTGTTAAAGATGGGTAAACACGTGATCCCATACACCAATACATTCATTATATTATCTGCATTATGATTATACTTCGAAAGGATTGTAAAGAAAAGCAAAGCAATTAAAAACACATGGAACTCAGAAGTAATCAGATAAATACACAAATAACATCAACATACACAACATACCTGCAAATTATGAATCAGACGAAACATTGGTTACAAAAGGTAAACAGATTTTATACGAATTTGCTTTTTGTAAATGCTAAGATAAAGAAAACAAATCACATACAAATCAAGTGTAAATGTCTTATTTGAAATATTACTTGAATTATACATGATGTTTGATCAGACAGCAGTTCGTTTAAGTCATAGCATATCTAATTCTCCTTTGCTTGCATATACTAATAATATACATGAATACAAATACTCCATCAAGAAAAAATACGTTAAAAACATATTTGATCAAAGACTGTAAAAAGTGAATGTTGAGTTCTGGTACAGGCAAACATTATTAATGTGTGACCCTTGTTAATCCTTTTCATGTGCATGTGGACTAATAGTATAGATTAAGGTTTCCCTATCTAAGGATTGCCACGATATTTAAAGTATGGCAAACAATGACTGAAGAGTTCGGACCAAAATGTCATGCATTGGTTGTATGTTGTATGTTGACCCATATGTTCATATTATCTGTATGCATGTATTACATGCCTTGAACTTCTGCTAGACCGAGTCAGTGTGTTGTCATTTTAATCATGTGCATGGTCTCAAAGGCTTATATTTGTGATGTATATTGTGCTTTCAAAGTTTCTTTAACAATACAAAATCGAAATAGCAGAATTCAACTTTATCTTTACATTGCCATGACCTTTTTGTTGTTGAAATAAATATTTATTCAGATAAAATCACGGATAGCATCATCCTTAATTATTCATAACAAGCACTTAATCACAAGTTTAATGCGATCAAATCAAATTATATACCTGTATTTACTTGAAAGCAGATTGTAAATGCATTTCTTGAACATCAGTAGTTATATTCCTCCACTTTAGTAGTAATATTCCCATCTGTTGTCTTAGTTTTATTTTCCTCTACTTCTAGTCTGTATGTCAACATAAAACAAAATATATTTCCTTATTATTTTCGTTACTACATTTTTATTAAATTGATTTACAACACTCGTTTTAAAGATTGCAAATAAAGCATAATGAAGTAGTAAATCAATATCTGTAACATTTTCCTTTGCGTCATGACTTTACATTGCCATGACTTGATATCATGCAAATACACTAAAGTGACCAAAACGTTTGTATATCTCGGAACAAAATATACGAAATTTTAGTTCACTACTACAAACAAAAAATTGTTATATTAGCAAACGTAATACATTTGAACTCTGTTATACCGAGTGATATGAAAATACATTTTTCTCTCAAGAATGCTAATGAGTTATTATAATCATTACTGCAATCTTTATTTTTCTCTGTTTGTCTCTATCTCTCTCTTTCTCTCTTATTGGCTTTCTTCTCTCTCTCTCTCTCTCTCTCTCCCTCTCTCCCTCTCCCTCTCTCTTTCACCATCCCTCCCTCTCTTTATCTCTCTCTCTTTCTCTCTTTCTCTCTTCATTTCATCATCATCATGAGTATGACTTAATGTAGATTTTCAAGAGCAGCAGCGAGTGAAAGCACATCAATATAGGGGACCTTAAGATCGTCTTTCATAGACTGGTAGAAAGATTGTGGGGCTGTGACCAGTTGTTTTTTTAGTTGCAGCAATTGGGTTCCATTGAGTGTTTTCAAAGCTTTCTTACGTGGTGTGACGTTGTTAGCTGCCAGCCAACGCTGGACCTTCTTGGAATCCCATCCGGGTACTTGAGATTCCACTGGAGGTGGCTTTGGTACTTGCTCTTGGGACGAGGGACCTTTTAATGAAAAAAGAGCACAAGAAAAGAAACGAAACTCATTACAATATAATTATTATATATATATAATAACATATCTAAAAATATGAGCGTAATCACCATTGTTCATGACACCCTTCGCGTATGACTAATCAGCGAAGCTGATCAAGTTTACTCCGATTCTTTCCCTTGTTTTGTACCAGCTGGGTGACTTTGTACTCACTTTAAATAAAATACATTTCTTTATATTAAAGAATATAAAATAATAAAACATATTTGATTTATAAGTATACATAATAGTTATACAATGGTTATACATAGCTAAACTGCATTTTGTATATATTAATATTGTAACTATATGTATATATGTATACGTTTAAAGATGCTAATGCTAATACATATTATGCTATATACTATGTTATTTTTTAACACGAATAAGGGAGCATTTAGCAAACAAGGAGTTAATTACTGTAAAAATCCCACGAAATAGCCAGGTATAACGTATACAAGAAAAACAAATACAGGAAATAAACTTATTATAGTAAGGTTTGCGGAAAATGTATATGATTGTATGTTTACCAATATTATCTCTCCCCCTTTTTAATTCCCCCTCTCTCTTTTATTCTTCCCTTCTCTCTCTCTCTCTCTCTCTCTCTCTCTCTTTGCAGCGTGATTGACATACCGGGAGCAGCGTTCACGTTCTGGACCGTTTCTTTCTGCACTGCGAATTCTTTTTCGATGATGCTGGAGAGTACCTCGGAGACAAGCTCGGCTTGCTCAACGATGTAGTAGATCTTCCCTGCCGTGATACCACCTAGCCAAGCAGAAGCTTTGAAGTCATTACTCACCTTCACAGGGATAATCTTCTTCTTGCATTTGTAAGCATAAGACGCTTCTGAATACATGACATAAAAGATTCATTTTTAAAATCGATTTCAACGACAATGTCGAGTTGGAGTAAATGGTACAGGTAGGACAATTTACGCTATTTCAGTGTTTGCATATGGGTTGGAACAGATTTTATTTGTAAATATCTTTGAAAAAGAAAGACCTGTTTTTCAAATTCGTTCATATTTGTTAATATAATAAATATACAACAAATAGCTAAAATAATGTTTGTGTAGTCCCATATATTTATTTATGTGCACCTTCTTATAATTCTGATAATTTCGGAACCCACTATTTTATACCTAGTTTTATGCTACGAATAAGTACCATTGCAATTGGTAGGTTAAAGGCGCATGGCAGTGGGTTACCATATTGAGTGTGACACCATTTGGCTGTTTACCCAATGACAGGTGATGACAAGCCTTCAGTTTTGTTACCACTATGACATATGCAATGATTTGCATTCCTTTCAAATGGTACAGTCATTAATTTACATTTTGCTAGCCCGAAGATTTTCCGAGAGGGGCGGTATATTTTCTTGATTGAACCACAACTATGCTTTGTGTAGACTTGTAAATGTATTAATTGTAGACGAATTATGACCTTCTGCACATGGAAACAGTGATCCTCTCTTGTTAAAGGTAATACAAAGTTTTGGTATGGGGTCATGAATTTCCAAAAACTTTGAATTACTTTTGAGTCAACTGACATTGATCAGAAGAAGAGTTAAATCTTTTCTCACCTGTACGGCAGTCTTGACTGTCTTGGTAACTACGTGTGATACAAGCTATGACCATATCGGCATTCTCTACGGCTTCTGCCAGGGCACCGATTTTATCACCCACTGAGGCAAGAAAGAAGAAGAAGGAAAGAAAGAAGAAGAAGGAAAACAAAAGAGAAAAAGGGAAGAACAAAGAAGGGGAAGAAGAAGGAAAAAAGAAGTCAAAAGAGGAAGAAGAGGGAAAAGACAAATAACTATACATATAAATATAATAAATGAGCAAAGGAAAAATGGAAGAAGAGGAAGAAGAAGAATAAAGAAGAAGAGAATTCATGGATAATCATGCTCTAGCTTTTGGGTAATTTCTTAATTATGTTTGCAATTACCAGCAGCCGTTCAAAATTTCAAAAGCTTAGATAATTTATTGCGATTTTGAATGAAAGACCCCAAAAAAGAAATTCATTAAAATAACAATTACATGTCATGTTTGAATAGAAGTGTCTGCAGATAAACATACTCATGTGGTCTTCATCCATCCAAACGTTGTAACCTCTTTTGCGCAGCTGTTTCTTGAACTCTCGCATCACAGGTTTGGACGGGTGTTCCCATTTGTAGCTCAGCATGATGTGCCCACTAGACTTCATACTGCCCGACGGCGCCCTCTGCTGTAACTCGACATCTGTTTTCCTGTGTGTCAGGCCTTCGGGAAGTTTGGATTCGTAGATCTCGAAGAGAGCGCCCATACGGGCATTGCGGAGCTTTTCATTTTTGCCATGGGAATTCTCCGTCAGATCTTGTTATCGTGATAAAAGAAAATATGATATTAAAGCCAGAAGGGCATTAACTTTTTTACTTTAACACATACTTAAAGGTAATACAAAGTTTTGGTATGGGGTCATGAATTTGGTTCAAATGAACATATATTGGAAGCATAGGCGATCCTACAATATTCAGTGATCGTTGTCGCGGTTGAAATCGAGTCTTAAGTGATGAAATATTAAATAATAAACTCTTTATGTTGTATAGCGCCCCTCAATGTCAATATATTAATTTAGCTATAAAACTTTGTTCTTTGAATAAAACCGACCGATTTGCTATTACCGTTTGGAATATATATATCACAGCTACATATTCTAAGATTTTCATGGTCGCAGCTACCATCGTATGGTCGTTGGCGCTATTTGAAATGTATCAACATTTACCGGGAGCACCGGTAAATTTGTATATTCAATTTTTCTCGAAGGCAGAAGTGTTTAAGGGGCTAATTTTGTTAGTGCTTATAAAACATCCATAGGGGCATCCAGATATATCAAAGTTGTAAAGAATCACTATCCAGCCAATTTTCAAAATTTACCAAAACTTTGTAATACCTTTAACGTCCTTCTATCTCAAGACATGCTTCCTATTTTACAATGGATGCACGGAAATATTTACTTATTGTAACAACGTTCGACGTTACTAATACCCATTGTGGGAATATTTTATAATCAGAAAACTCCATCTCATGAACTGAGTTTGTTCTTTACTCATCATAACATTAATAACGTATTACTACATGTCCCCCTCCCTCATTCTCACTATACATATCGTGGTGGTTACCTACATGTTTGGATTTTTTCCCTCGCCCACCCCCCCCCCCCATTTCTTAAAATCTATGATTTCAATGTAACCTGAACAAATTAATCCATCATAATTACCTCAAGTCTGTAATCGTTATAAAGACACCTCGTACCCGTGGTAACAATTTAACTAAAACATCATACTTTCTACATAAGAAGTTGTTTCATGATTATAACAAATGTTGACAAAGCTACTTACTGTAGATAATACTCTGTTCTCTCCGCAGTATTTCTTTATTTTCATTGAGAAATGCTAGTGTCCAGATCCCGTTGGCAGCAAACGTCTTCTCCTCCAAGGAACTATCTCGTTGGAGCAATTTAGCGAGGATAGGAATGCCTCCATTGTTTACTATGAGCCGTTTGTTGTTGTCGTTGATTGCCAGGTCATCCACTGCTTGAAGTAACTCTTCTGCATTAAAAATAATTCCTTCCGCAAGGTTCTTCTTGGACGATTGTTGCATTAGCTCTGCCTTATGATCAGGATTGGCGAGACATTTCTTCAACAGCGATAGTAGTGATACGATACAGGTGTGGTTGATGGTAAGCTTGTCGGCCTCTTCTTTCTTCACCAGCTTTGCCAAAACCACAAATGATATTGTCTGTGTCAAGCTCTCATCTGACTCGCCAAAATGTTGCAAGGCAGGTACGACACGGTGATGCTTATGAGCGAGAGACGGCACTCTTCTGCAGGCATTGCCCAATAAGCTAATCGCTTTAAATATAATTGCATCTACCCATTTGTTCACCGCCTTATCACTCTCCACGAGATGTAAAAGCCAATCGACAATCAAAGACAGGCACCCATCTTCTTCCATTTGTAAACAGAAGGAGTCTGAGTCATTTGTAAAGTTCATGGCGGGAAGAAGTAATGCGTTACAAAATGTATACATTAGTGTGGTCTGACGTGATAGTTCTCCTTCTTCATCAACGTCTTCAATCTTCTGTAACATATCTCCCCTTTTCCACGTATAAGCAAACATTTTGCAGTAGTCTGTGTCAATGCCCAAACCATCCCCTACAGCTTTCCGATCAATGTTGTCATTCCATGAAACGCTGAAGATATCATTCATACTTTTAAGACACAAGTGTGGGAAACCTTCAAAATCCTGAACGTGCTTGATACTGGTTTTGACAAGGGTAAGACATTTTTTGACCTCGTCACTGAACTCTTCGATCCGTTTGGCTTTAGCAGCTGCAGAGTCAACGATAAGAATATCTGAAATGTCAGTCAATGTCCTTGACGCATCATCAAGAGTGCCTTCTTGCAGATTCGTAAAATTCTGAGTATCCGCCTTTCCATCGGGGTTAGGTGAAGCAATTGCTTTTGATTGGACAGGACCGCCATCGGTTTCATCTAGACCTACACCAGCACCGCATTTGGGCAACGGTTTGCTCTGTCCTTCCACCAGTGGTCCTCCCGCAATTGCTTTGTTGGGTGAGGAACGTCCACCAACTGTCTTGGCTGAAGAAATCTTTCTAGTACTTGCTGAAGATCCCATGTTTACGAGGAACCATCAGAAACTGTCTAATGAGCAATGTAGTGTATTTAAATAAATACATGATAAGGTAATGCTGGTATATACCAAATTAGGAATTCCGTGATGAAGTGAAATGGATATTCACAAAACATACATATTCTGTATCAGGCATATTTACATCAGCATATTCTTATTTTTTATTTCCACCATAATCATTATCATCAACACCATCACCATCATCAATATCACCATTTGTAACCTCCCTACCCCGGTTTGTCACGCTATCAGGCAATCGCTTAATGTAATAGCCCTTCTTTCTTTTTGCAAATTTCTTAATGGTATTGTGTTAATGGTAGCAAGTTGTTTTATTATCATCATTTATTATTATATTGTATACACGTTAAAAAAACTTGTTGTATTTTGTATATGTTGAATTGCTAAATTGTATTCTGATTTGTATGTTGAAGATGGAAAAAAATTCAATTAAATAGTTTCTGATATGATTCTCATGGTATCAATTCCCAATGACATGTGTATGTTAAACAATTAGTTATCCCTGATATAACACAATTCGGGAACAATAAAATTGTTTCAAAACTACGCTTACGAATATATATCTGCATTTCAAAGTATTTCAACATGCATTTAATCGACCACAACCTTTACCTAACCTTAAACCAAAATATGATCATAACCTAAACATTAAACCTCAAACTCGATAGCAATACTATCCCTAAACATAACTTATACCCACTTGCGACCGTGACCATAACCAAAAACATATTAGCGACCATCTTCCTAAATCTTAAATCTAAAACCCGATAGCGATCATATCAGTTAACCTAAGTGAAAACCCAGCCGTGACCATATCCCTAAACTTTAAAACCTATAATCTGATAGCGACCAAAGCTCTAAACCTAACTAAAAATTAAATAGTGTCCAGAACCTTAAATCTATCATAAGCGTCAATATCTCTAAACCTATTGTTAAAACCAAAAACTGACCATGACCTTTAACCTAACCTGAAACCCAATTGTAACCCTGACTTTGTGTTGAAGACTACCCATGACTTTTGACGGATTAAGGCGTTAATGGTTGATCACCTCGCTGGCTTATTCAATTATTGGATAAACAAGGTATTTGACGGCTAGCCCATAGCAGTTTATTTTCACAGAATTGAAATGTCAACGACCAACAACCGTGCAGATTAATTAAACAAATATATATCATCATCATTCATAATACAAAATACTTTTATCTTTATCAAATTGGATTAGTTTTTAAATTACCTGCTCATACAATCGTAGATCCTGTTTGTGAAAGCTTTCCTACAAGGAATGGAGTACAGAATTTTACCTATATGAAGGTGTTCAAGTAGAACTATTGCATGCTTCAACGATAAGTAAATTGCTTATAGTCCATATGTTCATAAATAATTGCCCTTCTCATATTACGAACTATTGAATCAATTCACGGAGCGCCGTAGCTTGTGCACTGATTGGCAGAGTGTTAGTTTGTGACAGTCCCAGGGCAATGAACCAAACCATTATATTGATTAGCGCATGATCGATTTCTTATAAATGAAATCTATCGCTGAGGGTACGGTAATTAAGTTCATATTGCAATATTGCCAAATATTTAAGAGAATAACTAACATAATATTTGATCACCGAACCTAGTGTTCGGGGCCCTAATCAAAAATATATAAAAGCAAGAGAAGTAGCAAGTGGATGATATAATAGGGGAATCCATTTGATATGGTTTATCTCTTAGAAGGAATAATGATCAGTGTAAATAATTGTATATTTTTTATCTTCTTCAAGATATACATATTTTTATAATTTAAATATTATAAAATTTAACAAAACAGATAAAAAGTAATGAAAATGTAACGATCATTTCAAAGAGAATAAACTTTAAATAAATGGATACCATAACGAAGTAAGTGTGTAACAGTAGTATTAACTTTGGTAGAGCACATACCAACCCTGTGTTATGATAGTAATTCTTTTTTAATGAAGGTATAATAATCCTGTGCAAACTCTGCATCTGCCACCCGACCGCAGCAGATTGTAATACGCCCTTCAATGACCTTTGAAATCAAGGTTTAAACAATCTAATAATCTTGCCCAAGTTCTCACAATCAATATTTGGATTTGTATGTATGGGCACAATTGTTAGATTAAAAAAATAATTACATATCCATATAATTATGTTGTAGCAATGTGTTTGTTGACAGTTGGCAATTCACATGAATCATAATATAATGTAAAGCAGTTTTTCTTATTAAAACAAACAAACACAATTTTAGGGTAAAATATTGTCGGGTCAAGTAGTGGAGTTCTTTTAGATTAAGATGGTGACATAATCATGTGATTCCTCCTGTCTGCGTATTGGATTGTGAGACTTGATGTTAAGGTTTGTGCAATAAATAAGCAATGAAGGACCATTCCATTGTATTGAAGTCTAGTTGTGCTGTGTATAGTACTGACAATAGAGTTAAAGGTATAGAGAGAGACAGAAATAGGGAATAGAGGGGGAAGGACGGGAGATGATAGAGAGAGAGAAAGAGGGTAAGAGAGTAAGAGGGAGAGAGAGAGAAAGAGGGTGGGGGCAAAGGTGATAGAGAGATAATAAAGAGTAAGATAGAGAGATAGAGAAAGAGGAAGAGAGGGATAGAGAGATAAAACAATATAGATAAAGGTCAAGATCGAGAGAAAAAGAGAGAAAGAGAGAAAGAGAGAAAGAGAGAGAGAGAAAGAGAAAGAGAGACAGAGAGGGACGGGGTATAAATCGTCAATATTGGTCAAATTTTACCCAACCATTTTTAGACTGTGGGCAAAGGAGAAATACATAATGGATTAACCACACAGTACCCTGGCTGGCTCACAAACAAATTCTACATTTTTGGAGTGGCGGCAACTTTGAGTTGGTCCTCTAATTGATAAATGAGTTATGGATATCTATTATACTGATCGTATTGTCCATGTCTATTGTGTAGGCTTCATTGGTTTTCCCTCTTTTTCCCCTTCTCTTACCCCCCTTACAACCTTCGCGTGGGACCAAAGCCTAGGATCAATGACGTCAACATCTTTCATTACAGGGATCATCAATCATGCTCGAATGCTTTCATACTACAGTCATTCTGTATTAGCGTTTTATAATTTTAAAGAAAAGGTAGGGTTCAGCGACAGGAAAAATTATTTGTGAGCTCTTTTAGTTTTATTCAGTTCGTGTTTGAGTGGAAGAGTATCGTATAAAAGGTCCCCTAAATAAAAGGATGGCTCTTCAAATACCCTCATATTTGAAATCAGACAAGTAACAACTAGGTTATAAACCAAAAATACATCCCACATACATCCCATATACCCCAGTATATGTACAATGTAACTTCCAAAGAGACTGAGTCAATACCTTATCATTTTGATTCTAAAGCCTCGCAGCATATACCCATACTTGTGTCCTTCAAACTAGACATTTCCCTAGCTTCCACACAGTTTCTTACACAGTACAATAGCATTACCAGAACTCAACTTAATTGTTTTGTATGAAATCTGTTTTCACGCGGATGTTTTTTTTTTCTTCTTCCTTTTTTTTATTATTTAGGCATGCATAGATTTGTTGTGTTATGTTTTGCTTTTTTTTTTTGCTTTTCATTTTTATATTTGTGAGGATTTTTCATTTATGATGTGTGCGTTGTTGAAAGAAGTAATTGATTTAGGTTATTCAGAAAATTATGATCTTAAGCAAACGATGAGATACTCTTATCATCTAGGTCATTACAAGGTCAATGTGGGTACGTAAAACACGGATTATGATATCGTGAGTGTCGGTCCCATTGCATGTTAAAGTGTGTTGTGTTCTCTTTTCTGTACTCGATTTTCAAATCAGAAGCAATTGTGCATTCACCCCCTCTGAGAGTAATTCTAGAAATAATACAAATATGATGAAAGGAAGAAAACTGAGGGGAAAAACCACCTCCCACCCCCGCCCGAAAGAATTGAATAGTCATTGATAGCAACCGTCGATCTCGTGAAAGAACGGTAAGACCAACGCGAACGTGCATCAAAATAATTCAGGGGCATCTGTTTGTAACAACCGGGGAACTGATGGGATAGTTTTTTTCAAAATCTGTCGACGGAACATCTTCCTGTAATTGGTGTCAATGAAAGCAGACAAATTCAGAAAAGCAAACTGGTGATGGTTTTAATGAAATTCGACATAATATTAGAAAGTTTATATTTAAAGCTATAATTAATACACGTTAGGGCTCTTCACACTGGCTAAACCAATAATGGCACTGGGAGGTAGTGTCGGACAGCTGTTCAATGTTTTTGATACGCACACAGTAACCTAATGTATTTTTTTTCAAAATGTATATCTCTGGAGGGGGATTTCGTTTTGAGAAAGCCTGTTTACATTTGAACGATCAAAAATGTTTATTTGAAAATGTCATAGATTGAGTGATCTCAATTCAAAATATGTTTTTATTAATTGTAGAATTTATTTCAACTGTTTTCATTCTGTGTCAATTGTTTTTCTACTAGCCTACTTCTATCTTTTGTTTCGGTCTCTCGGTCTGCTCTCGGTCTCATGTGACTTCTGTCAACATTCTCTAAGGATTCCCAAGTCCGGCATCCTCGGTCCCAAGGACTGCTTTTCAGGGAACATTTTGTATCTGATGTTCTTCCACACTAACATAATAACAATAATAACGCTCACACATTATCTGTTATCTCTTCCCAGTACTCAATTTTCTCTTTAATCGGATTTTGCTCAAACGTTCTTTTATTTGTTTTGCTCAATTGTATGCTTATATTAAGAGCAAGATATTATCAGATTGTATAAAATCATAGTTCATGTAGCACATACACATTGCTTACAATGTCAGGTTTTCGAATAATAAGAAATTGGCCCAGTCTTGCTTAAGTCGCATGCACTGAAATAAAAATGTAGAGGGCCTGTATGGGCCTACACAAACTTGTCGCATCAAAGTGTGGTCCACTCGTTATATTTTGAACATAAGGGCACTTTGAACAGCCATCCTTTTCAGGGGACATTTTTTATAACACTTTTCAAGACTAACATCAAACAAACAAAACAAAAATCCAAAATTATATGTCATCCGTTCACAGAACTCACCCTACTGTTCAATCAAGGTAATATTGAAAAGAGGAAAATGATAATATTGGTGTTGTTGATATTTAACTTTATTTCACACAAAATGATAAAACACTCTCAGAAATATTCTAGATACACTTTTGAAAAAAATACTACCGAATTGTCATATTCCCCATAAGGAAAGTACAGAAACTACCCGTGCCAACAGGCGATATGTTCAAGCTATTGATTATACAATTTCCAGATAATAGATATCATCATAGCATAGATAGCATCATAGCATCTTCATCCTGGGTGGACGTGTTTTGTTGAGCTCTCGGTAATGACTGATTTTTAACAGAATGCAATGGACGATGCATGATAATTTTTATATCGGGTGTTAGCTCTTCAAACCAGAACTCTGATTCTAAACCCATCTTGGAATGACGAGGTGACGGTTTTGTGATATTTTCGAAAAACTTGTATTTTTAATAGTTTTCCAATAGAGCTATTCTATTTTCTTTTTGAAAGTCGCAATATACTGCGCAAAACTATTAAAGCGCACAAGAGCTCAGAAGAGCGCATCTAGACAAAATCCATAATACGCCATCTCGGTGACGCCTGACGTAACAATGCCACCGAAGAAAACCAGGTCGCAAGTAAGTGAGGAATTAGGAGCTGGGCCTTGTGGGAGCAAACCCGATATCATCTCTCTTTTCAAGGAGGAGTTACAAACACTTTCGCACGCCTTGACTGGCAAGTTGGATCTGCTTGAGGCTGCCATTCAGGAAGTGAGGGAAGGGGAGACAGACATCGTCCGCTCTCTATCCTTCCTGGATGAAAAATTCGAGGAGCTAAAGGTGACGACACGACGGTTGAAAAAAGACAACGAAGAACTGAAGGCTAAGAACAAGTCGCTGGATAACCAGGTCAGCGACCTCCATCACAAGGTACAGGACCTTGACCAGTACCATAGGAGGATAAACTTGGAGCTGGCGGGAATTCCAGAGAGCAGAGAAGAGAGTCCTCTTGTGTTTAGCTTTGAAGGTCGCCCAATGTGTTGCCCCTTCGCTGAAGGAGAGTGACATCGACATTGCGCCTCGGCTGGGCGCTCCAAGGGCTGGGGCAGATCGTCGACCACGATCCATCATTGTACGATTTAACAGTCGCAGAGCAAGGAATGCAGTCTACGATGGCCGAAAAAAGCTGAAGGATGTCACAACCAGAGACATCGGTGTTTATGGCAGTGCAAACAAATTCTACGTCAACGAGAACCTGACAAGCGTTACCCGAGAGCTGCTCGGAATCGTGAATGTCGAAAGGAAGAAGGCGGGCTTCAAGTTCGTGTGGACCGTCAACGGCAAGATATTCGTAAGGAAAGATGAGAAGGAACCTGCGACCATCATTCATACCAAGGATGATATCAAGAAGTTGAAGTAGACGATTTCAACAAGTAAATAAAGTAGGCAATATTTACGATTAACATTCTTAAACTCCATAACGATGATTATTTTTTCATATGTTTCAGATCTTTTCTGTTTTTATTTTATTTCGCTCTTTTGGCAAATTTGCCTCCCCAATCAGTGTCAACTTATGCTGTCACTATATTCAACCAAAATATCGAATTCTGCAAGACTCTCATCCTTAAATGACTAACGAAGATTACCAATTACAACCAAATATTGACTAAAGGTACTACTTACCTAATGAGTTTAATCCTGTAAAGGATCAACCTCAACAAACACAATTTCTTAGTTTCTTACATTGTAATGTTCGAATTCTAAATAAGAATAATGAAAATATGAATATCCTGTTATCATCATTACAGTTCGATTGCTCAGTTATAGGCATTACCGAAACATGGTTAAATCCTCAATCTCCACCTTTATATACCTTAGAAGGTTACAAACAAATACGTAAAGACAGATCGAGTGGTAGGGGCGGTGGACTTCTAATGTATATCGCGGATTCTTTATCTTTTAAGCCCAGACATGATATTTCTTTCCAAAACGAAACTGCGGAACTCTTATGTATTGAGGTTGATCTTCCTAATGAAAAGAATTTTATTGTTTGCGTGATATACAGACCGCCCAGCACAGACTTGGTAGACTTTTTAAATGATTTAAAATTGCTCATGTCAACTGTCAACTCTTTCAATAAATCTGTTTGTGTTATGGGTGATTTTAATATCGATTTACTGAATAATAGTCCAAACTCACTTCGTCTTCGAAATATTCTAGATTCCAATGCATTCAGTGTAATGATTGATAAACCAACCAGAATTAGTAATCCTTCATCTTCATTGTTGGATAATATTTTCGTAAAAACATCTAAAGGCTTTTCTCAATCAGGTCTGTTTTATTGTGAAATATCTGATCATCTACCTGTGTTTTGCTTACTTTTTGACCACAAAACTGATGTAACACAAAAAAGGCGAATTGAAAAGAAACGTAAAATTACTGATGAAAATGTTTCTTGTCTGAATGAAGATTTACTCTCGGAAAATTGGAATGATGTTAAATGAAAATTGGAATGATGTAGAAAGTGCTTTTGAAGTATTTTGAAATAAGTTTTATTATCTTTTTAATAAACATTTTCCATATGTGCAATTAAACGACATGAGAAGAGGAAATCATCTATGGATTACTAGAGGGATACTTAGATCGATAAAAAGAAGAAACGTCCTATATAAAAGAAGTATGAAAAAACGATCACCAGATAATGTTGGAAAATACAAGAAATATAGAATTAAATTAACATCAATTATACGATGTTCACGTCGTTTATTTTACTCTAAGAGGTTTGTAAGTGCAAATGGCAATATTTCATCCACCTGGAAAATTGTAAAGGATATTTTATGCAAGCAAGGAAAACATGACGTTCCAGGAAAAATTGTTCATGGTAATAAAGAAATAACAAATGCAGAAGATATTGCAAATGCATATAACACTTATTTTGTCAATGCTGGCCTAAATCAAGCCAAGATGATGAATAAAGATGGAACCAACTTCACACAGTACCTCAATGAACCATCTAATACTTCTATTTTTCTAAAACCAACGGATTACATTGAAATTCTCAATGTAGTGAGATTGCTAAAAAAAACAGTCACTCTTCTGGGCATGATGAAATCAGTACATTTGTATTGAAAAGGATCATTGGTTCAATTCTAACGCCTCTTGTACACATTTGCAATATCTCTTTGATGACCGGAGTGTTTCCTTCTTCTTTCAAACTGGCAAGGATGATTCATGTTCATAAAAAAGATGAAGTGATGGTCGTTTCTAACTATAGACCAATCTCAATACTGCCTAGCTTTTCTAAAGTTTTGGAACGAATTGTTTATAACAGGCTCTACAGTTTTTTAGATAAATGTGAATCATTGAATCCTGATCAATTTGGATTTCGGCGGTCTCATTCTACAGATCTTGCGCTACTGAAATTTTATGATCGCGTTTCAAGTGCACTCACTGCTCACGAGCATGTCATTGGTGTATTTATGGATCTGAGCAAAGCATTTGACACACTTGATCATTCAATTCTTCTTTCTAAGTTAGAGCATTATGGAATAAGGGGCATAGCTTTACAATGGCTTGCGAGTTACTTATCTATGAGAAGACAGTACACTTATTATAACTCTGTTAACTCTGACATTCTGTATCTTAAATGTGGTGTTCCGCGGGGATCCATCCTGTGCCCTTTATTATTTCTTATTTATATCAATGATATTTGTAATGTATCTAAAACTTTAAATTATACCTTATTTGCAGATGATACGAGTGTTTTCTTGTCTCATCGTGAAATCAACACTCTTGAACAGAAACTAAATTCGGAACTAGCAAAGTTGACTTTATGGTTTAGAAGTAATGTGCTCTCTCTCAATGTTCTTAAAACAAATTATATTCATTTTAGAGGTAGAAAGTCTAATGACAACCTTGCTCTTAATATTAAACTAGATGATATTTCTTTAGAGAGAAAGACATGTACGAAATTCCTTGGTGTCTATATCAATGAAAAACTTGACTGGAGCGACCATGTAAAACACATTGTTACACCAATCTCCAGAAATATTGGCGTACTGTATAGAATAAAATGTTTTGTTTCTGATAGAATATTACTTTTGCTATATAATAGTCTAATTTTACCACACAGCTCTTATTGTAATATTTTGTGGGCAACATCCAAGTGTGTGACTAATAATATTCTTCTGCTGCAAAAAAAAAGCTGTACGCATATGTACCCGAGCTGGTTATCGTGACCATGCTACCCCACTATTTGTTAAACTGAAATGCTTAATGATTGATGATATTAACTTCCTCCAAATTGCCATATTTATGTTCCGTTTTGATATCAAATTATTACCTACGTCATTATCTTCAATGTTCCAACCTGATAACATGGTTCATTCGTATTCAACAGGGCAGTCATCGAATTTACATGTGGTCAATCCTCACACTACATTAGCCCAGCAATCAATCAGACACAGAGGTCCAGATGTATAGAATTCTCTACCTAACGATATTCGAAATATAAAATCAACAAACTCCTTTAAAAGAGCACTCAAATGTATTATCATTTCACAGATGTAAGATATTACTTACATTATAATCTATTTATCAGTTCTAATTAAATCTATCATAATTTTGTTACTACGAATTTTTTTTTTCTTTCTTTTTTTAACTTTGTAAATAGTGTAAATAGTTCACTACAAAACTTCAGGAATTTTATTTGTCATGTATTATATATTTGAAAGGTGTTGTAAAACGATTCAAGCTCTATTTGCTTATGTTTCATCACCCTTGTGTGTTCATTCCTCAAAATGTATATAAGTTGCAACTTGTCTTTGATAAAACAATGTTATATTCTTTTTCTACACCTATTCATCCATGATCCATGTAAAATTGAAAATGATTTGTTATACTATATTAATTTTTTCATGTGATGTTAACTTCAATGAATTTTGAAATTGTGAACATGCATAAATAAATAAAATAAATAAAAATAAATAAAATAAAAAATAAAATAGATGTAGATATATATGTATATACATTTTCATAAATATATATATATATATATATATATATATATATATGTATGTATGTATGTATGTATATATTCCTTTCTTTGACTTTGCTGTATAAACTTGTTGATCAGTTTGTTACACTTCAAGGCATACTTCAAATGTTTGATTACATTTTATTTAATTTGATTGAATATTTCATTTCGCAATGCATGTTGTTTCCTTTTTACATCTTGCACTCTGAGCGTACTTTTAAAAACCGATTTGATGTTTCATAAAACCAGGAAAAACAGCAATCGATACAAAGAAATTGTGTGTTTCAACAATTCCACAAATGCATAAATCAAGATTATATGGAGGATAACAAAGGTGCATGATTAATTCTGCATCTATAACGATACAACCCACTCATACATCATATTCCATTGATTGGTCGAACGCAGTCACGTCTGCTTCATTAAGTGAGACGATCAAAAGTCCTTATTTCTATGTTTTTTCTCTCTCTCTGTTTCATTAAAAACATGCAATAGTTTAAAGTAGTATCCAGTCATCAATAAGCACGAGCTGCACATCAATGCGTGTTTATACTATGTGGGTGCTTATACACTTGCAGTAGTGCGCGTTGACGCGTGTATACTTAAGTGCTCTACAACTCTGTGTGCCCACTATAGTGGGCCTAAGGCGACCAAACATGGGGAATTATGTGGCATCTTTAATGACATGGATTAGTCTTAAACAACACATAATCTGTTTGACATACAAGGTTCGAGGAGTTCTTTCGTACTTAATACAAATGTAAATATTCATACATCATTTACCCACCTATCCGCTCTCATTGAGGCTGTATGAGCATTTATCATGTATGACGTACTCATGCTAACACCTTGGAAAACTCGAGTGCGGATAGATCCCCTTACCGAACTGAAGGCCTTCGCTAAGCAGTCGCATAAGCAGTCACAAGCAGTCGATATAAGCAGTCGCAAGCCTTCATTTGCAACATGCATGTCAATGTATTGCTGCAAGCCTTCGAAGGCTTGTAAGCAGTCGATAGGCCTTCCCACAGCCAAGTTAATATGCAAATTAGCTTCGACTGCTTATAATGAAGCTCTAAATAAGCAGTCGACTGCTTATAATGAAGCTCTAAATAAGCAGTCGACTGCTTATAATGAAGCTCTAAATAAGCAGTCGACTGCTTATAATGAAGCTCTATATAAGCAGTCGTGTTTAAACCTTCCTAAGCCTTCGAAGGCTTATAAGCAGTCCATAGGCCTTCCCACAGCCAAGTTAATATGCAAATTAGCTAAGCCTTCATCATTGACTGCTGATACCTTCGTCGTTGAATCACCTAAACCTTCGTTGTCGACTGCTTGTCCCCTAAACCTTCGAGCGTTGTCCACTGGGTACAAACCTTCGACTGCCTATATTACCTAAACCTTCCGTCATCAACTGCAGCTGCGCTAATTTGCTCAAATATATTTGTGAACAAGTATTTACAAAATCAATGACCATGCAATTTCCTAATCTGTACAGAAAGCAAACTCAATTTTGTATTGTGTAATGTATTACTCACCTTCTGGACAAAATGAAGATGTTTAAAGTAGCTCCAGCAGCTAGCAGTCCAGTGCAAAGCAAAGTTGATCGTATTTCTCCAACACAAGAGTGCTTGTGTGGGACTGTAATCTTGGTAACAAAATTCGATCCTTTCTCATTTTGTTAAATTCTTGCTCTAGAATACTCTCAAAATTCTTCTTTCCTGGTGTAAATAATCTACCCCTTATTCCCTATACTGTGGGTTTTACAGGAAGACAAATCTGGCGAAATTGCAAAGTAATGATTGAAATATGCGCCGTTCAGCTCAGCTCAGAGTCTCAGTGAAGATTTGAATTTGAAAATTACCGGTTGGCCTATTCGCCTTCTACCACTAGATGGCAGCACACATTTGGAAAATGAAGGCCTTCGCGGTCTTCTTTAAAAGTGACTGCTTATCTTTGAAGGCTTATTTTCAGCGACTGCTTATCTTGAAGGCTTATTTTCTACTGACTGCTTAATAAGCAGTCAACATTTTTTGACTGCTTATATGAAAGTCTTTGAAGGCTTAGCTCTCGCAAACTAATAAGCAGTCGAAGACTAAAACAAGCCTTCGAAGGCTTATGAAGTCTTTAAAGGCTTTGTGAAGGCTTAGCGAAGGCTTATCGAAGGCTTATTAAGCAGTTTTCTTTGGTAAGGGTCGTATACTGAACACATGCACATGTTTCATATACAATGATATCGGAGCTTATTTTGTAGTACCAACACAAAATGTATGCTAACGTTCATCTTCTGTTTCTCCTATTTCCTACCCATCTGTTTTGAAACTAGTTTCCTTAATGGTTGTAAAGTAATAACAGAAATAAAACTTACACACATATATATATATATATATATATATATATATATATTTAAAGTACATTACTAAACTTGTGTATTTGTTAACTTGAACGTTAATTATTATTTTTTCGTTATGGTTTCTACAATTATTCCAAGATGATTAGTAGAAGGAAGAACAATTTCCATAAACAACAACATTTGGGTAGAACAATGCACTGCAATCGTTGATAATTACATGATATACAAGGGATAGAAACGCATGAATATAATAACAAGATTGTACAGATATATGAACGAAAAATGAGTGGCCTGTAGGTGAATAAAACATTAACATTTGAATTCGATGTTTCGGGTTCGCTGCATACCATATAAACATGTTATCTCCTTAGAATACACACCCACTAAGCCCCCATCAACATCCCTCACAAAAATGTATATACATATATACTACGGCTTCAAACATATTTCCTTTGAACTGACACACCCAAACCCACATAAGCACTCCTCACACAAATGTATTTACATATATACTACGGATACAATATACAAGTTATTTTCTTAGATTACACTCCAACCGAAGCCCACATATGCATCCCTCAGAAAGATGAGTTAACATATATACCACGAATACATTGTATGCATTCAATTTTCTTGGAACAAGCACCCACCCAAGCCTACACATATATCCCTTACAAAGGTGTATATACATATATACCACGGAAAAATATATACACGTTATTTTCTTTGAACACACATACACACCAAATTCGACATACGCATCCCCCTCACAAATGCATTAATATCACCTGAGTGAAGGGTTTCAGATGCAGATTAAATATAAAGGTGAGTTCTGGTAAATAATAACCACTTGGAAAATATAACTCCCTTCAGCGGTCCAAATAATGTTATATTACACCCCCTGCCAGTCAATAACTGTATATTATCTCTCTTTCTCTATTTACAAAGTAAGTGACCTACGGGGAGCACCGTTCACGTTCTAGACATTTTCCTTCTACACTGCGAATTCTTTTTCGATGATGATTGAGAGTTCATTGGAGACAAGCTCGGCCTGGGGAACGGTGTAGTAGATCTTCGTTGACACGATAAAGTCTAACCATCCAGAAGCTTCGAAGTCATCACTCACCTTCACAGGAATAATCTTCTTCTTGCGTTTGTAAGCATAAGCCAATTCTGAAATTTATTACAAATGTATATATGCAGTTCATATGAATGTGCGTATGACCTCGCCAATCTCTTATATTTTGGATGATTTCAAATCCCAAATACTTTACACCTTGTTTTATGTTTTGAATAATCAAACTTTCTCAAATGCTTTAAAACAGCCTCTTTCATAATGACATCGCATAACAAGAACTAAATTAACACCATGGAAAATAATAGGTTAAATACGCATATTAGTGGGCTCTTATACGGTAACCCGACACATGCTCCGCCGACGATTGCTCCGCCGACATTTACTCCGCAAAACGCGACAATTGCTCCGCGACATTTGCTCCGCGACATTTGCTCCGACGTCAAATGCTCCGCCGACAGTTGCTCCGCCGACAGTTGCTCCGCCGACAGTTGCTCCGCCGACAATTGCTCCGCCGACAGATGCTCCGCCGACAATTGCTCCGCCGACAATTGCTCCGCCGACAATTGCTCCGCCGTCAATTGCTCCGCAAAACGCGACAATTGCTCCGCCGACATTTGCTCCGCCGACATTTGCTCCGCCTAAAGCGACACTTGCTCCGCCGACAATTGCTCCGCCGACATTTGCTCCGCCTAAAGCGACACTTGCTCCGCCGACAATTGCTCCGCCTGAAGCGACAATTGCTCCGCCGACATTTGCTCCGCCTGAAGCGACAATTGCTCCGCCGACATTTGCTCCGCCGACAATTGCTCCGCCTGAAGCGACAATTGCTCCGCCGACATTTGCTCCGCCGACATTTGCTCCACCGACTTTTGCTCCGCCGACAATTGCTCCGCCGACAATTGCTCCGCCTGAAGCGACAATTGCTCCGCCGACATTTGCTCCGACGACATTTGCTCCGCCCAAAAAGTGTCCCATAAACTACAAATGCTACTAGTACTACGACAAATGCTTCGCCGACAATATTTTCTTTACACCTATTTTTTTCGTTTCTTTTTTTCTTCTTCATTTTCTGAATGCATTTCTTGAAATAATGTAGATGAAATGAAATGAATGAATGTTGATGAAGTGGGAGGAAAAAGGAGTTACCTAAAAGTCATTTCGAATATACTGAAATAACTTTCCATCTATCACTGTACGTCCCATATAATGTATACTAAACACTCATTACATGTCGTGGGAAGTTTTTTTTTTAAAGTAGAGCAGCAAGCCACATTCCCCAATACGCGCATACCTCCTAGTTAATTTCAAGTAGCTCATCAATATGTAATACCTGAAATTACCTCGATCAATGCATCTTACTAGGTAAAGCATTATACAATGTAACAGGTCATCATGGAAGTTTAGAAAATAAGTAAGGGGGATTTACCAAGTGTTGATCTTTTTAAGAGTTTTATAAAGAAACAAAAAGATATTGAATATTTCTCAGCGAAAAAAAGGAACAAGCTTGTTTCGCATTTTAAGAAATGGCGATTTGACTTATGATACTCATGTTGATTTAACTTTTATTCCTGTGCCCCCTCACTCCCCTTTATGCACTGGAGTTCAAACTATGATTTATATGTGTACAGTGTATTTTTTTTTACTATAATGTTTTTTGTTTTATAACTTTATTGTCCTTTCATTATTGTTAGTTGTTCTTATACATATTGGTTTTTTTGTTTGTCTAATTATTACCAATGACTTGTAAATATGTAATTTTTATATGATTGAAAATTTAATAAACACACAAATATAAAAAAAAAAAAAGTTTAGAAAATAAGGGCACTTATATATGTAAGGAAGAGAACCCTTTCAGACGGGAAAATGAGATGGCAGCCTTTCTGCTTATTCACATTTATACAAATCATTTTGTTGCAGTTTGATGTTAGTTCTTCATGATAAGCCAATTGCTCTTCTTCCGGTGGCTTCGTGAGTCCCTTAAATTATTTAGTGAAAACAAAGTACTCGAATGAAACGGAGTGTTTTGCACACTAACATATATATATTAAAGCTACATACACTTAACTAAAGGAAAGAAACCTTTAGAAAATGGACTGGATATTATTGAAAATATTCTAAACAAGAATGTACTACATGATTGTATTACTTTACGTTTCAATTTCACGAGAGAAATAGAACTCGAGAGGGGGAGCAGAGAAGAAGTGATGGAAATGAAAGAAGACTAATAGCATGAGAGGAAAGAAAAGAGCAAAGAAGACAAGAAAACGGTGTAAACAGGAAAAGGAGGAGCATGGGAGAGAGAGAAAGAGAGAGAGAGAGATAGCCTTGAGCTTTGGATCAGCTAATGAGTAATACATGAAACAGATTTTGAGCGGAGTAATTATCTTTCGCCGGAGAACTTGCGTAAGGAGCTATAATTTTATTTTTTATTTTTTTAAATCAAACATTATGGGGAATAGCAAAAAACGGTTGTCTTTTTTGCTCTTTTCTTTCCTCTCATGTTATTAGTCTTCTTTCATTGAGGTAATTTCAGGTCTTACATATTGATGAGCTGTTTGAAATTAACTAGGAGGTATGCGCGTATTGGGGAATGTGGCTTGCTGCTCTACTTTAAAAAAAAAAAAACTTCCCATGACATGTAATGAGTGTTTAGTGTACATTATGTGGGACGTACAGTGATAGATGGAAAGTTATTTCAGTATATTCGAAATGACTTTTAGGCAACTGCTTTTTCCTCCCACATTATCAACATTCATTCATTTCATTTCATTTACATAATGTCATGAAATGCATTCAAAAAATGAAGAAAAAAAGAAAGAAACAAAAACAACCCGTGAAAAAAAAATATTGTCGGCGAAGCATTTGTCGTAGTACTAGTAGCATTTGTATTTAATGGGACACTTTTTGGGCGGAGCAAATGTCGTCGGAGCAAATGTCACCGGAGCAAGTGTCGCTTCATGCGGAGCAAATGTCGTCGGAGCAATTGTCGGCGGAGCAAATGTCACCGGAGCAATTGTCGCTTCAGGCGGAGCAATTGTCGGCGGAGCAATTGACGGCGGAGCAAATGTCGGCGGAGCAAATGTCGGCGGAGCAAATGTCGGCGGAGCAAGTGTCGCTTCAGGCGGAGCAAATGTCGGCGGAGCAAATGTCGGCGGAGCAATTGTCGCGTTTTGCGGAGCAATTGACGGCGGAGCAATTGTCGGCGGAGCAATTGTCGGAGGAGCAATTGTCGGCGGAGCATCTGTCGGCGGAGCAATTGTCGGCGGAGCAACTGTCGGCGGAGCAACTGTCGGCGGAGCACCTGTCGGCGGAGCATTTGACGTCGGAGCAAATGTCGCGGAGCAAATGTCGCGGAGCAATTGTCGCGTTTTGCGGAGTAAATGTCGGCGGAGCAATCGTCGGCGGAGCATGTGTCATGGAACCTCTTATACACCAAACGGTGGTTTACCGAATAACAGATGATGTCAGTCACTATGATTAGCCTTCCGTTTTATGACCAACATGCCTAACGTAATGCTTTGCATTTCCACATTTGGTAAAGTCAATATCTTAAATTTTCCTCCCCCGAAGACAGCCTTTTTACACACGATTATAATTCATTGTATCTACAGCTGATTAGTTAAGAGCTGTTAAATTAAACGGCTTTCAAGTAAATTTTTCCTGTGTGAACGTCGATTATACGATGTTTGGACAGATACGAACAACCTTTACGCACATGGGTAAAACTCTTAATTAGTTTAAAAAGCTTTAAACTAATCAGGTTTAGATACAACATCATTCACACCAAGACAAATTCGGTGCGGTCGTTGGTGATTCACGGCTCTGTCATTGCTCGTAAATGCGCAATGCATGGACCTACTGAGCGTTTAAAGAGCAGTGCCCGCCGAGTTAAGGACGTATATCCGTTCACACATACAATGTCTCGCTCTCTAGATACGGACTTATTATATGCAGCCTGCTTTGACCGGCGTATAGATCGCGACTTCGTATCGGTCAGAACATCGTATAATTGACGCTCACACAGGGAAAACTTAATTTAAAGCTGATTAGTTTAAAGCTATTTAAACGAATAAGCTTTTAATAATTGTACCCGTGTGAAAAGGCTGAGACGAGATGTTTCTCGTCTAGGGGTGTTTCTTGATTGAACCACGGGTCTGTTTTGTGCAGATTTGTACACCTGTAAATGGTATTACCAAAAAGTCTAATGTCAGCGAATTATGACCTTCTGCACATAGAAACGGACAACTCTCTTCCTTTCAGTCATAGGCCAAGAGCATTAGGTCAAAATAGGCTTAAACCTGGAAATTTTTGGTAACAAGCTGATTTTTTCAGGATAGCTCCAGGAATATGTCTAGAATAACATACTAAAAGTCCTCGTTGATCCTCCTTGAGCGTTTTCCGTAATCCAAGATGACGTCCAAAATGGCCGCCATTTCCTGAATTTCTTATAACTTTGCAACTAGATAACCCGAATACAAAATTTAAATGTCTAAAAATATGTTTTTTAGCATAAGGAACTCAATAAAATACTTGTTGATAAATTTTGAAACACACAACTAGCTATAAACCACTTTAGCCCTTCCCGAAATCCAAAATGGCGCCCAAAATTGCTGCCATTTCCTGAATTTCTTATAACTTTGCAACTAGATTACCCAAATACAAAATTTAAATATCTAAATATATGCTTTTCAGCATAAGGAACTCAATAAAATACTCGTTGATACATTTTGAAACACACAAGTGGCAGTAAACCACTTGAGCCCTTTCCGAAATCCAAAATGGCGTCCAAAATGGCCATTATTTCGAATTTATCTCACTGTATTAAAGTAGGAACGTTATGAATACAATCAAATGTCTATACCAGAAAAGCACTAATTTAAAAATCAGTATAAATAAACCTTTCATTAAATAATTAAATATTTCTTATACATATCGTATACAACCCACCCACCCACACACACATGCACACACATGGCTGCTTCCATCAGACTGACAGTGTGCAAACCGTGAAGAGTACTCAACGTTAGATGGAACTGAAAATGGAGAGACATTAGTACCAATTACTGTCGCAAAGGCAAACGTCACAAGGTTTCAAACAGGAAATGCACCTCAATAGCACATGCCATGTCATCTAGTAGACTAGGTCATTTCTGCTAGTAGACCAGGGGGGTGTTTCACTAAAGCCCTAAAATCGATTTAAAATCGATTGGATCGATTTTAAGGGCTTAACATTGATTTCGATTTTAGCAGCAGTTTCACTAAATAAATAAAATCGATTTTGGCCTTAAAATCGATTTTAAGTTAGAGTGTGATCCATATCAATTTTAAATCAATTTTAAGGATATCACTGCACTGTGCTCTCACTAGTAAGAGATTGAGACATTGTTGTCAGGCAGTTTTTTTTTTCTCAAAATGGCAGCACTTGCCTTAGTGGCACTAGACCTAGTACAAGGCCGAGACAGAATCAGGGTGGATAAGAGGGTTTTTCGTGATAGAACAAATCCTCTTGACATGTATAACGATGCTGAAATGCAAAAACGATACCGATTTTCTAGGAGAGGAGTCCTCCATTTAATTGGACTTCTTAATGTCGAGATCGACAACGAAACTCTCAGGAGCAATGCCATACCGCCTGCGTTGAAGGTGTTCGTAGCTTTGAACTACTTTGCAACGGGTTCACTACTGGCGAGTATTGGGACTATACATGGAGTCAGCAACAGTACAGCCTCAAGAATCTTAAGAGAGGTCGTGGTAGCCATTTGCAACCACAGAAAGGAGGTAAGATCTTTTAGTTTAGATTCTAGATCTAACTTTTTCTAATTATCATTCAGAATTCAAAAGGTTGAGTGTAGACCTAACTTAGATCTAGGATCTAATCATCTAGATCTAGTCTAGGCTTACTGAGTACAGAGAAGAGCCTGATCAGCCTCTGACTGAGGCTTTAATTTTGTTTAATAAACTTTATATGAGCCTCCTTAGAATAGACTTAGAGCTAGAAACTAGAAACTAGATCTAGAGTAGAGAGTCTAGTCTAACTTTAGATCTAGACTAGTCTAACGTTAGACTAGAGTCTAGATCTAGACTCTAGTTTTTTGGGGGGTCAACCCCTTGAAGACAAGTCAAGTTTATCAATTTGGGGGGAAATGATATCTGTTGATATTCATCTTATTATCTGAAACGTGTTAATTTTGTTCGTTTCAACGCGACTTTCATCTTAATTTCATCGCATCGCATCCATGTAGTCCCACGCACCAGTAAATGTGCAGCAGATAACCAACCAACTCTAAGCCAAGTTTACCTTGCCTAGACTGTATGATCCGGCGACAGCGCGAATAAGTGCTCCGTTGAAATAATACTAGTTTCTCAAAACCCGTAAAGATCGCGATCGAGCTGATCTTCGTAATTCATTTACAGTTAAAATCTGATGAAATATCAGCGTTCAATGAATTGTACAGATCTATATCAACCCTACTACTCACTCTGAAAAAGTTAATTCTCCAAACAACTTGCAAGATGGTCGAGAAGGGGCAACGTAGCATGCACGCACAGCTTTTATAACTAATTATTTGTACGTACGTACGTGCCAACAGCTACAGTACAGTCAAATCCAACCCTATAGAGCGCGCACTCGTACATATAGCAAGCCGAAATATACACTAGGGCAATTCCACGGTAACGGAAGGACACTCAGACAAGATTTTTGAACTTCAGGTTCATACTAAAAGAACTGTTTTATTAGTATAAGATGTGAAACAGTACAGATATAATACCTATATAAGTGCCTTTAATTCTCCCCCAAAAAATTGTCATTATAGTTAAGTAGTTTAAGAATGTGCATATTAATTATCTCGGTAACGGAAGGACAAAAAAATGGACATGGTTTTTCCAGTTAATTAGTGTTTATCCAAACTTTGTGAAGTTGATGAAGCTTTCCACTTGACTGAAACACATTTTGTTCCCCATAGTTTAATACATACTAATAAAACATTTCTTTTAGTATGAACCTGAAGTTCAAAAATCTTGTCTGAGTGTCCTTCCGTTACCGTGGAATTGCCCACTATGCAATTCATTTCTGGTGGGTCGATGGAAAGGGGGCACCATAAATTTAAGAGGGCACATCCCATTTCAAGCTAGCTCCTTGGATATATCTCAATGTAAGGGAGGAAAGAGAAATCAATTAACCGACCTCTAAAAAATATTGTACCTCGATCCTTTACAATAAGATGGATCCATGCATCAACAGCCTGAATGAAGATCACCTCCAAAATTATTAAAGAATCATGCAGTGCATGGGCTTGGAGTTGGTTGCCTGGGGAGCTCTGTCATACCCCCCTGAATTATATATACATAAATATCATCATAATTATGTAGCACTCCAAATTTCCCCAACCCCACCTCGAAAGCTGAAAGAACCATTGTTGTATACTCATCAGGGGCGGATCCATGCATGCATCCGGCGGCAGGGGAGGGGGCCCAATATAATTCGTGAGAAAATATTTAGCGGTGAAACAGCCGGCCGATAATTCACTCAGTGGGGGTTTAGGGGGGGGGGGGGGCAGTGAGCACTAATTTTTTGTTGGCCCTCAAAAAAAAGGTAAAAATTAACGTGTTTTTACACGTCCCCCCCCCCCCCCGATCCGCCACTGGTTGTACTAATACTATCCCACGGCAAGCTCACTCTATTTCCCCCACTTATCCTCTCAAATTACTTTTCACCAGTGTTCCGATCTTTCTTTCTAGCACTTTCTCATACAAATTTTCACCTCTCCATTATATCACTTCTCTCGATCTAACTATTACTTTATTCCTGCTATTACATTTTATATTACAATTGTCTTTGTCTCATACATACAATTTGATTGTAGACAAATTTAATGAAAAAATGCACCTGATGATTCTGTTTATACTTTCTAACATCAAAAAACATTTATTGATATTATATTTCAAACAATAACATTTATACATTGTTCAAATGTTGTATTTACAGAATAAAGCATTGAAATCGTATTCTAATACGGTAACATTTTTCACTAAAGATACATATTTGTTTAATTTAATAAAATTCATTGTTATATAATGAGTACTGAAAATAAATATTAAATCTCATATAAATAATTTATTTATTTATCAAAATATAAAAATCAACAATAATTTTAAAAATTTCTATTTCAGTACATCAAATTCCCCGAAGGCGATCAGGAAGTGAGGGAAGCTCAGAATGCATTCTTCAGGATTGCATCCTTTCCTAAGGTTGTTGGGTGCATAGATTGCACACATATCCACCTTATTGGTTCAAAGTTGGGAGATAATGAATATATCTATACTAATAGAAAGGGGAGACACAGCATCAGCACACAACTGATATGCTCAGCTGACTACCGGATCTTGAACGTGGTCGCTAGATGGCCTGGAAGCCACCATGACTCCAGAATACTAGCATCAAGCAGGACCCCCCTTCGATTTGAGGAAGGACGGTATCAAGGAATACTCCTAGGTGATTCCGGCTATGGCCAGAACGCATGGCTGCTTACACCCTTTCTCAATCCTCGAAATCAAGCAGAGAGAGCATACAATGAGTAAGAGGCACTATATTTTGTTACTTATATTTAAAAAGTTTACTGTAATAAAATTATTTGAAAAATAATCAGAAAATAATCAAGTCTTCTTTACTTAAATAGAAACAAATCCTGTAATGTTTTTAAATTCAATTTCACTTCTATTTTTTTTTAAATTCTAAACATATTTACATGGCCTAAATTGTATTCATCTCATCACTAAGGAAAGTATGAGAATAAAAAAAAGTTGCATAATTGACACTATTATGTAATTAAGATTTTCAATTTAAATATAGTGCTAAACTTTACTTCTAAAACATCTAAATCATCAATAGTATTTACATGCATTATGTCAATAAATTTTCTATTTCAGTGCTCACTGCTGTACCAGAGTCAAAATCGAAATGGTGAATGGGCAACTTAAGAATAAGTTTCGGTGTCTGATTGGACACGGCATGATACTTAAACCTGAACGAGCATGTGATGTCATTACAGCGTGTTGTGTGCTGTTTAACATTTCCAAACAACTGAAAGGTAAATAGGGACTTTTAGTTGCAAAGTCAACCCTTACAGCATTTTCACATTTAATTCAATATCCTCACTTGATATTGAATAGGACAACTATTCATACCTTGATACCCAATCCTTCTATGAAAGAATCAAATTTTCTTTCATCAGTCTCCACATATATTTTTAAGTCTCTGTACAACAGAAATGGAAAAAAGTGTGTAATAATGTGGACAAATACATCATTTTATATGTGATAGATTAAAATATTCAATTTGCATATATAATATATCCTCTCGCACGTTTTTCTTAGGATATTAGTGGCAAGCCTATATCTTTTATTTTTAACAGAAAAAAAAATCAAGGAAAGGTTAAAATCCACAATTTAACTCCTTTTTAAAGTCAATTTTTAGTTTAGTTACATGCAGGCCTTTATTTATACCATTACTATTTTCCCTTTATTATTGGCCATTACTTACAATTTTGCATACCCCTAGTTATATTTTTTTGATATCTATTTATTGTTTTAGTTATTTCTTCAGGGAAATCTAAACAAATGTTTCATATCTTTCATCATACAATGTAGAACCAAATATCCTACATGATGAGGAAGAGATAGTCGCAGCTGACTTAGCACAAGGCCGTGACATTGACAACGCTGATGGAGTTGCTTTGAGAGCAACGATTGTTAACAGATTCTTCACCTGGTATGGTCACTAGTTACTCTTACAATTTTGGAAATTGTTACTATAAATAGTCAAGCTCACCTGTAATTTAATACTAGCAATACCACAGATTAAAAGATAACTAAGACCAAATGCATAAAGGAACACATATGATGATAAGTATCAAAGAAATGACAGTGGACTTTCATACAAAGGATAACATCCCAAATAAACTTTAACCATTTTGTATCACTCAATAAGAAGGGTTGCCTTAACAAGGGATGCGAATAAAGTCAAGATTAAAATCATCATAACAAGGTAAATATCATACAATTTGCTTGAAATAAGCATTTTTAAAATTTTAAGTTGATATCAAAACATTTCTTTTCAACTGCCCAATAGTCAACGTAAATTAAAGTGAGCATTTTTTTTTGGAATGAGATATTAAACAAACACATAATGGCTTTTGACTCACATTCATTGCTTCAGCCCAAACTTAGTACATCAGGTTTATGAAAATAATTGTTGAAAAGCATGCTGCTCAGTCATTCATGGCAGCAATATTGTAAAAATGGTAAGATTAGACAAAGCACGAGTCAATTTTCACTATGAAATATTCAAGATTACAAGATTTCCCATCACACATCCAAATACCTTATTTCTGGTACGTAACAGTATTTTCATGCATTACTCGTAATGATGCACTCTTGATATCGCATGAAAATAGTGATAAATCGCTGTGATTACTGTTGGGGAAAAAAAAGTACACAAAAACACACAACGCTGTGCATTTGAAATGGGGCCTGAACGTAAGGTACAGTTATAATTGAATGTTCAATAATAGTGAGAATTGGAATGTCAATAACTTATGAACAGATAACACTATTCCATTTTTTCAAGAACTTTGTCAAACTTCTCCAGATGTTTGTCAAACTTCATATCAAATTTCTGTAGGATTTCCAGTTGTAGTCTTGCTAAATACAACACTTCATTAGCAGTTTGAATACTCTGATCTTCTTGCAGAGGTGCTTTGACAGTTGAACATCGAGGGCTGCTTGTGGTCTTGGAGGAGCTTGAAGGTGTGAGTTTACTGGAGGAGCGGGTCGTAGCTGATTTTTGGAAGCAGTTTTACGAGCAGGTTGAATATCGTTAGATCTCTGTAGTGGAATCATAGTTGCATGTTGATTTTCCTCTCCATGAACAGGGACACGAGCTCCCTCAGGAACTTGACTTGTAGATGCCTGGCAGGAGGGACCATCACCCAATTTCTCACCAACTGCCATCTCTTTCAGGACTGCTGTTGCTGTTGATTCACACTGTCAATAAGAATAATTCAATAGAAAAAGATGCAGTTTTAGCAAAACTGGACATTCTACTGGGCTGCATCATAAGAGAGTGATTGTTAATCCATTGTCACAGACATACCATATGCATTATTCTTAGCACTTTATCTCTTGGTTAATCATTTAAGTTATTATATAACTTTGTGGAAAGCTTTAAAAAGACAAAAATTAAAGTGAACCTATTGGAGAAATTTGAAGTTGGTAGTATTGTATCAAAATGAACATTTTAATTCACAATTCTTGTCAAGTAGATGATTTTTGTTAACTCTTTAACATATTACTGTAGTTATCTAATAGAAAAAGCATAATCAACATTCATAAAGAGAATGTTAGTGCAGGGGTTGTATCCGGGTGTGGAGATCTGGAAAAACCTGAGTTTCTCATACTACATTAGTATGTATAGAGGATGTTTGTAAGCATCTATGGTTTATTAAGTTTCAGAGCAGAGATTGTAAATTACCATAATTTTTTTTAAACATGACTTTGTAACCTCTCTATGTCATGGCATCTTATGTTGTATTGCAAAAGTGATGAGACTTCTCCGTAATTAGTGATTATAAAATTGGACCTACAACAGATTGAATTTTTAAATTGAGTAAGGTTTTTTTAGAATTAACAAAGCACAGGCAAATATTCAGCATTAAGGCTTGTCAAGCTTTCAATGTGTTATGCATGCATTGTTGTCAGTTCAATGGACAACGCTTAATTATTTTGTGGAGTTAAGAATGTAAAAATCAAGTGACTAAATGTCCAGGCCTTTGGATTGAGAGAAAGAGCTCTTGTACTCTTATTGGATCATTATGTTACTTTGGTCAAGTTTGAAGTGATATTGCCATTTGAATTCTTGTCAAGTTTATCAATTTATGTATTTTAGACTATTAACATAGTGGAGTATAAATTTCTGGGCTACAGAAAAACCTAAATAAGGATATATGATGTACAATTTTTTTTTTTTAAATCATACTTTATTTTGTTTAATGCGTTATCGCATAATTCTGAAAGTAGCATTACTGGTTTAATGGTATGAATGTTCTTGTCGATCTGTATAGACATGTCTTTAATTGAGTTTCTTTTTCACTTGGTTATTTGCATTTTTCTGCATTTGCAGATTACTTCACCCCTCCCACTCAAATTCCATGTACATACAGAATAACTGAAATGACAAATAAACTTCCACTCACAGCTCTACCACTGTGAGTCTGTTTCATTTTTCGTAATTGGTTTCATATTTCATCTATGATTGATTTTGAATACATTCTACATTATACAAATTTTAATGCCTTATATCTTGGATAAATTCAATGTATTAGGTTGCGTAATCAAAATAATTTAATAAGAGGTCCCCAGAAATATAAGAAAAAATTACCTGGATTTCATCGCTACTTTGGGAAGACTGTGACTGTGACGATGGGGCTTCCCCCCCCCCCCCCAGCCTCACTTGACTGCGGTAGAATGCCGACTACAACCTCCTTGGCCAGAACGGTAATCACCTGCTCGTAAATATGATTAACGTTACATGGGCCTCCTCCTGTGATAGATTAGAATTTTTTTTTAATCATTGTCGAATCATATAGAAGTGTTTTGGCATGCGAATTACAAGTCATGAAAATCAATGTTTGTCAAGTTTCTCCTACATCAAAGTGGTTGTTTTAAAGGTATAGTTTCGTTTTGGAAGCGCCCCCCTCTCAAAAAATGAAATGGAAGCTCTATTACCAACCACGTACGTGAAAGAATATGTTTTGACTAATACCCGATGATACAAATTTTGACAGGAAACCGCCTACTAATTGATATATTTGGTAAATTATCATATTTATCCGGCCTGAATAGATATCACGTAGTCCAATATACATCTTTCTGTTTACAGTACTTGGAACTTTACCAAGACTGGGCCACATTTCTTATCATTTTGATGATTCCAGAACCTTGCAGTATACACCAATAGTACTCATATGCTAGATGATCAACCTTTTCTGATCAATTCCACAACGTTTCCTTCATAAATGCAATCGCATGACCAGAACTGGCCTTTACCTTTTAAGTGGACTTTAGTCAACAGGTTGAATGCAACTGCATCTCTAATATGCTTCCACCTGTAGGTTTATTCATTGATGAATACTCATGTTATCTTTATAATCTGACGTCACAAACTCACACTCTTTCATTGTGGTTGAAAAAAGATAGACAAACAATAACATAACTTGTCTGGCACCATTTTGATTAAAGTAAATATATGACATCAAAATTTTATTATGTGCCACACTGAAACAGTGTATTATCATCATTGAATGTGTTTTGCCATAGACATTAAGGGTTAACTAATGCTTACCAGTACCTCCTCTCATTCTCAAGTAGTTCTGCGTTTGATGTTTCAGTCTTGCCCACTTTTTTTTTAGGTCCGACCACTCTCTTTTTGGGCCACCGGCAGCCCTCAATGCCTCAGCGGCCCTCCTCCAATATTTTTTTTTACGAACTTCTACCTAAAAAAATGTTAAATAGGAGAAACAGAAAAAAAAATTGAGAAAATTAAACCTTAAGTAGAAAAATGAAATCTAAAGTAGGAAATTAAAAAAAAAAAAAAAAAAAAATTGTTAAATTTCGATGAAGGAAACGTCAAATTAGAAACTCTGCTATGTATTTCATGAGGTCGAATCCCATTTGTTCTGCAATAGGAATTAATGACTTTTAATTTTCTTTTTAATTTAGGAACATATTTGGGTAATTACATGGGATTGACGCAATTTTTACTACACACCAAAAGTGAGACACTATTTCTCTTACACCATGATCTTTGCTCTGAGTTTAACTCATGTTTAGGAGTACTCTACCTTAAAGGTACTATGTCCCTTTTGCAGCCAACCTCAAATGCTGTATAACTTTGCAGGAATTATGAATATGTCATGTATGTCCTATCTGTGAAATTTAAACGTTAGCAGTATCCTCATATTCAAATTATGCAAGGAAACCCGTTTACTTGCTAGACTTCACTGTCAGACACTATTGAGTGACTGACTGGCTTTTTTTCTTCTTTGGTAATAACATACATGAAAAGAGTTGTAAAGGGTACATGAGCATTTGTCTACATCAATAACCCACTTCTTGTGATGGCCAAGATTAAACTGATTGAATCTTTGCACAGCATAAAACGTATGACCATTCGGTACAATTGTCTGAAAATCAAGACTATTACTTTTGGGCTCTATAGCCCTAAAGTCGATTTGACAACTAATAGTCGTTATTTTCCCACTTGAAGACATTTTCAAGCCCCACCTTCTTTAGGGAAGTTCTAAATTAGTATTATCTTTCAAATGCAGTTGGAATTTAACTTTTTCATTTTTTTGGCCTGCAAATGGGACATTGTACCTTTAATGGTGAATCAGTATTATAGACCCAAAAGTATTTATATAAAAATTCATGTAACTCGACCTGATAAAAAAAAAGAGGAAAAGTATACAGCATTAAGCAATAACTTTGAATAGAAGCAATTGAAACAGGCAATATTCTGGCAGGAACTTAAATATTCATACCACCCCCCCCCCCCATCAAAACACAACAAATTACAGTAAAAATACATGTAAAGACTACATGCTCAATAAAATAATTTATCCACCAGATAGTTCACTACAGTCTAGAAACTTACTCTCGTCCCGCTGTGTCCTGCACGGGAAAACAACTTCTTCCAATTGTCCCTGATGAAATTAATCATCATCAGGGTTTCCCAATCTTCGAAATTGCCAGCTCTGGACTGTACATATAATGAAAAGAAAAAAATGGAAATACAACTAGACACAAGGATAAACAATTTTTGATTTAAATTCAGATGAAAGTGAGGCCTACAATAGCATTATGGACTTGGGATTCGTTTTTAAACACAAGCAGAATTAATTTTCTTAATTATAATTAATGAATTCCCAATTTTTTCCCCTGGCCCCGAAACCAACGACAAGACAGTCATAACTTTATCCGCCAACTACGGAGATGTCTCTGATCTTCCTAAACCGTTTCACCAAGAGCTTACTAGATAGATATCTCGTGAGATCGATACTATCGGCGAGAAGAGGAGCCACGACTTAGCCTTAGTCGCAATACCACCGGATAATATTACAAAAGTAATATCAGGGAAAATGCAATTATTGAAATGAATTAGTAATAAAATATATTGAAAATGATACCAAGAAACAAGAGATGCAATATACTTCAAAATTTGTGTAGATTATACAACAGAAGTACTTGTAAAATATAAGTATAAGTAGACTATAAGTAGTCAGGATGTTGTCGTTGATCTTGGCAAAGAGGGTTTTGTGAAACAGATGTAGCGGACAAGTTGCTCACTAACGCTGATTTAATCAAGAAGTTAGACTTAGGTCTATGACGATTTCTAGGAACGGGCCCCAGATAGAGCCTACATGTAGCTAGAGGTCAATATGTATATCATTAGCATCGACTCTAGGCTCGAGTCTATGCTTTGTTGGAGTGGGTCTACCGTCTACACCCATCTTTTGATGGGATGATTTTTTTGTTTCATGATTTCTAATTCAGTGCCATTTGGATGAGAAGAATGACATTAGATCTATCTTTCATTTCATATTAAAGTTGTTTTCCTCTGTTAATCACAACCAAAAGAAGAAGCGACCGGAAGACTAACAGGACTACCTTTTCTTCCGTATAGATGTAGATCTAACGTTAGATCTACTGTTGATGTTGATGTCAACACTCTCGTGATCGATCGTGTACGTGTCGGGTAAAGTGCCCTTACCCGACACGAGATTATACGAATGGGACTACATTTATCTTCGGTCGTCTGCATTAAAATTTAGAGCTAATTTACGATGCAATATTACAAATATTAATAGAGAAATGAAACTATCATCTAAACAATCGAAATAACCCGATGATTATCTAATATTTAAAAAATGTTTCCGATTTGAAGATATAATTATTAGATAAGAAAACCGGATTTTACTTACCTTTCCACCACTCTTCGGGCCTTTTCCTCCCTTTTCAGTCGACGCCATTTCGCGGGATAATGGATACAAATTTGGTTAGGCTCGTTCGCATATATGTAAATCAATTAAATTTAATTTTAGCTTAAAATCGATTTGATGAAACAGCTCACACGTATCGGTTTTAAGCTAAAACTGATTTGGCCTTAAAATTGATTTTTAAAATCGAAATCGATTTAAGTTGATGAAACACCCCCCAGGTCATTTCTGTCGCCAATATTGTTGGAATGGCTTCGTATAAACACCGGAAGTGTGGCTCACGTGAACAGATAGACATCTTGAGCTGAGCAACATGTCCTTTGTCCTTCAAGGATTGGTTTCATGAAAGTGGCCATGCAGAGTGACCAGTACGATAATTGAACCTCTGCCCTTCATAAATTTAGACCCCTCCAATCCGAGTACCATCTACACGGCATTATACTTTGCACAGTCACAATGTGAAAAACATATAACTTAAGAATATGTGCAGTAACATTTAACCAGCCCTCGTACATCAAGGCAGCAGAGATTGTAGCTTCTTCTCAAGACCTAGGAAAAGTAATCGTCCGTTTTGATGGATTTCACCTCCTCATGTCATATCTCGGCAGCATATAGTCCACGTCATGGGCATAAGTATGCTTGTAGAGCTATAGGAGACAGTGTACTCCAAAGGGTCTGTCATACATATGCAATCTGGTCATGCATTTTCCCCTTCTCTTCGTGCTAACATTCTTACTTCAGCTGCCCTCATTTGCGTGTTGATGGGTAAACCTGGCGTCTTAGACAGCATATATAAGGACCACTTAGCGAATCTGTATGGTGCACTCCTCAACCAAGACAAGAAGGTGACTGCTGTACCTGAGAAGAGTGTGTCAAACAGTTAACGTCAGATCATTTCACAACTCATTGAATGGGCAGCAGGACACAGTAGGACAGGGAAACTTTGGTTTCAGTAAATCCGACATTTATGTGTCTCTTCTGCAATGTTTCATTTCAGCTGAAAGGACAGTGAACTGGAAGCTCCATCTCAGCTGTGTGAGGGAAATTATACAACATTTCCATGCTGCAGGACATCTTTCCTAGTTCAATTATGCCAGGATGTTTTACAACAGATGGAAGCTCTAGAGCAAACCATGCCAGGAAATGAATATACACAATTCGCAGAAATGCGATACTTCACCATCTGCCGTGTGGATTCATTCTGGGGTGGAATCTTTTCTGATCAGACCATTGATGCGGCAGCTGAAAACATCTAGAGAAATTACTCGTGGACGTAGAATCACAGACAGTACATTGGCTATTAAAGTGGGTTCATGCACTTCCTCACTGTGTTTCTACCTGTGCTGAACTGGAACAGTTCACCGGAGTACACACTGGTACACCAGAGCAGCATAAAGACATACAGCAAAGTACCAGGTCAAAAGACTATAAAGAAAGATGTATCTTTGTTGGATGGCTGCAGGCACATCACCATTTGCTTGATACGAAACTAATTGCCTGGTCTCCTTGTTAACTGGCATCGCCGCTGGCTTATCTGTTAATTGTGATTAACCTGTACAAATCGGCCTAGTAGCGGTATCCGAAACGAATGCATGGTAGGAAGTTTACAGAATTCAAGCTACGTACATCGTAAGGACAAGGTGAAGACCATTGGTGCCAAGAGTAAGATAGTGAAAATCAGGGGACAAAGCACATAAGTCAACCCAACACTACTGTTCAACAGAATAACATGTGTCCTGAATAACAACACTGATATGGAATCGGTCTTTGCTTATGAACATATTCCCACGCATTTTCCCTTTCAAAGGTGGGGTGATGCGGAAGCCAACAAAGAGTTCTCTGGGTCTCCTGCTGAATTCGTTCTCCAAGCAATCCAACGTGCCAGAAATTGTCTCTTTGTTTAAGATGGTGGTCGCCTACAGCACCCTTAAGCATTATGGAGCTCATTTGACGGTGGTGTTCGATGGATATGGAAGTGCAACTTCGACAAAGGTAGCTGAGCAGAAACAAATAGCCCAAAGATGTACCTCTTTATTTGATGATAACAGATTATATGCCAACAAGCACAACCCAAAGCAGCTTTCCTTGCCAACAGCAACAATAAGATGAGACTTATACAAACTCTACGTGACAAAATACGTACCGGTATCAAGCAGACAGAAGCGGCTGCCACTAACCTGATTGTTTCTACAGCACAAGCAGTAGCAGAGTCAGAACAGGTGCCCGTTGTTGTCGTTGGTAAGGACACAGATTTACTGGTCATGCTAGTTGCTACGGCAACCACTTCCACAGATATGCACATGCTATGCCGCAGAATCCTGTCACGGTCTTCAACATTCATGAAATTCAGCATGCCATAGGGGACACTAGAAATTGCCTGATGTTTCTTTAAGCTGTGACAGGGTGTGATACGGTCTCTGCAATCTACCGTCAGGACAAGCGTAAAACTTTCAATATGGTCCACAAGAAACTTGACTATGGCTTGCTTGATACATTCGCAGTGGAATCACCCATGACGAGGTAAAACAAGAGCCGGGAAAGCCTTTATGGGGCCAGCAGTTCTTGATGACTACCGTCACGCTGCATACAATTAAACGGGCAATTGGTCGCAGTTCTCTGAGTTCATCCTTTCGGTTAAAAAGTCTACTTCCAACTAGTGCTGCAGCAAAGCAACATCCATACCGCACCTCTTACAGTCATTATGTTTAGCGACCTGGGTACTAATGTGTCTACATTTTCAGTTCCATCTAATGTCTCTCTTCACGGTTGCACACTGTCAGTCTGATATCGTTGAGAATGATGGAAGCAGCCATATGTGTATATGGGTGTGTGTGTGTACTTTATGCATAAGACAAATGTGTTAATTATACGATTTGTGTACTGATATGTATTTCAATGGTGCCTTTCTAGTCTAGACATTAATATATTCATTACGTATCTACTTACAATGAGATAAATTTGGAAATAATGGCCATTTTGGGTTCCATTTTGGATTTCGGGAAGAGCTCAAGTGGTTTTACTGCTACTTGTGTGTTTCAAAATTTGTTAATAACTATTTGGTTGAGTTCTTTATACTGAAAAAAATATATTTAGACATTTAAATTTGGTATTTGGGTTATCTAGTTGCAAAGTTAGAAGAAATACAGGAAATGGCAGCAATTTTGGGCGCCATTTTGGATTTCAAAAAGGGCTAAAAGTGGTTTATAGCTACTTGTGTGTTTAAGAATTTATCAACATGTATTTTATTGAGTTCCTTATGCTAAAAAACATATATTTAGACATTTAAATTTTGTATTTGGGTTATCTAGTTGCAAAGCTATAAGAAATTCAGGACATGGCGGCCATTTTGGACGCCATCTTGGATTGTGGAAAACGCTCAAGAAGGATTTATGAGGACCTTTAGTATGTTAATCTAAACATATTCCTGGACCTATCCTGGAAAAATCATCTCGTTACCAAAAATGTCCATGTTAAAACTAATGCTCTTGGCCTATCAACTGACATTAGTCAGAAGAAGAAATTATTGTTTTACTAACCTGAATGGCAGTCTTGACTCTCTTGGTAACCACGTGTGATACAGGCTATGACAATATCAGCATTATCAACGGCTCCTGCCATGGCATCGATTTTATCACCCTCTGAGACAAGAAAGAAAAGGAAGAATAAGAAAATGGGAGTAGAAAGTAAAGAACAAGAAAGGACAAGAAGAAAAGGCAACAAGTAATAGCCAGCAGCCATGGTGGTCATGAAGTAACGCTCAAATATTATTCAAAAGTGAATTTCCTGTAATCTCCTGCTCTAGCTACCTTAGGAATGCACCATCTTAAATAATCTGTTGCAACTTTGAATTAATCACGGACAAAGGCATGCATTAAGATAATGCAAATCACTTTATGTTTAAAAATTGTCATTCATCCTAAGAGTGGTGTCTGCAGATAAACTTACTCATGCGGTCTTCATCCATCCATACGCTGTAGCCTCTCTTGCACAGCTGTTTCTTGAACTCTCGCATGACTATTTTGGACGGATGTTCCCATTTGTAGCTGAGCATGATGTGTCCACTGGACTTCGCACTGTCCGACGACGCCCTCTGCGCTGACTCGTGATATTTTTCTCTGTGCGACGGGCCTTCGGGGAGTCGGGATTCGTATATTTCGAAGATAGCCCCCTTACATGCATTGCGAAGTTTTTCGTTTTTACAATAGGAATTCTCCGTCAGATCTTGTTTGTTAATAAAAGAAAATTAGGAATGTTAACACATACATAACGCCCTTTTATCTCTAAACACAAGACAAGTTTCCTCTCGTACAGTGGACCCAGTACGTCACTGCACAACGTTTCATATTATTTATGCCTCTACTTCTCAAAAATTGAGCTTGTTCTCTACTCATCATAACAAAATACTTAATTGATCACACACCCCTTCCCCACCCTCATTCTTTCTATACAGATCGTGGTGGTTACCCGAAAATATGGGGGGGGGGGCTACTCTTTTACCCCTCCCATTTCTTAAATGTCTGGTTTATGCATAATCAACAAAAAAAATCGTAATGAGGACACACCGAACGCTTATGGTAACAAGTTTACTAAAATAGTATACATTTTTTAGATATGAAGTTGTTTATATTCCCTTCCAATATTGTAATTATTATTAAAGAATGTAGAGAATACTTACTGTATATAATGCTCTGTTCTTCGCGCAGTTTTTCTGTATTTTTCTTGCGAAATGCTAGTCTCCAGATACCGTTGGCTGCAGAAGTCTTCGCATCCATTGACCAATCTTGTTGGAGCAATTTAGCGAGGATAGGAATGCCTCCCTTTTCTACTATGAGCCGTTTGTTGTTGTCATTGATTGCCAGTTCATCTACAGATTCAACCAGCTCCTCTACATCAATAGTTATCACGATCGGAAGGATCTGCTTGGATGATTGTCGCGTTGCCTTTGCCTTATGATCAGGATTGGAGAGACATTCATCCAACAGCGAAAGTAGTGTTACGATACATGAGTGATTGATGGAAAGCGTGTAGGCCTCTTCTTTCTTCACCAGCTTCGACAACGTCATGAATGCTACTGTCTGTGTCAAGCTGTCTTTCGACTCGCCAAACTTTTCCAAGGCAGGCACTGCTCGGTGATGCTTAGGTACCAGGGACGGCACGCTTCTGCAGGCGTTGAACAATGTACTCATTCCATCAAACATCATGTCATCTACCCATATGTTCCTCGCCTTAAAACTCTCCTCGAGGTGTAAAAACCAATCGACAATCAAAGACAGACATCCATCTTCTTCCAATTGTAAACAGAAGTACTCAGAACAAGCCGACAGGTTAAAGGTGTAATCAAGCAGCGTGAGATAAAATGCAAGCATTTCTTTGGTCTCACGTGATTTTTCTTCTTGTTGATCAACATCTTCAATCTTCTGTAACATATCTCCCTTTTCCCACGTATAAGCAAACATTTTGCAGTAGTCTGTGTCAATGCCCAAACCATCCACTACAGCGTTCCTATCAATGTTGCTATTGCCTGTAATTGTACTAATATCTTGCATACTTTTCAAACACAAGATACATGGGAAACCTTCACAATCCTGAATGTGCTTGATACTGGCTTTGACAAGAGTTAAACATTGTTTGACCTCGTCACTGAACTCTACGATACGTTTTGCTTTAGCAGCTGCAGAGTCATCGATAGGAATGTCTGAAATATCAGTCAATGAACTCGAAGCATCGTCGATAGTACCTTCCTGCAGAATCGCAACATTCTGAGCATCTTCCTTTCCCGTTAGGTTCTGTGAAGCAATCTCGCTCTGTTGTCGAGGACCGCCATCGGTTTCATCTGGACGTACCACAACACCGACATTGGTCAACGGTTTAGTCTGCCCTTCCGCCAGTGGTCTTCCATCATCTCCTTCGTTGAGTGAGGAAGGTCCTTCAACTTGATTGGCTAACGAAATCGTTCTAGTACTTGCTGAAGAACCCATGTTTATGAGAAACCATCAGGCACTGTCAAATATACAATGTAGTATATATATATCAAAATACCTCCATTAATATGTAAACGTAATAATAGATACGAAAATGGGAACTGTTACTCATGTAAATCTCATTCTCTAATGTCGAATTGCAGTAACAGTCAAACTTGCTTTAGTGACCACCTGTCTACAAAGGCCATATTTGTTGTTTCCCTTGAAAATGGTTTCTCATTGAAACATGTACTAAAGGAACCTGTCTACAAAGACCATCTGTCTACAAGGACCACTTTTTATGTTTCCCTTGGGCGGTCGCTATAGACAGGTTTGACTGTATTTAAGCATGCATAGTAGCTGCGCAGGTCAGCTTCGGGAAAGTGCGGTATTAATCTGAGTGATCACGCGTTTGAGTCTCTGGAAGGGCCGTTCCCACCCAACTCCACGGACGTACCAACGGTCGCGTATATTACACATTACCCTATTAAAGGGATCGTTTAACAATGTTAAATCTGAGATACACGGCCCTACGTGTTATCAGTGTCTGTGATATGGTGTAATATTGAAGCCCTACAAAAATCGCGCTTCAAAATGATCAAGAAGTGCCTCAAAAAAGTAAAAGTCTTTCAGTGACCGGTTTTACCATACTCGTTTTCCCCAATAGACTGTAGTGTTATGAAAACCGTCAGGCGAACGGTTTTCAAAATTTGTAATTCCAATCATAAATATCTTGATAATCAGACAGGCGATCGGCTTGTAAAAGTCATGGGGTTCCTGACTGACCTAAAGGATTATAATCATCATTGCATCATGAGCTAAATCCAGAATTTTATTTCAGAATCTGAGACAAAGTTACCGGATCCCTTTAAAGAAGAATTTAAATGTGTACAAATTATAACTCATAACATATTTATAATACATTACAAAATCTGCGGTCATTACTCTAAACCCATTAGTGGCCATAACCCTGAATTTTAAACCCTAAAACTTCAAGGCGATCATATCCCCAAACCTAACTTACATATAATACCCACAATTGACCGTGACCATACACCTAACAAAAACCCATTTGCTACCATATCCCTGAACCTAACATAAAACCCAGTAGCGACTAAAACTCTAAACCTAACCTAAAAGCCATTTGTACTCTCAACCTTACGTTAAAGGGAAAGTTGAGTCCTGTTTCCAGACCGCAAATGCCTTGAAAGTGCATGGTTATTGCTCTTTTTCTTATCTATGACATTTCTAGTGCCCTTTTAAAACCTAAAATTGCTATGAATGTAATTTTAGACCCAAAATTTGTGAAATTTAGCCAATACGAGCATACCAATTCAGCTTCACTTAAAAAAAAACACGGTGACCGTTAATTAATTATTTAATTAAAAATAACAATACATGGGCCGGCTGGTTGTGCGTAATAATTATAAGCAACACGAAAATGCCAACAACAAACCAATATCGACATCGGCTGAAATACGACTCAAAAGGCGTTATTCCGTTTTTTTTTTCAACGGTTTTTCCAAATTTGTCAAAATATCTAATATTTGTGGTGGTACACAAGTATTAGAAATCGTTATATTTCAGCCGTCTCTGAACCGATTTTGATCAAACAAAGATGATTTTGTCATGTAAATATTATGTTCTTTCAAATTTGACACTCAGTTTGTCATTATCTCACAAAAAAATATTTTGTGTAGCGCCCTCTGCAACAAAACTCAACTATCCCTTTAAACCCCAGTGGCGGCCGCACAGAAACGTTGTTAACGCAAACAGCGCACTAACAGTACCGATAGCGCTGTTTTGGCCGCACATAAGCGTAATGTTAGTCGAATTCACTAACAGCGCTGTTAGCCTAACATTTAAAGACCGCACATAAGCTAACAGTAGTGGCAATGTTTTAACAACTCACTAACAGTGCCAGGGACACTAATAGTGACAATGTTAGTGAATAATTTGTTGCGTGCGCTATAACTTTCTCCCTTTTTTATCATTCTATCACTTTCTCTTGCTGTCTTTCCTTATGTTATCCTTTTTTTCTTCCTTCCATCATCTTCTCTTATGTTATTCTTTGATTTTATCTTTCTATCACTTTCTCTTTCTGTATTTTCTTATGTTATTATTTATTTTTTCCTTCTTTCACCTTCTCTAATTTAAATCATTCTATCACTTTCTCTTTCCGTCTTTCCTTATTTTATCCTTTGTTTCTTCCTTCCATCATCTTCTCTTATGTTATTATCTTTTTGTTCCTTCTTTCACCTTCTCTAATGTTATGCTTTGGTTTTTTAAATCATTCTATCACTTTCTCTATTCGTCTTTCCTTATTTTATCCTTTGTTTCTTCCTTCCATCATCTTCTCTTATGTTATTATTTAGTTTTTCCTTCTTTCACCTTCTCTTATGTTATTCTTTGTTTTTTAATAATTCTATCACTTTCTCTTTCTGTCTTTCCTTATTTTATCCTTTGTTTCTCCCTTCCATCATCTTCTCTTATGTTATTATCTTTTTTTTTCCTTCTTTCACCTTCTCTTATGTTATTTTTATTTTTTTATCATTCTATCACTTTCTCTTTTCGTCTTTCCTTATGTTATCCTTTATTTCTTCCTTCCATCATCTTCTCTTATGTTATTATCTTTTTTTTCCTTCTTTCACCTTCTCTTATGTTATTCTTTGTTTTTTTAAATCATTCTATCACTTTCTCTTTTCGTCTTTCCTTATTTTATCCTTTGTTTCTTCCTTCCATCATCTTCTCTTATGTTATTATCTATTTTTTCCTTCTTTCACCTTCTCTTATGTTATTCTTTGTTTTTTAATAATTCTATCACTTTCTCTTTCTGTCTTTCCTTATTTTATCCTTTGTTTCTCCCTTCCATCATCTTCCCTTATGTTATTATCTAATTTTTCCTTCTTTTACCTTCTCTTATGTTATTCTTTGTTTTTGTAATCATTCTATCACTTTCTCTTTCTGTCTTTACTTTCTGATTTACGCTGCGATGTAGCAATTAGATGACGTCATTATGACGACGGGTCACTAGTTTTCTGACGAACCCCAAATCATCGATAAACGGGTTCGCAAATTTGGCCTGACGACACCAGACGACCCGACGCATGCGCAAATCGCCGAAATGACGTCACATCTACGCACAAATTATAAATTTTACCTAACTCTATGGCTCAAATCCACTAGCAGCGCTCTAACAGCGTGCGTGTCTAATGCTAGGAGTCCACTGGGCCGGCGCCAGTTGGTGCCAGTTTGCGCCAATGCAATTTACTGTGGCGCCTAGTGTCGCCAATAAGGTGCCTAGTGGCGTGTAGTGGCTCAAACTGCCTCCCAACTGGCTCGTGGTGGCCCGTAGTGGCGCCAAATTTGAATGTGGCGGCAAGAAAATTGCAAAATGTTTAAAATTTTCGTCGTGCCACTTGCATCGAGCAATCAGCGCCAAGTGTCCGCCAAGTGGCGCCAAATGGCGCGAACATATCGCCCTTTGGCGCAAACAATCCGCCTATTGGAATCCACTGGAATGTAATGGCGCTCGCCAAGTTGCGCCAATGAGATTTCGCGCCACATGGCGCCACTTGGAGCCAAGGGGCACCTTGTTTGCGCCACTACTCGAGCCAAACGGCACCCGATTGGTGACTACTTCGCGCCAAATGCCACCTGGTTGCCCGTCATTCGGCGCCACTTGCCGCCTATAAAAGCAGGGCGGCTTCACAGGACTTTCTCACAGTGATGGCGGCAGTTCTCCAAGCTCCAGGGATGAGGTTGTGCTGGGCATCCTCCTGGTCCAACATGCGGACGTCCAGTGCCTGATAGCGCTTCCTGATGAGATTGTTCAGCATGACGGCAGCTTAAACGAGCAGGCGGACTGTGTCTGGTTCCTGTCTCATCTGGCCAAGGAAGCACTGGAACCACAGAGCCAGAATGCCAAAGGCATTTTCAACCACACGCATTGCCCTGGACAGCCTGTAGTTGAAGATCTTCTGCTGTTGGGCCATGTTACGACGGCCATAGGGCTTCATCATGTCTGTCCTCATGGCGAAGGCATCGTCTCCCACGAAGAAGTACGGCATAGGGTGCTCTTCATCATCATGGGGAAGAGGAGCTGGATCTGGGATGCCTAAAGTGCCAGCTTCAATGCACTCCTTCAGTTCACTGTTGTTGTAGATCTGGGCATCAGACTGATGGCCAACCCCACCCACATCGATCCACATGAACTGGTACTTTGAATCTACCAGAGCCATCAGGACAACCGAGAAGAACTGCTTGTAGTTGAAGTAAAGGCTGCCTGATTTGTTGGGCTTCTGGAGATGGATGTGCTTTCCATCATAGGCTCCCAGACAGTGAGGAAGATTCCATCTGGCTACAAAATCACCTGCAACCTCAAGCCAGCCTTCATTGGTTGTGGGGAGGGAGATGACTTCTGCAGCATACTCATCCACTATCGCTCTGGCTTCATCAGGAACAAACTTCTGGATGGTTTCCTTGCCCACTCGGAAGTTGTAAGACAGCTCGGCACAGGTGGCCCCAGTGGCCAGATGGCGCAGGAAGACGAACAACGTACTTGAGACCAGGGGGAATGGCCTTCCCGAAGTGGGTGTCCTTCTTCTGCAAGTGGGGTGTCAGCCTGACCAACAGGTCATCAAACATCTCTGGGGACACCCTGGTGTAGTTCTTGAACTTCCTCCTGTCATTCTCCCTCAATAAATTCTTCGATTCGATCAAAGTGTGGTACTGTCTACGTTCGGCCCTCAACTGTGGGTGGAGCATGGGTCTAAACCACCAGTTGTACTTCCTTTTCTTCTTAGGATGCTCTTCTTCTTCAGGATTGGCCAGCATAAGTTGATAGGCAGTGGCCACCTCAGCATCTCTCATCATCTTCTGATGGAGCAGCATCATCACTCCAACATTATCAAAAGCCTCAGACATATCAAAATTGTAAATATTTAGTAGAGATGTTGTTCATACAGCAGCTGAGGAGGGTCTGAACCAGGTAGCCGATGGCCGGTATTTATATAGTCGGCAAGTAGCGCCAAGCGGCGGCAAGTTCAAACCAATTTGGCGACCTTTGGCACAAACTAATCACCAAGTGGCGCAAAGTAGCCGTCTGTTGGCGCGAATGGCGCCAACGGGGTGAATTTTGGAATCAAATGGCGGTGTAATGGCGCGAGCTGGCGCAAACTGGCGCAATATTTTGGAGCAAGCCGGGTGGCATTTGGCGCACGCCATATGGCACCCAGTTTATCCCACTTGGCGACACATGCCGAGCGGACATTAATTCGGCGCCACAGCGAGCCACTACGCGCCAATCACATAATCTTTGGCGCAAACTGGCACCAACTGGCGCCGGACCAGTGGACTCCTAGCATTACATCGCTCTAATGCTAGGAGTCCACTGGGCCAGCGCCAGTTGGTGCCAGTTTGCGCCAATGCAATTTACTGTGGCGCCTAGTGTCGCCAATAAGGTGCCTAGTGGCGTGTAGTGGCTCAAACTGCCTCCCAACTGGCTCGTGGTGGCCCGTAACGGCACCAAATTTGAATGTGGCGGCAAGAAAATTGCAAAATGTTTGAAATTTTCGTCGCGCCACTTGCATCGAGCAATCAGCGCCAAGTGTCCGCCAAGTGGCACCAAATGGCGCGAACATATCGCCCTTTGGCGCAAACAATCCGCCTGTTGGAATCCACTGGAATGTAATGGCGCGCGCCAAGTTGCGCCAATGAGATTTCGCGCCACATGGCGCCACTTGGCGCCAAGTGGCACCTTGTGTGCGCCACTACGCGAGCCAAACGGCACCCGATTGATGACTACTTCGCGCCAAATGCCACCGGGTTGCCCGCCATTCGGCGCCACTTGCCGCCTATAAAAGCAGGGCGGCATCGCAGGACTTTCTCACAGTGATGGCGGCAGTTCTCCAAGCTCCAGGGATGAGGTTGTGATGGGCATCCTCCTGGTCCAACATGCGGACGTCCAGTGCCTGATAGCGCTTCTTGATGAGGTTGTGCAGCATGACGGCAGGTTCAAAGAGCAGGCGGACTGTGTCTGGTTCCTGTCTCATCTGGCCAAGGAAGCACTGGAACCGCAGAGCCAGAATACCAAAGGCATTTTCAACCACACGCCTTGCCCTGGACAGCCTGTAGTTGAAGATCTTCTGCTGTTGGTTCATGTTACGACGGCCATAGGGCTTCATCATGTACGTCCTCATGGCGAAGGCATCGTCTCCCACGAAGAAGTACGGCATAGGGTGCTGTTAATCATCATGGGGAAGAGGAGCTGGATCTGGGATGCCTAAAGTGCCAGCTTCAATGCACTCCTTCAGTTCACTGTTGTTGTAGATCTGGGCATCAGACTGATGGCCAACCCCACCCACATCGATCCACAGGAACTGGTACTTTGAATCTACCAGAGCCATCAGGACAACCGAGAAAAACTGCTTGTAGTTGAAGTAAAGGCTGCCTGATTTGTTGGGCTTCTGGAGACGGATGTGCTTTCCATCATACGCTCCCAGACAGTGAGGAAGTTCCATCTGGCTTCAAAATCACCTGCAACCTCAAGCCAGCCTTCATTGGTTGTGGGGAGGGAGATGACTTCTGCAGCATACTCAACCACTATCGCTCTGGCTACATCAGGGACAAACTTCTGGATGGTTTCCTTGCCCACTCGGAAGTTGTAAGACAGCTCGGCATAGGTGGCCCCAGTGGCGAGATGGCGCAGGAAGACGGACAACTTGAGACCGGGGGAATGACCTTCCTGAAGTGGGTGTCCTTCTTCTGCAAGTGGGGTGTAAGCCTGACCAACAGGTCATCAAACATCTCTGGGGACACCCTGGTGTAGTTCTTGAACTTCCTCCTGTCATTCTCCCTCAGCTCTTCCATCAAATTGTGGTACTGTCCACGTTCGGCTCTCAACTGTGGGTGGAGCATGGGTCTAAACCACCAGTTGTGCTTCCTTTTCTTCTTAGGAGGCTCTTCTTCTTCTTCAGGATTGGCCAGCATAAGTTGATAGGCAGTGGCCACCTCAGCAACTCTCATCATATTCTGATGGAGCAGCATCATCACTCTAACATTATCAAAAGCCTCAGACATATCAAAATTGTAAATATTTAGTAGAGATGTTGTTCATACAGCAGCTGAGGAGGGTCTGAACCAGGTAGCCGATGGCCGGTATTTATATAGTCGGCAAGTAGCGCCAAGCGGCGGCAAGTTCAATCCGATTTGGCGACCTTTGGCACAAATTAATCACCAAGTGGCGCAAAGTAGCCGTATATTGGCGCTAATGGCGCCAACAGGGTGAATTTTGGAATCAAATGGCCGTGTAATGGCGCAAACTGGCGCAACATTTTGGAGCAAGCCGGGTGGCTTTGGCGCACGCCATATGGCACCCAGTTTATTCCACTTGGCGACACATGCCGAGCGGACATCAATTCGGCTCCACAGCGAGCCACTACGCGCCAATCACATAATCTTTGGCGCGAACTGGCACCAACTGGCGCTGGCCCAGTGGACTCCTAGCATAACAGCGCTTCCCGTGCGGTTATTTTACCCATGTAGTTAGTGGCTGATTTGTACTAACAAATCAGCCACTAACAACATGGGTAATATGACCGCACGGGAAGCGCTGATAGAGCGATATTAGACACGCACGCTGTTAGAGCGCTGTTAGTGGATTTGAGCCATAGAGTTAGGTCAAATCTATGATTTGTGCGAAGTAATCTATTTATAGATTGATGAATCTTGTTGATGCAGCACTACACAGTGCATCGTTGTCTTCGTGAGTGTTTAACGAATATTCGGAATATCGGACCTTCGGCATAGCTAACCTTCGGAATAACGAGCTGTAACCTACATAAAGGCCCGGTCACACAGAGGGGACGCATGGGGAGCGCACGGCCAGCGCATTGGAAATTTGCAATTTTGGCCAGTGCGTTGTCGTGCGCCCAACTTTTGTCGTAGCTGACACCAAATTCATAGCGTGTTGCTAGCGCGCTGAGCGCATACAGGGCGCATACAGTGCGCATACAGACCGTACCCAGAGCGCACATGATAACAACTTCCACGAATGCACAGCGTGTTGCTAGCGCGCTGGACGAATGGTCCACGCATGCACCGCGTTCTACGACGCACGGCCAGCGCATTGGAAATCGGAAAAGGCCGTGTGCCTAACTTTTGTCATGATTTTGGAAAAGCTAGCGAGCTGACACAAAATGCACAGCGTGTAGCTAGCGCGCTGTGCGTATACAGGGCGTGTGCTCCGCGTATGTCTGGCGCTGGTCTAGCGCGCTCAACGCACGTCTGACGTGCCTTTGGCGTGTACATTCATGCATCGAGTTCCGCGCACACTTTTGAGCATGCTCAAAAAAATCCCGACGCACACAGCGAATGACGACGAATGCATAGCGCTGGTCCAGCGTTGGTCCAGCGCGCTCGACGAACGAGTAACGAGTGATGACGCACGCCTAGCGAACGACAACGCACTGGCCAACATTGCAAATTTCCCATGCGCTGGCCGTGCGTTCCCCATGCGTCCTCTCTGTGTGACCGGGCCTTAAAGTAGGGGAGGGGAGGGGGGGGGGTATTGTGACCATGCATAACAAGTACAAGTCACCGGACCCCGTTATATACCCTCACTGGAAATTTAGAAAAATATTATTGAATATGGAGACATTTAAAAAATTCCATTTAATTTTTTTTAATCAACATAATTTGCATCTAAGAAAATGTATACATGCTCTAGAATCTATATGAAGTATGATACACAGTAGTGTGCAGCTGACCCCCCCCCCCCATGAAGTATAGTTCGTCACCCGCAATTAATCCCACGTGTGTGATAGAGAACATGCACCACGTCCCGAACCCTCCCCGCCCCAGTGGAATGTTTATGTTAAAGTTAGATGAACTTAAATATTTTCAAATAAGATTAAGACTAGTAAGATTCAAATTAAAGAAATCCAATTCGACGTCAAATCAAGTTTAACTTTAGATCTATTAAGTTGGGCTTATTTGCACATCATATACGAGTTTAAAATCATATTTGTATACATATAAGTTAGAGAAATGTAATTTATGAATATACAACGGTATGTTATTTCATGAACAATATCCATATTGGTACGTTGTAAGAAATGACATGGCATGCAAGTACGTCGATATATTTTGTGCTAAATCCTATCACTTTTCATAAATTATAGGTCTAGACTAGACTCTAGTAATGATAAATTTCCTAATTTTCAACAATTTATCCAATAAGCATGAATTAGAACAAGAAAATAATCATGATATTAAAATTAAGATACTGTACCACAAACAAAAATGTGCAAGCCCACTAATTCTCATAATTTTTGTTTAAGTTGGAAAGGGCTCTTCACTCGTGATACAGTATTTGCCAATGATTATTTTAATGACGATGATTCTCATCATCATTGGCTTTAATGCGTATGTAGCCTAGTGTTACACTACAGTAAGTTACATTGACTGTACTTAAGGTAAGGTACATGGCAACTCTAGTGTTCTTCTTTCCAGTGCAGGGCCTACAATGTCAAAAAGGTCTTCAAACACTGCTTTTGAAAACCGATATTTCCTGAAAAAGTTATTTTCATTTTCATCTCGAAAAGGATCATATCTTGGTCTCCTCGTGCCGTTATTAGCAACATCTATGTCGCCCGCTACCCACCACATTCTTAATTAGGTCTAACTCATGTCTATTTTGAAGTACTTGGTTTAAAAAAGGGAGAAAGTTGTAGCGCACGAAGAAATTATTCACTAACATTGTCACTATTGGTGCCCCTGGCACTGTTAGTGAGTTGTTAAAACATTACCACTTCTGTTAGCTTCTGTGCGGTCTTTAAATGTTAGGCTAACAGCGCTGTTAGTGAATTCGACTAACATTACGCTTATGTGCGGCCAAAACAGCGCTATCGGTACTGTTAGTGCACTGGTTGCGTTAACAACGTTTCTGTGCGGCCGGCACAGACCATTGCAGAATATACCATTTTCTAAATGTAACAACATTTAAGGCATACGTCTTTGTAAAGGGCTTCACTATTGATATTACATTTACCAGCAATGAATAATTGTATTTCTCTAGTCGGAATGCCAAATGCATTTATCACGTGATGTTAGGTAAAGCAAGCCTGGTCCTGCCTGGCAACAATTAAAGTATGCAATTTGCACCCTGACTATCGGAATAAAATTATTCATAACAGCAGAATTAAATCATTTGTATCGAGGCAGTTCAGTGAAATTTGTGCATTAAATTTGATTACATTACGAAAATGGCCTATTCTGGTATAAGCAAATGGTTGGTCACCAGAGGGGGTGGAGCTACTTCTAAAGTGGGGGGGGGGGGCACCAAAAACGGGCACTTTCTGGAAAAAAGGGAAATCTCAAAGCGAAAATATAAACAAATTTAACATTGGTATATACTCCTATACTGTGATTACATTATCAGGGATGATTTCAATATTTGTTTCTCTTCATGCATCATACGAGATATTTAAAGCATCATACTTTGCAGTTGGCTGTGATGGTCTGAAAATTCACTTGCGAGCGAGCAAAGCGAGCGCAGAAAAAAGTTAATATTTGTGAGGTGTCAGTGCGAACAATAAGAGGAAAACCCCACTCCTGATGGGGTTATAAGCACATTCTCACAACGGAAGAACGAAAAGACCTTTGATAAGTTACATAATTATAACATCTATAACTAACAGTGAGCGGAGCGAGCTTTGGGGAAATTGCTCTTAGTCGTTTGAAATTAGGGGCACGTTTACTGATGAGAGGAAAGCGGACACTTATCGAAAGGGTTAAGACACGTATTGGAAAAGAAAAGAAGCATGTGTCAAAGTACAAAGGCTAATTATCAGAGGTGAAAATGTGAAACCCTTTACACCTAAAAAAGAGGCACGCACCAGGGATGAAAAGGATTTGTTATGAGACTGGGAAATGGGCATTTGTCGATGAAAAAGAGGCAACAATCAGATCTTGATAGGGGCAATTATAAGAAGTGAAAAAAGTGGCATTCATGAAGAAAAAAAACGTATAGGTTACTTCTCAGAAAAGGAAAAAAATGACATATCACTGTTAAAAGGGTAATTATCAGAGGTGAAAGGGGACACTTATTGCATCTGAAAAGGGGCACTGACCATACATGAAATGAGGCACTTATGGGAATGAAAAAAGGGCAGTATACTGGTTAAGGAAAATGTGCATTTGTTGAAATAAAAGGGGCACTAATCAGATTTTAATAGGGTCATTTATCGTAGGTGAAAGGGAGCTTTTTATGATAAGGGGGAAGTGGCTTTTATTAAAAAGAAAAAAAGGCACATGTAAAAATAAACAGGCATTTACCAAAGATAAAAAAGGGTACTTATGAAAAGGGGAAGGGGCACTTGTAAGAAGAGAAAAGAGCATTTATTAAGAAGGAAAAAGGGGACGTGTCAAAATAATAAAAGCATTTATAAGAGGTGAAGAGAGCACTTATCAGGAGGGGAAAGGGCACTTTTCAAAATAAAACGAGTATCTCTCAAAATTGAAAAGGGCCATTTACAAGAGATGAAAAGGGGCACTTATGAGAAGGGAAAGGTTTTTGTTTTATCGGGGACACTTATCATAAGGAAAAGGGGCGCTTATCAAATAGGAAAGGGGGCAGATGCGGAAATATAATGTGCGCTTATCCGAGTCAAAGAGGTGGTAGTTTTTAAAAGGGGAAGGGGCACTTTTTAGAAAGGAAAAGGGGAACTTGTCAAAGCAAAATAGGAACCTCTCAGATTTGAATAGGGCAATCATCAGAGGTGAGGGGGCGCTTATCGAAAGTGAAAAGGGGCACTTCTCGCACCTGTAAAGGGGAACTTTCTAGAAAATAAAAAAGGCATTTATGAGATTGACAAATGGACACTTATAGCAAAGGAAAATGGTAACTTGTCAAAGGATAGGGGTACGTGTCCAAAAAAGGGGCACTTATCAGAGGTAGAAAGGGGAAGGGACAATTTAACAAAATTCCTATGTTAAAAGGAGCACTTCTTAATACAAAGTTAAAGGGGCCATTTTCCTATGTAGAAAGTTTTTTTGGGGTACTTGAAAATGTTAGGGGGCACTGTACCCCCTGCCCCCCCCCCCCCCGGGATCGCCACCTATGTTGGTCACATCGCTGGCTTATTTAAATGTTAGAATATATGTCATACATGGAAGCTAGGCAACAGTAGTTTATTGTCACAAAAGCGAAATATCACCAACCGTGCAGACGTATGTAAAAACACATCATCATTCATAACACAAGATAATATCATTATCAAACATGATTATTATTGATATTACCTGCTCATACGATCGTAGATTCTGTTTGTGAAATCTTTCCTACAAGCAGTGTAGTGTTAAATTATTTTAAGTTTATGAAAGTTTTTATGAAGAATTGTTGCACTCTCCCACGATTAGTCCAGTGCTTATAGAACGCATACACATATATGATTGCCCTTCCTATATTACGAGCTAGTGGAGCGCCATCGCTCGTGCACTGACGTGGACGCTGTTGGTTCGTGACAGTCGCTCGGCAACGAAGGAAGCTATTATGTTAATGAGCGTGTCATCGTTTATTACTAATGACATCTGTCGGTGAGGGTTCCAAGTTGATATAGTTTTCTATCTATCTATGTATCTTATACCCCATTCACAGTGGTTTTGAAATTTGTAGCGGCGTTGTAGCGGAGCGGCGACACCGCCATAACACCGCTACAAATGCATTCACAGTAGAAAAGTTATCCCGCTGCAGCAGCGGGATAAATATCATGTACCCATTCACGCTGCAGCGGGTGATTTTTATTACCTCCGTAACAAACACGTGTATGCATGGCTCATGACCCGCGAGTGACCCCGATATGACCGGAAATACTTCAGCGCGGGGTTTTCGATTGCTTGAAATTGCGCGCGGTCATATTACTTTTTAAAAAACTAGCATTTTTATTGCTTCCAGTCAGAATATTTTAATTTTTTGAAGTGTGAAATATATTTATTTGGATAATTATAATATCTACATAATAATAAAATCAATTTGAATCCACTGGTTACTTTATTTCTATTTCACTTTATGTTCCCCATTGCTGGAGAAAAGAGGTCAGTGATAGGTAAGTAAACAAATCACACGTGTTTGTCGCGGTGTTATAGCGGAGAACCTTCACACTGAGTAAACACCGCGACAGCAGCGGGACTGTCCCGCTGCTGTAGCTAGGCGAACCTAGCGATAGTTTGTCGCGGCGTTATCGCGAGGCGGTGTTATCCCGCGATAGTTTATAACGGGTCCGAGCCTTCACACTGAAGACAACACCGCGACAGCAGCGGGACAGTCCCGCTGCTGTCGCGGTGTTTGAGGCCACTGTGAATGGGGTTTAAGTATCTTCTCGCGGTTCGGAGGTTGATTGCAACATCTCTCTATTTCACTCTATATATTCTGCCATTCTGTTGCACTCTTGCAGTTTTAGTCCACTCCAATTCTTGACATTCTCTTCCCAGTTGATTCTGGGTCTCACTCTAGGTCTGGCTCCTAACCATTAGGAGCCAGAGCATATAACACTGATTTCCTATAGGAAATATATTTTTATTCAGAATGTTATATCTCAGCCAATACTTAACATATTTAATTGGTTTTCGACATTTGGACATTATTGTGTACGCTCTTTCGGAAAATGAAGCAACAATTGAGAAGTTTTATAAAAATTGATTTTTATGATGTCACAGCTAGCACAGACGCTAATTTGACACTTTATCAAAAAAGGACATTAAATATTTCGGCAATAGTTTGTTTGTTGTCACTTGCGGTTCCATGATTCTTAATTTAAGAGATATTTTGTGAATTTGATGAATCATCAAGTACATTTTCTATGGTTCTCCATGTTCCTTTAATGACTCTATTACAGGAAGTAAACAGTACAATAGTACTTTTTGTTAACATTCCGAGGTAGGTTTGTCAATGTATTTGTATAATTTGTGTACTTCAAACGATTTTTATTTGTGGGGTCACATTTATGTTTGTAGAACAGCCTATTTTTTCCTGCACAGTCCATCACAATAGGATGTCAAAAATAGGTGGTCTATTGATGCCTAGTCCCTTACTTAAGATTTCAAAACAAAGAAATTAAACCGTTAGGCTGACGTTGAATAAATTAAGATACCCTTAAGTTTACAGAAACATTTTATTTGCAAAGTTCTACACTATTAAAAGAATATCATAACTAAACAAATAATATATAAGCATATATAAAACTGTTCCTTATTTCAATATGTCAGTTGTTGTCACTTTAAACGGTCACATCAGATTCCTCTAATTTTGTTAAGTAAGTAAAAACCAACTTGTCCATATAATTTTATCTTTCTTTTATAGAATGTGTCTTAATAAAGCCGACATCCAATATGATAATGTTAATGATACTTTAAATGGAAGGTGCTTATATAGCACATAATAATTAGTAAAGTTCTCTATGGTATTTACATATTTTTTAAAGATTAATACATTAAAAAACGTGTCATCAGAAGATAATAATAATAATAATAATAATATTTAGTTTTTATCACATATGTCTCTAAGCGCTTTACAAATTTACTATTACCCCGGTCATTGGATTCAGTGCTTGCCCGCAAAAGGGGACACTTATCGAAAGGGTTAATACACGTATTGGAAAAGAAAAGGAGCATGTGTTAAAGTACAAAGACTATTTATCAGAGGGGGAAATGTGGCACTTCTTATACCTAAAAAAGAGGCACGCACCAGGTTTGAAAAGGGTTTTCATGAGAATGGGAAATGGGCATTTGTCGATGGAAAAGAGGCAGCCATGGGATTTGTATAGGGGCATTTATAAGAAGTGAAACAAAGGGGCATTCATGAAGAAAAAAACAGATATGTTCCTTCTTAGAAAAGGAAAGAAAAGGACATATCACTGTTAAAAGGGTAATTATCAGAGGTACATGAATTCAGGCACTTATGATAATGAAAAAGGGCACTACTGATAAAGGGAAATGTGCATTTGTTGAAAGAAAAGGACCACCAATCAGATTCTAATAGGGGCATTTATCGGAGGTGAAAGGGAGCTTTTTATGATAAGGGGGAAGTGGCTTTTATTAAAAAGAAAACGAGGCATATGTTAAAATAAACTGGGTACTTTTCAAAGATAAAAAAAAAAGGGTAAAAGGGGAAGGGGCACTTGTACGAACGGAAAAGAGCACTTATCAGGAGGGGAAAGGGCACTTTTCAAAATAAAACGAATATCTCTCAGAATTGAATAGGGCCATTTACAAGAGATGAAAAGGGGCACTTATGAGAAGCGAAAGGATTTTGTTTTAATGGGGGCACTTATCATAAGGAAAAGGGGCACTTATTAAATAGGAAAGGGGGCAGATGCGAAAATATAATGTGCGCTTATCCGAGTCAAAAAGGGGTAGTTATTAAAAGGGGAAGGGGCACTTTTTAGAAAGGAAAAGGGGAACTTGTCAAAGCAAAAAAGGAACCTCTTAGATTTGAAAAGGGCAATCATCAGAGGTGAAGGGGCGCTTATCGAAAGTGAAAAGGGGCACTTCTCGTACCTGTAAAAGGGAACTTAGGAGAGTGACAAATGGACAGTTATGGCACAGGAAATTGGGAAGTTGTCAAAGGATAGGGGTACGTGTCAAAATAAAAGGGGCACTTATCAGAGGTAGAAAGGGGAAGGGACAATTTTATAAAATTCCTATGTTAAAAGGGGCACTTCTTAATACAAAGTTAAAGGGGCCATTTTCCTATGTAGAAAGGGGTTTTGAGGGTACTTGAACATGTGAAGGGGCAATGTGCCCCCTGCCCCCCTCCCCCCTCCCCCCGAGGATCGCCGCCTCTGTTGGTCACATCGCTGGCTTATTGAACTGTTAGGATATGTGTCATACATGGAAGCTAGGCAACAGTTGTTTATTGTCACAAAAGCGAAATATCACCAACCGTGCAGACGTATGTAAATACACATCATCATTCATAACACAAGATAATATCATTATCAAACATGATTATTATTGCTATTACCTGCTCATACGATCGTAGATTCTGTTTGTGAAATCTTTCCTACAAGCAGTGTAGTGTTAAATGATTTTAAGTTTATGAAAGTTTTATGAAGAATTGTTGCACTCTCCCACGATAAGTCCAGTGCTTATAGAACGCATACACATATATGATTGCCCTTCCTATATTACGAGCTAGTGGAGCGCTATCGCTCGTGTACTGACGTGGACGCTTTTGGTTCGTGACAGTCGCTCGGCAACGAACGAAGCCATTATGTTAATGAGCGCGTCATCGTCTTTTACTAATGACATCTGTCGGTGAGGGTTCCAAGTTTACATGGTTTTCTATCTATCTAAGTATCTTCTCCCGGTTCGGAGGTGGATTGCAACATCTCTCCATTTCTTTTTTTCTCCCCCCCCCCCACTCAGTGTTATTTAGGGTACGCATATGCTTGTTCCCTCTTTTTGAAAGCACCCCCTATCGGAGGACTGCCAACATTTCCGAACCCCCCTTGCGCGGGCTTTTCCTGCCTTGGAGACCCCCCTAAATCAGGAAAAATGCTCAATTCCCCTCCCCCCTAAATTCAGAATTATTTCTCAGGAGTCCAAATAGATGACAGAAAAAAAAAACACCCCCTTTTTAAAGAAATCTCCGGGTAAAAAGTCAAATACACCCCTTTTTTACAATTCTCTGGCCAGACTTTGTCGCACGAAAAATACTCCTTTACCGGACATTTTGGTAACACGCACGCGGTCATTTCGACCTCTGAGTGTGGGGGCCAGGCTCTATATTCTGCCATTCTGTTGCACTCTTGCAGTTTTAGTCCACTCCAATTATTGACATTCTCTTCCCAGTTGATTCTGGGTCTCACTCTAGGTCTGGCTCCTAAGGAGCCAGAGCATATAACACTGAGTTCCTATAGGAAATATATTTATTCAGAATGTCATATCTCAGCCAATACTTAACATATTCAATTGGTTTTCGACATTTTGACATTATTTTTGATGCTCTTTCGGAAAATGAAGAACAAATTGAGAAGTTCTAAAAATTGATTTTTATGACGTCACAGATAGCACAGACGCTAATTTGACACTTTATAAAAAAAAAAGACATTAAATATTTCGGCAATAGTTTTTTTGTTGTCACTTGCGGTTCCATGATTCTTAATTTTAGAGATATTTTGTGAATTTGATGAATCATCAAGTACATTTTCTATTGTTCTCCATGTTCCTTTAATATCTCGATTACAGGAAGTAAACAGTACAATAGTACTTTTTGTTAACATTCCGAGGTAGGTTTGTCAATGTATTTGTATAATTTGTGTACTTCAAACGATTTTTATTTGTGGGGTCACATTTATGTTTGTAGAACAGCCTATTTTTTCCTGCACAGTCCATCACAATAGGATGTCAAAAATAGGTGGTCTATTGATGCCTAGTCCCTTACTTAAGATTTCAAAACAAAGAAATTAAACCGTTAGGCTGACGTTGAATAAATTAAGATACCCTTAAGTTTACAGAAACATTTTATTTGCAAAGTTCTACACTATTAAAAAAATATCATAACTAAACAAATTATATATAAGCATATATAAAACTGTTCCTTATTTCAATATGTCAGTTGTTGTCACTTTAAACGGTCACATCAGATTCCTCTAATTTTGTTAAGTATGTAAAAACCAACTTGTCCATATAATTTTATCTTTCTTTTATAGAATGTGACTTAATAAAGCCGACATCCAAAATGATAATGTTAATGATACTTTAAATGGAAGGTGCTTATATAGCACATAATAATTAGTAAAGTTCTCTATGGTATTTACATATTTTTTTAAAGATTAATACATTAAAAAACGTGTCATCAGAAGATAATAATAATAATAATAATAATATTTAGTTTTTATCACATATGTCTCTAAGCGCTTTACAAATTTACTATTACCCCGGTCATTGGATTCAGTGCTTGCCCGCAAAAGGGGACACTTATCGAAAGGGTTAATACACGTATTGGAAAAGAAAAGGAGCATGTGTTTAAGTACAAAGACTATTTATCAGAGGGGAAAATGTGGCACTTCTTATACCTAAAAAAGAGGCACGCACCAGGTTTGAAAAGGGTTTTAATGAGAATGGGAAATGGGCATTTGTCGATGGAAAAGAGGCAGCCATGGGATTTTTATAGGGGCATTTATAAGAAGTGAAACAAAGGGGCATTTATAAGAAGTGAAACAAAGGGGCATTTATGAAGAAAAAAACAGATAGGTTCCTTCTTAGAAAAGGAAAGAAAAGGACATATCACTGTTAAAAGGGTAATTATCAGAGGTACATGAATTGAGGCACTTATGATAATGTAAAAAGGGCACTACTGATAAAGGGAAATGTGCATTTGTTGAAAGAAAAGGACCACCAATCAGATTCTAATAGGGGCATTTATCGGAGGTGAAAGGGAGCTTTTTATGATAAGGGGGAAGTGGCTTTCATTAAAAAGAAAACGAGGCATATGTTAAAATAAACTGGCCACTTTTCAAAGATTAAAAAAGGGTAAAAGGGGAAGGGGCACTTGTACGAACGGAAAAGAGCACTTATCAGGAGGGGAAAGGGCACTTTTCAAAATAAAACGAATATCTTTCAGAATTGAATAGGGCCATTTACAAGAGATGAAAAGGGGCACTTATGAGAAGCGAAAGGATCTTGTTTTAATGGGGGCACTTATCATAAGGAAAAGGGGCACTTATTAAATAGGAAAGGGGGCAGATGCAAAAATATAATGTGCGCTTATCCGAGTCAAAAAGGGGTAGTTATTAAAAGGGGAAGGGGCACTTGTCAAAGCAAAAAAGGAACCTCTTAGATTTGAAAAGGGCAATCATCAGAGGTGAAGGGGCGCTTATCGAAAGTGAAAAGGGGCACTTCTCGTACCTGTAAAAGGGAACTTAGGAGAGTGACAAATGGACAGTTATGGCACAGGAAATTGGGAAGTTGTCAAAGGATAGGGGTACGTGTCAAAATAAAAGGGGCACTTATCAGAGGTAGAAAGGGGAAGGGACAATTTTATAAAATTCCTATGTTAAAAGGGGCACTTCTTAATGCAAAGTTAATGGGGCCATTTTCCTATGTAGAAAGGGGTTTTGAGGGTACTTGAACATGTGAAGGGGCAATGTGCCCCCTGCCCCCACCCCCCCCCCCCCCCGAGGATCGCCGCCTCTGTTGGTTACATCGCTGGCTTATTGAACTGTTAGGATATGTGTCATACATGGAAGCTAGGCAACAGTTGTTTATTGTCACAAAAGCGAAATATCACCAACCGTGCAGACGTATGTAAAAACACATCATCATTTATAACACAAGATAATATCATTATCAAACATGATTATCATTGCTATTACCTGCTCATACGATCGTAGATTCTTTTTGTGAAATCTTTCCTACAAGCAGTGTAGTGGTAAATGATTTTAAGTTTATGAAAGTTTTATGAAGAACTGTTGCACTCTCCCACGATAAGTCCAGTGCTTATAGAACGCATACACATATATGATTGCCCTTCCTATATTACGAGCTAGTGGAGCGCTATCGCTCGTGTACTGACGTGGACGCTTTTGGTTCGTGACAGTCGCTCGGCAACGAAGGAAGCTATTATGTTAATGAGCGCGTCATCGTTTATTACTAATGACATCTGTCGGTGAGGGTTCCAAGTTGATATAGTTTTCTATCTATCTATGTATCTAAGTATCTTCTCGCGGTTCGGAGGTTGATTGCAACATTTCTCTATTTCACTCTATATATTCTGCCATTCTGTTGCACTCTTGCAGTTTTAGTCCACTCCAATTCTTGACATTCTCTTCCCAGTTGATTCTGGGTCTCACTCTAGGTCTGGCTCCTAACCATTAGGAGCCAGAGCATATAACACTGATTTCCTATAGGAAATATATTTATTCAGAATGTTATATCTCAGCCAATACTTAACATATTTAATTGGTTTTCGACATTTGGACATTATTGTGTACGCTCTTTCGGAAAATGAAGCAACAATTGAGAAGTTTTATAAAAATTGATTTTTATGATGTCACAGCTAGCACAGACGCTAATTTGACACTTTATCAAAAAAGGACATTAAATATTTCGGCAATAGTTTGTTTGTTGTCACTTGCGGTTCCATGATTCTTAATTTTAGAGATATTTTGTGAATTTGATGAATCATCAAGTACATTTTCTATTGTTCTCCATGTTCCTTTAATGTCTCGATTACAGGAAGTAAACAATACAATAGTACTTTTTGTTAACATTCCGAGGTAGGTTTGTCAATGTATTTGTATAATTTGTGTACTTCAAACGATTTTTATTTGTGGGGTCACATTTATGTTTGTATAACAGCCTATTTTTCCTGCACAGTCCCTCAAATAGGATGTCAAAAATAGGTGGTCTATTGATGCCTAGTCCCTTACTTAAGATATCAAAACAAAGAAATTAAACCGTTATGCTGACGTTGAATAAATTAAGATACCCTTAAGTTTACAGAAACATTTTATTTGCAAAGTTCTACACTATTAAAAGAATATCATAACTAACAAAATTATATATAAGCATATATAAAACTGTTCCTTATTTCAATATGTCAGTTGTTGTCACTTTAAACGGTCACATCAGATTCCTCTAATTTTGTTAAGTATGTAAAAACCAACTTGTCCATATAATTTTATCTTTCTTTTATAGAATGTGACTTAATAAAGCCGACATCCAAAATGATAATGTTAATGATACTTTAAATGGAAGGTGCTTATATAACACATAATAATAATGAGTAAAGTTCTCTATTGTATTTACATATTTTTTAAAGATTAATTCATTAAAAAAAGGGTTATCAGAAGATAATAATAATAATAATATTTAGTTTTTATCACATATGTCTCTAAGCGCTTTACAAATTTACTTTTACCCCGGTCATTAGATTAAGTGCTTGCCCGCAAAAGGGGACACTTATCGAAAGGGTTAATACACTTATTGGAAAAGAAAAGGAGCATGTGTTAAAGTACAAAGACTATTTATCAGAGGGGAAAATGTGGCACTTCTTATACCTAAAAAGAGGCACGCACCAGGTTTGAAAAGGGTTTTTATGAGAATGGGAAATGGGTATTTGTCGATGGAAAAGAGGCAGCCATCGGATTTTTATAGGGGCATTTATAAGAAGTGAAACAATGGGGCATTTATGAAGAAAAAAACAGATAGGTTCCTTCTTAGAAAAGGAAATAAAAGGACATATCACTGTTAAAAGGGTAATTATCAGAGGTACATGAATTGAGGCACTTATGAGAATGTAAAAAGGGCACTACTGATAAAGGGAAATGTGCATTTGTTGAAAGAAAAGGAGCACCAATCAGATTTTAATAGGGGCATTTATCGGAGGTGAAAGGGAGCTTTTTATGATAAGGGGGAAGTGGCTTTTATTAACAAGAAAAGGAGGCACATGTTAAAATAAACTGGGCACTTTTCAAAGATTTAAAAAAGGGTTGAAGGGGAAGGGGCACTTGTACGAAGGGAAAAAGGCATTAATTAGGAAGGAAAAAGGGGACGTGTCAAAATAATCGAGGCATTTATAAGAGGTAGAAATAACACTTATCAGGAGGGGAAAGGGCACTTTTCAAAATCACTTATCAGGAGGGGAAAGGGCACTTTTCAAAATAAAACGAATATCTCTCAGAATTTAATAGGGCAATTTACAAGAGATGAAAAGGGGCACTTATGAGAAGGAAAAGGATTTTGTTTTAATGGGGGCACTTATCATAAGGAAAATTTGCAGTTATTAAATATGAAAGGGGGCAGATGCGGAAGTATAATGTGTGCCTATCCGAGTCAAAAAGGGGTAGTTATTAAAAGGGGAAGTGGCACTTTTTAGAAAGGAAAATGGGAACTTGTCAAGCAAAAAAGGAACCTTTCAGATTTGAATAGGGCAATCATCAGAGGTGAAGGGGCGCTTATCGAAAGTGAAAAGGGGCACTTCTCGTACCCGGAAAGGGAAACTTACTAGAAATAAAAAAAACGCATTTATGAGATTGACAAATGGACACCTATGGCAAAGGAAAATGGGAACTTGTCAACGGATAGGGGTACGTGTCAAATTAAAAGGGGCACCTATCACAGGTAGAAAGGGGAAGGGACAATTACAAAAAAAATCCTATGTGAAAAGGGGCACTTCTGAATAGAAATTTAAAGGGGCACTTTTCCTATGTAGAAAGTTTTTTTGGGGGTACTTGAAAATGTTAAGGGGCACTGTGCTTCCCTGTCCCCCCCCCCCCCCCTCAGGTTTCGCCGCCTCTGTTGTTCACATCGCTGGCTTATGAAATTGTTAGGATATATGTCCTACATGGAAGCTAGGCAACAGTAGTTTATTGTCACAAAAGCGAAATATCAGCAACCGTGCAGACGTATGTAAAAACACATCATCATTCATAACACTAGATAATATCATTATCAAACATTATTAGTATTGCTATTACCTGCTCATACGATCGTAGATTCTGTTTGTGAAATCTTTCCTACAAGCAGTGTAGTGTTAAATGATTTTAAGTTTATGAAAGTTTTTATGAAGAATTGTTGCACTCTCCCACGATTAGTCCAGTGCTTATCGAACACACACACATATATGATTGCCCTTCCTATATTACGAGCTCACAGTATTGAAGCGCTATCGCTCGTGCACTGACGAGGACGCTGTTGGTTCGTGCCAGTCGCTCGGCAACGAACGAAGCCATTATGTTAATGAGCGCGTCATCGTTTTTTTTTTACTAATGACATCTGTCGGTGAGGGTTCCAAATTTACATGGTTTTCTATCTATCTATCTATCTAAGTATCTTCTCCCGGTTCGGAGGTTGATTGCAACATCTCTCCATTTCACTTTATCTTCTGCCATTCTGTTGCACTCTTGCATTTTTAGTCCACTCCAATTCTTGACATTCTCTTCCCAGTTGATTCTGGGTCTCACTCTAGGTCTGGCTCCTAAGGAGCCAGAGCATATAACACTGAGTTCCTATAGGAAATATATTTATTCAGATGGTCATATCTCAGCCAATACTTAACATATTCAATTGGTTTTCGACATTTTCACATTATTTTTGAGGCTCTTTCGGAAAATGAAGAACAAATTGAGAAGTTCTAAAAATAGATTTTTATGATGTCACAGCTAGCACAGACGCTAATTTGACACTTTATCACAAAAGGACATTAAATATTTCGGCAATAGTTTGTTTGTTGTCACTTGCGGTTCCATGGCTCTTAATTTTACAGATATTTTGTGAATTTGATGAATCATCAAGTACATTTTCTATGGTTCTCCATGTTCCTTTAATGTCTCGATTACAGGAAGTAAACAGTACAATAGTACTTTTTTTTAAACATTCCGAAGTAGGTTTGTCAATGTAATTGTATAATTTGTGTACTTCAAACGATTTTTATTTGTGGGGTCACATTGATGTTTGTAGAAGAGCCTATTTTTCTTGTTAATTGATTTAAAAAGAGTAGAATTGACCCAAGGCATTGAAGGAGTATATTTGTAACTTGAGAGTTTGAGATTCTGTATCGGAAAAGATTAATTGTAAGTTTGAATAAAGATATTCAACACTTTCTCATAAGCACCATATTATTAAATTATCTAACATTTTCTTCTCTTTTGCTTACATTTCATTTGCCTAAAACACTCACTCGCCCAAGCCATTATTCCCTTTCAAAATGAATATACAAATATACCACAACTAAATACCATATAAACATCATATCCCTTAGACATCTAGCCTCTCCCATCCAAGCCCACCTAGGCATCAGTGGCCCAAATTATATACATAAATATCATGGAAACATACCATATAAACATGCTATTTCTTTAGCACACGCACCCACCCGAGCCAACACATGCAGCCCTCACATACATGTATATGCATAGATACCATGGCTACACACAATATATACATGTTATTTTCTTCAAACAATCAACCACCCAATCCCACACATCCGTCCTTAAACTAAGGTATACACAAATAAGCGATGTACACATATATATATACGCGCTATTTCCTTTGAACACACACACACACACACACACTAAGTTGACAAATGCATTCCCCCACACAATTGCGGTTCCACAATAACGTACTACAGTGCGAGTCAAAAAAAAGTTTACACCTAGGAAATTAAGTTAAAACAATTATCTATGAACAGTAAATTATTATACATCTTATGAAAGAGTGTTTTATCCCGAATCATTTTGTATCATTTTTGTGGGGTATTTGTTCCCGCTTGGATGAACAGGAGGCATTGTTTGCGTGAGTGCAAAATTCGACTTGCGCCAAAGTTGCTTATACTATGTTTGAATAAACAATTGGAATTTGGGTATTAATTCGGTCTAGAAAATTAATCATGCCACACATATCAAATATCGAATATCAAATATCAACTAATATATTGTGCGCGTGTGTGTATGTGTGTGACTTTGCTTCTGCAAAAAGCATATGCAATGCATTTCATTTGATACATTCAATTCATTCTCTCACTCGGCTAATCCGAACGTAATACATATTGTAGGCATCACTTTGGCGCAAGTTGATTTTTGCACTCTCGCAAACAATCCCTCATGTTCATCCAAGCGTGAACACATACCACACAAAAGTGATACCAAATGATTTGGGATAACACACTCTTCCATTAGATGTATAATAATTTACTGTTCATAAATGACTTTTTTAATAATTATCAACTTTCTAGGTGTAAACTTTTTTTGACTCACACGGTACCGCTACAAACAAAACAGTCATTTATGTGTATAGCAATTTTCTCTGTCTCTCTGTCTCTCTCTATCTCTCTTTCTCTATTGCGGTACATCGTCATCTGAGCAAGAGCTATCATGAGGGGATCCACAGGAAACCAAACACGGTCCGGTAATCTTCCTAATTATGATCAACGATGCCGCCGAGACTACCTCGAAGAGATATAAATATGTTGATGACGTAACTATTGCTGAAGTTGTCCATAAAGCAGATTCAGGTCATCCACAGTCTTATTTGGATGCTCTATCTGCATGGAGTGAGTTGAATTAAATGATACCAAAACCTGAAAAATGTATTAAGGTGATGCATGTAAGTTTCCTGCGTAATGGTCCACCTTCACCGGTGATTACTATTGGAAATCAAGTTTTGGAGTCTGTAACGTCGCTTCGCCTGCTTGGTGTTATCATTCAGACAAACCTAAAGTGGGATCTACAAGTAGAACAGCTCATCATACGTACATCCAGACGTCTATATATCCTGTGCAAATTGAAGAGGAATGGAGTTCCAACCAGTGATCTTGTGCCCATATACACAAGGTATATCCGACCATTGATAGAATATTGTGTACCAGCGTCGAGCAGTAGCCTGACAACACAGCAGTCAGAGCGGGTACAGCGTAGGTCTCTCAGGATGATATCATACCCTGATCAGCATGACTATGAGGAACTCCTGAGCAGTTTCGACATTCCCTCCCTTGCCAGACGAAGAAATTACTTACTTACCAGCTTTGCCAATCAATCGTTGTCTCCTTGGCACATCGTGATTTGCTTCCTGCTGAATGGCAGCATCTCTCTTACATCAAACAAAAACAAACACAAAATCCAACATTATTTGTCATCCTTTCCCAGAACTCACCCTACTCCTCAACCAATGCAATATTGAAAAGAGGAAAATGATAATATTGGTGTTGTTGTTATTTGACTTTATTTCACACAAAATGATAAAACACTCTCGTAAATGTTCTCAATACACTTTTTTTTTAAATACTATCGAATTGTCATATTCCCCATAAGGAAAGTACAGAAACTACCCGTGCCAACAGGCGATATGCTCAAGTTATTGATTATTCGATATACCATTTCCAGATAATTAGATAGATGTATATATATATATATATATATATATATATATGTTCATATATATATATATATATATATATATATATTCCTTTGTTTGACTTTGCTGTATGAAGTTGTTGAGCGGTTCGTTACAGTGCAAGGCATACTTCAAATGTTTGATTAAATATTTCATTTCGCGATGCATGTTGTTTCCTTTCTACATCTTGAACACGTATTTTTAAAAACCGATTTGATGTTTCATAAAAGCAGGAAAACAGCAATCGATACAAGATTATTTGGAGGATACCAAGGTTGTATGATTAACCATGCAACTATAACGAAGCAACCAACTTATATAACTAACTCATATTTAATTGATTGGTCGGACGCAGTCACGTCCGATTTATTTAGTGAGACAATCACAAGTCATTATTTCTATATTTCTACAGTAGTATCTAGTCATGACTAAGCACGAGAAGCACATCAATGCGTCTAAATCGATGCGCGCTTATACTATGTGAGTGCTTATATACTTACAGCACTGCGCGTTGACGCGTCTTTAGTTAAGTACTCTACTACTCTGTGAGCGCACTATAGTGGGCCAAAGGCAACCAAACGTGGGAAATTATGTGCCATCTTAAATTACATGGATTAGCCTTTAAAAAAAAAAAAAAAATTGACATACAAGGTTCGAGAATTTTTTCGTAATTAATAAAAATGCAAATAGTTATATATCATTAACCCACCTATCCGCTCTCGTTGAGGCTGTATGAGCACTAACTCACCAAAACCATGAATCCCTCACAAAAATGTGTATACATATGTACCATGGATAAATACCATATAAACACGTTATTTCCTTAAAACACACACCCACCAAGCCCAAATATGCATATTATATACCATGGCTGTATACCATATACATACGTTATCTCCTTTAATAGAACACACACTAAGCCCAAATATGCATCCCTTACACAAATGTATATACACATATACCATGGCTAAATACCATATAAATACGTTATCTCCTTAGAACACACACCCACCAAGCCCACATTATGCATCTCTGGCATAGATTATTATACATATATACCACGAATACATATTAATTATATACATGTTATTTTCTTTGAACACACACACACCCAAGTCGACATGTGCATCCCCCACAGAAATGTATTTAAACATATACTACGGCTACATACCATAAATACACGTTATCCCCTTAACCCTTAATGCTTTGAGGTCTTAGTACAGGGCATTATGCCCCCCCCCCCACCCCCCATAAGATCTCGACCGCAAAGCGGCCGATCTCCGCGAAAATTTGCACGCATGTCAAGTGAAGTGTATAGAATACTATGATAATTTCAATTCTTTGAAAAATTCACTCGTTTGCATATGTATGGTAAATTATGCAAATAAGGTCATACAAATCACATTTTTACCCATAAATCATATATTATTCATATTTAAGCATTCTTTTTCACTACATATATTCATTAGACCATTCTGAATAATAATACGACAAACAAATTTGGAAGTGCCAGCTTATTCCTTATGTTATCTCTTGTTTTTATAATTTCTTATCTATTTCCTTGTTTTTTTAACTCATGCATTTTATTGTTTTTGTTGGTTTATTTCATTTCTAACTACAATTCAACTATTTTGAATCCCAAAACAACCACCTAAACTTTAAACAAGACCCACTAACCCATGTTTGATCTATTTTTAGGAAATATGACTTTTCCTTATGTTTTGTACACAAATCACGAAAATAAGCGATTTTCGGGCTGACATGCAAAGACAAAAGGTCACGTGACCTTGTAACCGTAGGTCCGATTTTCAAAAAAATTATTCTAAAAATTGCGCAAGACTTGAAAGAAAAAAGTCAGCGAGCGGCAGGGCGCCATCCATATGCATTCCCGAACAATCGGAAAAATCGTGGAGGGGGGGGGGGTGGCATGATGCCCCCCCCCCCCGGCCGTATTAGGGTTAAAACACTCCCCTACCCACAATGCAGTGACCTTTGAGAGAGTGCAATAAGAGGAAAAAAAGTAATTTACACACATTAACATTGATTAATAATACTAGTGAAGTGTATTTATCGCTTAAAGGTATAGACCAGTTTTGGAAACGCCCCCTCTAAAAAAATGAAATGGGAGCTCTTATTACCAATCATGTGAAATAATATGTTTTGACTAATACGTAATGATAACAATTTTGCCGAGAAACCGCATACTAATTGATATATTTGGTAAATTATCATATCGATCCGGACTGGATAGATATCGCGATCGCGTATATAGTCCCATTTACATCGTTCTGTTTTGTGTACAGTGCTTGTAACTTTACTGAGACCGGGCCAAATTTCTTATCATTGTGATGATTCCAGAACCATGCAGTACACACCAATACTTATATGCTAAATGATCAATCTTTTCTGATCGATTCCACAATGTTTCTTTCACAATGCAATCACATGACCAGAACTAGTCATAAATTAATAAATAGACAATGGACATTACTGCCGCAGTGGGACTCATAGCGCAAACAATGTGATCCACAGTTCAGTGACATATCTACTAGATCACGACACCTCTACTGATATCAAGGGAGCTGAGGAGAACGAAGACAGTAAGCTACAGAAGATTATATTCATATCAGACTAGGTGATTTTGGTCACGCTATCAAGAAACTGGAGAGGCTCATGTCGTGCTGGGAAACTGTAAATTATTCTTGCTTTATACCTCTCTCGTACACGTTGGTAAGAAATCTTGTAAATCAATGGGCAAGAATACTATACGTTTCTCTGAATAAGTAAAGGTATTTCCTGGAGAGAGGTTTCCTTTTAAAGGTTATGCAAAGTTTTGGAAAATTTTGAAAATTGGTTTGATAGTAATTCTTAAAATTTTTGATATATTTGGATGCCCCTGTGAATGAACTATAACCACTAACAATTGTAGCCCCTAAAACACTTCTGCTTTCGAGAAATTGAATATTCAAAAATGTACCGGTGCTCCCGGTAAATTTCAAATAGCGCATGAGGCCATTCCATGCTACACTGTAAAAAAGAATTTGTTCATTGGTAATTTTTACGTATTTTTCCATGTAGAATTTACTTGAAAACATTAGTTTTGCCACTTACGCACTCAATTTAAGTCTTGCTAACTCAAACTTTCAATTTAGTAGAACATTCGTGGAATATTTAAGTAAAATCAAATACATAAGAACTTTAAGTAATTTCAGCTTGTATTAATTTAGTAATTTTAACTCAAATTCAGAAATTATACGTATTACTCAAACAATTTATGTTGATTATTCTTATCTTTTTAAAGTAAGGACCGATGCAGTGCTTAATAGAAATATTTACATAATTTATGAATATTCATTAAGACCAAATTAAACTCTTGTTTAAATAAAACAATTTTTTTTTGTGGTTGAATGAAAATTTAAGGACTTTAAAACATTTACTAATTCATTTAACATGGCTATGCAAAGACAAGACAATTTTTAATTGTTACCCAGTTCAAAACAAATCAAAACTTGATATTTCAGGAAATTGTCAACCAATTTTCCTTTTAAGATGCTACGATCAAGTATATATAAAATTTGGAGCCTTTCAGTATGTGTCGAATTGAAGCGTATGTAATAGTTTGTGATGGTGGTAGATATATATATATACGGTTAAATCTTAAATAGAAGTAGTGTTAGTGATTAGTGATTAATCTTAAATAGAAGTAGAGAATGATTAGTGGATGTTACTTGTTAGATTAGATGAGTACCAAATCGTGCAATATGTAATCCTATCATAGCTTTTTTTTAATTATCTAAAATGATTACAATACTTAAATTATTTACGTTAATGTAACTCGATATAACTGAGTAAAAATGTATTCAGCAAAATAAGTAAATTCTACTTAAGATGCCGTAGGTAATATTTACTTAATAAAAATAAGGCAATTTTTTTCCTCAATTGTATTGAGTTATTTCGACTATTAGCTGCGACAATGAAAATCTCAGAATATGCAGTTCTGATATATAATTTCCAAACGGGATAAGCAAATTGGTCGATTGTAGTCAAGAAACATTTTTTTTAAGATAACGTAATATCAGTCTTGAGAGAGGGCTATACGTAAAGAGTTTATTATCTACAATTTCATCACTTTAGACTCGATTTCAACCGCGACAACGATCATTGAATATTGTAAAAATAGCATATTCTTCTAATATGTTCGTTTGAACCAGATTCATGACCCCATACCAAAACTTGTAAAACATTTAGGTAACGCATTGGTGGGACATCCAGTGTCGTTGTTTGCGTGTCTGAGATTTTATACAAATTGTGATATTCCAGGCAAGACCGGTGTTAGCAAATTATGACTTACTGTATAAAAAGGCAAACGAATGACAATATGTCTTTAACCCTTTGGTTCCTTTATTACCCTCTCTGCACGATTGCTCATTAGTCACATAGGCCTATGCACTTTCGCACATAATAATAGGCACCCGAAACCGAAAGATTGCTTTCGGGCGGCATAACGCCTTTTGCAATATTACCTATTTCCGGTCTTGATTTGCTCCATGGCAGTCTTTTTACCACCGGTATAGATTAAGTATGCAATGAAACAGTGCAATGTTCTAGAAACCGTTAGTATACATATCAATTGATAAATAGAATGGAGAGGGGATTAATTGTGTGGAATAAAAACTGTTAATTTCATATTATCATTATTATAATAATCACTTATAATTGCTCAAGAGCAGCAGCAAGTGATAGGACATCAGTATAGGGGACCTTAAGATCATCTTTCATAGACTGGTAGAAAGCTTGTGGGACTGTATCCAGTTGTTTCTTCAGTTGCAGTAACTGGGTTCCATTGAGAGTTTTCAAAGCTTTGTTAGGTGTTGTGACGTTGTTAGCTGCCAGCCAATCCTGGACCTTTTGGGAGTCCCAATCGTGTACTGGGGGTTCCACTTGAGGTGGATTCAGTTCTTGCTGTCGGGGCGGGGTACCTTTTCGAGAAGAAAACAAAAACAATAACAAATATAAAAGACACTAACCGAGGTAATAAGGAAGTTAAAATCATTTCGAAAACTCAAGGTCAGACAACCAGAGTTGTCCAAAATACCATTCTTTGTATATTTTGTGTTTCCAAATGTTGAAATTACATTAAAAAAACATGTAATAGTTTTAATGAAATGCTAAAAAATAACATTTGAAAAATCCTAATCCAATGCACCTTTATTGAGCTTTAACTGAAAATCACACCATCTAACATTTTGTTGGCTTTGTGATGACTGGTCACGTATGGTCAATATATCAATAATAAAAAAGAACCGGTAGTGAAATATGTTTATCACTTTCCTTGAGATCTAAAGCAGTAACGAGCTGTGGACTAATCGCAACTTTGCATCTGTTAAAGCTGTCTGCTGTCTGTTATGTAGTTGTAAATAAAACAAATAATTCAATTCGAATGATTCTCCGTCACGACAATATAACAATTATGATTAAAACAATTGAAAATCGATAGTGAATTCACTATTGAATTCATTATCTATGATGTAATGAAGTTGCAATACACATCGTTTATAATTCATAATTTTGAATTCACTATCTAAAGAAATAAAATTGAAACTGGCCATAATGAAACAGTGAACTCTCAAGGGATTTGACTTCATTTGTTGTAATCATTATTTGTGTGTCATATACCTTTCATATCGACAACAAAGATGCTGTTGCAACTTCTTTTTCCATGTGTTAGCGTTACTTTCACGTTGCTGTCATTTATTGATAAATGATTACAATCTAAGGTGAAGTCCAGGAAATGCTGTCCGAGATTCAGATCCGACAAGGAGATAGTCTAACAAAAATGGCCAACGGGGGAGGGGGAGTATAGAGAGGTAGATAGAGATAAGGAGAGAGGGGAGGGGAAGAGAGAAACAAAGAGAAACAACAAAAAGAGAGAAAGGCAGAGAAGATGGGGAAGAGAGAGAAAGAAAGAAGGAAAGAGATGGTGAGTATCTTATATAGATATGGCAATCGTAAACGACGGACTCCGGCCGCCTTTCTCATTCTCTATATCTCTATATCAGTCTATTTCTTGATCTCCCTATCTTTCTCTCTGATTATGTATCTCTCTGCCACTCTCTAGCTCTCTCTCCCTCTTTGTTTTTAAATTTCAATTGCATTAACCTCATTTTCTCTCATTATATGTATTTCACATTTGTATCATTTGTTGTGCTTTCCTTGCTCCATCTCTCGTTGTATGACTTTATTTTGTTCTCTCTCTCTCTCTCTGTCCATTTTGGCGTTCCATATTCGATATTTGACGGATGGATACTGGTATGCCCGCGCACCGTTGCATGAACCGTATCATTGATGATAACTTTGCCATTAACGGTAACTTCCATGGAATCCTTGATTTGATTCGCTATTGATTGCTATTGTCATCGTCAATGTTGATGCCAAAGTTACCATCAAATGTAGTATTTGTGCAATGGGGTCTCGATCTGACCTGAAGTATTTTTCGTTTTTACCTCTTTCAAATCTTCATCTGTTTCATCCATTCTGCATAATACCTCCAGGCTGCTGTGAATGGAAGATTCGATGAAAAAGAGTCTCTCGATATCTCGGCTGATACGTCCCTTTGTATCCATTTCTTCACATAGACTCTGTCAACAATTGAATAATTGAACAATAATAATAATAATAATTATAATAATAACATTACTATTAGTAATGATAATAATAATAATGACGACGATGATAGTTATAATAATGAAATTACTGAACGAGAGAAAATGTATTATCTTATTCAATTAATTTCTGAAACATCTCCTCATTCGTGATTATTACTCCAATATTTACTTCGTTAAAAAGGCATTGGACATTTCATTAATTCAATCAATATTAAAGAACAATTTCAGAATTTCAAGCAGACAGATGCCAATCTGTAGAGTAAAATCAATGACATTTTTGTCCTCACTGCATTTCCAATTCAGATACTTTAATGATTATTTACAACTAAATCACTATTAATCGCGAACGCCACAGTATACTGAGTTGGAATAGATCATATATTTGATGTGATTTGTGTTCGTTCTGTCAGGGTACGAAATTGCTATCATTTTGGATCAACGGATATTGCAAATACGTAACTGAAAGGACACATTGTATACTGCTATGAAATTGCAAATGTTTTCTTTTTTCTTCTGCCTTACCTTCCTGAATCCTTTCACTTTGTCATAGATGACCAAGTTGAGAACAGGCTTCCTCGACTTTGGCATGTTAAGAGGAAGAAAGGCAAGATATCCTACCATTTTCCCATCCAGACTTTCGGTTGGTAACCGAAATTCGTAGGTACGGAATTCATCAACCTCAACTTCAATAGTTTCATCCTCAATCTTGCAGTTTGGAGCTCTCATTTCTTGACGGTCGACTTTTTTGTTTCCTGAGGCCAAAATCACGAAAAACAAAGTAACAAAAGGAAAGTACACACTTAGGAATTTTCGAAATTAACCAGCTCTCATCCATGCGTAAAATATGTTTAATACTTGCGTTGTAAAGCCCCTTACCCAAGATTTGATTAGAAGAAAACATGCAAATAACGTGGAATTATAAGTTTGGGGGAAATATTTAAAAAGTGTGTACATTTAATCAAACAAGTTAATCAAGTGTTAGTCGAAGGAGATGAGCGTTGGTCTAGCTGTAATATCCGTGGTACGGTCAGCTCTCTGAATTCTAATACAAACCGAGTCACGTATTTCGGATGATGACGTTAAAGGTCGGCCCCCAACGTAAATAACCATCAAGAAAACGTCATGAATAACGTCAGGAAAAGCCCAAATTATACACACGCACACACACGCGCACATACACTCACCTCCGGGTATGGGTACCTCTTTGAGATAATTGTCACTCAGCTCTACAAGATTGGCCTCGGTGAGAGCTTCTTTAAGCTTCTGATGCTGTTCGATGGGGGAGAACTTCTGCCGCCAGTCCAGAAGCATATCTCTGGTTCCTTTAAAGGTAATCCGGTCCCCTCTCCTATTCGTTTCCATGTATCTGTTCAATGCTGCCGTAGAAAAACCCAACGCTCGGCCTAATTTCGCCACGTTCTCGTCATTTCTCAACGCTTCGGCTATATCAACGAGTACCTTTTCCTGTAGAGCTGTTCAATCCGTCGGATTAAAGGGAAAACACGATTTTAAGTATATTCAAGTTGTGCCTGTACCTAACTCTGAAATGGGCCATTTTGTTTACACGCGTAAACATTTATAATACATTAATTAACTGGTAGAGTGTGTAATACAACATGTTTGGATCGCTGCAGGGAGTTGAAGTTATTCAAGTGGATATGACTCAGGAAAATAAGATCACGATGGAAAATATAACTGATGTGCTGCCCACACATAACTTTGGACAAACTCACTTGTTTCACCTTTGCTAGAACTGAACCTACTCTTGAACCCCAACATCTTAATGAAACCACTGTATAGAATGGACATGCTTCTGTGTCTCTGTGAGGCTGTTTCACACCGTCTAAGGTCAAGCTGCGAACTCACTAACGGTCGCGTATAACGCATAATGATAGACAAATATTTCATATTATATGTTTCTAATTTGTTTAAAAACCGGTGCAGTCGAATAAAAGAATATGTGGTCAATTCTGAATACATACATGGATTAATGGATCGAATGCAGAGGTTAAAGAATTGTTCGACAAGAAGTTTGGATTTATTTATAGGGTAATATGTTATATACGACCGCTCGTGTATTCACGAGGTTACTTTTGACGGGGTGAAAGAGCCTCGCAGAGACGCAGAAGCACAATCACCACAAACTGAGTCTTGTCCAACCTAATCAAAGAGTACCTTTTTTAGGACTGGCGTTCTTCAAATGTGTATCTGCCAGTATGACTAGTCCAGCCTTCTTGAGAGCTTCTGTTAGACTTTGTAACTGATTGTGTGCCCCAACCTTCTGCCTCCAATCAAGGAGCATTAACGTTGTTCCTTTAGTTGTCGTCCTTTCACCTTTCCGGTTTGTGTCAGCATACCTGTTTATCTCCGCAGCGGAGAACCCCAATACACGGCCCAATGCTTTCGTGCGCTGTTCAGTTGCAATGGCCTCGGACAGGTCGCCTAGTGTCCCATCATCTATTTCTGTTATTATTTGTTAAAGAAAAAGAAATCACCTATTAATCACTTGGAACAGTTTAATAATCCTGGACCTAGTAACATAAGGCTATACTTGCAATTTTGCGTTGGTCATTATGTGCATTCAATCGTTAAAAAGAAAAAATCCTACAATCACCTGCCTAGCTTTAAGTACAAGGTTTCTGATCCTCTTAGATTCTTGAATCCAACTGTGTAAGTATGGATTTGTATTTAATCATGTAAAACCATGAAACGCTGACTTATCCGAAAGATAATAAATCAACAACATTTATTTTTTTGAGGCAATTTCATTTACAAAAATGTGCTACTAATTCAACCAACATTCACGCTTGAAGCATCGTGGAATTCGCGCATGACTGCTTCCCATACAACCCGCTGTGTTGCTACATAATAATATAACTACTAGTAAGATATTTCTTACCAATGTACAGCCGTTTGATATACATCAGTTCGCTAATTACCCACATGATCTATTCCCATATGGTCTACACGAGCCCGTCTACTATCCATATTATCAATATAGTATAATACTTATGTATTAACATAATAAATAATAACAAGCATCATGAAATGATTATTACACATTATGGAAGGTAGGCGACACATTATACAAGCTTGAGAATTATACTAACTGGCTATCAGACTAATTTAACAATAAATCAAATGGGTTGCATGATTATTATGGGAAATAAGACTTAATGGAATTAAGACCAAGTGAATATTACAAATACTCTATATTATTATTATTAAATGGTCATTAGATCCAATTATAAGTGGAGGAAATGTTTATTAGGCAATGTCGATAGTAGACGGGCTGGATGTAGACCATATGGGAATACACTACTTGGTTATTAGGTAGATGTACTGGCGGTAGACCAAACGGCGATTTACCAGCCTTACCTACAGGTTCTTTTGAAGAATATACTACGATGGGGGTCTCTCCTGTCTTCACCGAGTGGGCAATCTTTCCACAGTGTTCACACGATATAGTCATTGGTTTCTCCAATTTTAATCCCGAAGGGGTGCATCGAATTGCAGGGCAAATAGTTGCCTCGTGTTCTCTTGTAACTGCTTTGATGATTGAGTTTGGAATCAACTCAACTAAAACGAATTGGGACAAATACAAAAGGAATTTACTTGTTAGTTAACTTTGCAATGTACTCAATTTGAAGAAAAAACAAGAGATGAGAACGGATAATTATAGAGCAAAAACCTAAACTATTCACACCCTGTGTACATTTGATGTTTTGGTGGAATGCTCTCCCTTGAAAGATTTGTTATACTAGCAGATCAGTTGAAGTGTTGACAGATTATCTTAAAACGTATCCGTTTCATTCGGCATATAATTTATTGTTCTCTTGCAGCTTTCTATGTTTTTTCTTACTCCTGTTGTTCTTTTGCTAATGATGTCGTGTCGTTTTTCTTTTGTAAAGTGCATCTTGATCATTTGATTTCAAGTAAATTTTGCGTCTTACATGTCTCATAAACATCATCATTATCATCATTTTAATATTATAACGATAATTGCAATGACGAATATCGTCATTGCCTAGTTTCCGTTCACGCCCTGCCCCATTAATATTCTTCCTCTCCGTGTTTTCCGTGTTATCTATACAATTTCAATCTGTTTCTATTTTGATTATTTCAATTTAAACGACATAAATTTGTATTCCCTATTATGTTATAAACGACTGATGTGGAAGACCATTCAACCTACCTTTTTTTCGATACTTGAAGATATGCTCTTTCCAGTCAAACCAATACCCTTGTTTGGATTTCGACACTCGAAGATATGCCCTTTCCAGCCAAATACGAAATGGTATACCCAAACACTGACCAAATTTGGGAAACTTGCCCTCCAAATTCTCAATTTTCAAGGAAATTGCAAAATAACTTCAACTTGCTCTAAAATACCTATGTCAGAGAAACTTAAAGTACACATGTAACCAAGCACGTGACAACTTTCTGTCAAGTTTGGTAACAAATTGATTACGTCAGCGCAAAATTATTGCCTAAAATGGTGAATTTACTGTGCATTACGTAACAGCCCGTTGAATGCGTGCAATACATTACATGCAGATGCCAACGATGTCAAAGTACCTGCAATGAAGTGTTATTTCGAATGATACCAAATACTTATACGTTATATGTTATCACAGAGCTATTTGAGTAAATTGCGTGTGAACAAGGGTCACTATAAAAGTTCTGCTGAGTTTCCGCCAAGTTATAACCCTTATCGGCTATGACGTCATTTTTAAGACTGCTTTTCTCCCCCTTCCATCCTTCTTTTTCCTTGAAATATTGCAAGCGTATTCTCGGTGGCCAAACGCAGAGCCTCTCGAAGCCGGATTTTTGAAATCGTCAAGGGGGCCAATTAAGACGACATTTTATACTCTGCATGATTGTGTTAGTATGGGCGGCTGTTGTGCCACAGCACGCGTCACCACATGTTAATCATGCACCAAATCCCAATGGTTTTGCACGAAGTGCTTGCGAGCCCTTTCTAGTTTCCCTTTCTCTATTCCAATGCCCTTCAAACTTTGTAGGCATAATATATAGCATCCCTTCAAGGTCGCTTTATTCTTCGTTCTCCGGATTCCCTCATGCGTGACCGTTCAGTCGCCATTTTGGTGTCTTTCTTTGGCCCTACTTATCTCCACTATAACAAAAGCTACAGACTTATTACAAATTGCTCTGGATAGTCCGGAGAAGTTCTTTCGTTTGAACCGTAGAAACACGTGCGCCATTGCACGCATATCGAGGTGACACGATTGCATGTCTAGTTAATATTGTTATTGTTCTTCTCATTTTTCCTGTATAATCCATTGATACACGTCAGTAAAACACGAAGTACACACACCCACACACACACTCTCACCTTCGGGTCTGGGTACCTCTTTGAGAAAGTTGTCACTGAGCTCTACAAGATTGGCCTCGGTGAGAGCTTCTTTAAGCTTCTGATGCTGTTCGCTGGGGGAGAACTTCTGCCGCCAGTCTAAAAGCATATCTCGGGTGCCTTTAAAGGTTATCCGGTCCCCTCTCCTATTCGTTTCTGTGTATCTGTTCAATGCTGCCGTAGAGAAGCCCAATGCTCGGCCTAATTCCGCCACCGTCTCGTCATTTATCAACGCTTCGGCTATATCAACAAGTACTTTTTCCTCTAGAGCTGGTCAATCCGTTGGATTTAGGGGAAAAGGGATGATAAGTATAGTCAACTTATGTATGTACCTAACTCTGACATGGGGCATTTTTGTTACACATGTGAACATTGTCATACAGATATTGACTGGTAGTTTGTTTAATGTAACATGTTTGGATTGCCGAAGTGAGTCGGTTTTACCAAAGGGGTAATCACTGTAGAAAAAAAGACCACAAGGGAAAATATAACTCATGTGCGGTCCACACATAAATTTGGACTGCACGCAAGTGGACGGTTGAAAAAAAAGGCTTTTCTTCGAACTGAACCATCTCTTGAACATCAACAGCTGGGGGAAGCCACACTATCAAATAGACATGCTTCTGCGCCTATGTGAGGCGGTTTCACATTATCTTAGGTCACGCTGCCAACTCACTAATAAATTGATGATGGATAAACATGACATGCAAACTGTTTCTATTTTTTTGTTTTTACGTCAAGGTCGAATAAAAAGAAATGCGACCAATCGGTCATACCTACATGGACCAATGGATCGATGCAGAGGTTAAGAGTTATTCGGAAAGGAGTTTTGATTTCTTTATAGGTTAAAGTGACCTTGTATGGGGCAAAGGAGCAAAAGCTCGCAATCACTCAATCGGCTGCTCAAAAGGTACCTTCGTTAGGATCGGCGTTCATCAAATGTGTATCTGCCAGCATGACTAGCCCAGCCTTGTTGAGAGCTTCTGTTAGCCTTTGTAGCTGATTGTGTGCCCCAACCTTCTGCCTCCAATCAAGGAGCATGAACGTTGTTCCTTTAGTTGTCGTCCTGTCTCCTTTCCGGTTTGTGTCGGCATACCTGTTTATCTCCGCAGCGGAGAACCCCAGTGCACGGCCCAATGCTTCCATGTGCTGTTCAGTTTCAATAGCCTCGGCCAGGTCGCCAATTGTCTCGTCATCTATCCCTGTTATCATGACAACAATTAACAAAATATATCCAATTGTTTTGTCCTCATCCATTGGGACAGTTTAAAAATCTTGGACCTAGTAAAGCTTTTAATAGCAAGTTATATGTTGCAATTGATTGATCTTCCCAAACAACCCGTTGGTTACTATATGGTAATTCAACTAGGAAAAAGATATTCCTTACCGGTGTATAGCCGTGTGGTATACAACAGTTCGTGTATACCCACATGGTCTTTCCCATATGGTCTACACCAGCCCGGCTCCTTTTCTCATTATGAATATGGTATAATAATCATGTAATAATAAATAATAACAATCATCACATGATGATTAAATCTTATGAATAGTAGACGACTTTGGCATTAGACAAGCTTGGGAATTATACTTACTGGTAACTAGACTAAATGAACAATAGATTAAAACGGTGGTGTACTAATTGGAGATAATTAATTAATTATTACACTTTAGCTCATAAAGTTGGAATATTTTTGTTACCCCAATTTATGGAATTAATTTTACAATGATTTATTCCTAATAGATCTACATAATAGTATACATTCTCAGATTGTATTGAATAATAATTTGCCAGAATTGTGTGTTTGTTTTGCGTGACTGCTAAAACATGTGAATGCTACTAAGCTTATCAACTAGGGGACCTACGCCCTTAAGTCATAAATGACTGTAATAAGGATTAATGCCCCACAAAAAGGCACTAATATAGCACATCGACACGGTTTTGATCCTGGGGCCTCACAGTTACGAGACCATTGTTTTGCCACTGAACTATGACTGTACGCAGCGGGGGCTAGGATAGGGGGCAGTTCTCACAAATAAAAAAATAAAAAAATAAAATGCAATAAATTATCAATAATTCTTTAAATTTCCACCCGGTCCCCAACAGTAACAAATATTATGTGTGCCCATGCCATGAGCCATAATTTACAAAGGCGCTATGTATAAGACCATACGGAAATGAGTTCAAATTGCTATTAGCCTAACTGGTCATCAGATCCAATATTAAGCAGACGAAATGATTAAAAGAAGACACGCTGGGTGTATACCGTATGGGAATATACTACTTGGGTAGTAGACGTACTGGTTGTAGACCAAATGGCAATTCACCTGCCTTACCTATAGGCTCTTTTAAAGAATGGACTGTGATAGGGGTCTTGTCTGTCTTCACCGAGGGAGCAACCATTCCACCTTGATCACATGATATAGTTGCCTCGTGTTCTCCTGTAACTGGTTTGATGATTGAGTTTGGAATCAACTCAACTAAAAAAAAATTGGGACAAATAAAAAAGGTATTAGTTTGTTAGTTGAAGAAAAAAAAACAAGAGATCAGTAAAAAGGATAATACAGCAAAAAACTAAATTATCCATACCCTTTGTAAAATTGATGCTTTTTTGTGGAATGCTCTCCCTTGAAAAATTCGTAATAGCAGACCAATTGAAGTGTTTTTTTGTGGAATGCTCTCCCTTGAAAAATTTGTAATAGCAGACCAATTGAAGTGTTGACAAATTATCTTAACCCTAATAAGGCCGGGGGGGGGCATTATGCCCCCTCCACGATTTTTCCGATTGCTCGGGAACGCATATGGATGGCGCCCCGCCGCTCGCTGACTTTGTTCTTTAGAGTCTCTTGCGCAACTTTTAAAAGATTTTTTTTGAAAATCGGACCTACGGTTACAAGGTCACGTGACCTTGTGTCTTTGCATGTCAGCCCGAAAATCGCTCATTTTCGTGATTTGTGTACAAAACATATGGGAAAGTCATTTTTCCTAAAAACAGATCAAACATGGGTTATTGGGTCTTGTTTAAAGTTAAGGTGGTTGTTTTGGGAGTCAAAATAGTTGAATTGTGGTAAGAAATGAAATAAAACAACAAAAACAATGAAATACATCAGTTAAAAAAACAGTGAAATACATAAGAAATTATCAAAACAAGGGATAACGTAGGGAATAAGCTGGCTCTTCCAAAAAAGATTGTTGTATTATTTTTCAGAGTGGTCTAATGAATATATGTAGTGAAAAAGAATGCTTAAATATGAATAATATATGATTTATGGGTAAAAATGTGATTTGTATGACTTTATTTGCATAAATTACCATAAATATGCAAATTAGTAAAATTTTAAAAAAATTTAAATTGTCATATAATTCTATACACTTCACTTGACATGCGTGCAAATTTTCGCGGCGATCGGCCGTTTCGCGGCTGAGATCTTAAGGGGGGGGGGGCATAATGCCACCCCCCGGCCGTACTAAGACCTCAAATAGCCCGGCCTTTTTAAGGTTAAAACGTATCTGTTTCATTCGGCGTATAAATTCCTGTTCTCTTTATCTTTCGATGTTTTTGCAATGACGAATATCGTCATTGCTTTGTTTTCGTTCACATTCTGCCCAATTAATTGAAATGACGAAAGCTGAATTTGTTTAATTGGTCAAGGAGAAGGTTTTAGACGCAATTTTATACTCTGCATGATGATGTTAGTATGGACGGCCGTTAGTGCCACAGCACACGTCACCACGTGTTCATCATGCACCAAATCCTATTGCTTTTGCACGCAGTGCTTGCGAGCCCTTTCAAGGTCCCTTTCTCCATTCCATTCCCTTTCCAATTTCTTAGGCGTAGTCTCTAGCATTCCTTCAAGGTCACTGAATTTTCGTTCTCCTGAATCCCTCATGCGTGACCGTCCAGGCGCCATTTCGTCCGCTCTGGGCCGTTTTTGGTGGCCTTTTTTCTATCATAATTATCACAGATGCTACATACTTCTTACCAAATGCTCCGGATAGTCCAAGAGAAGCTCTTTCGTTTCAAACGTAGAAACACGTGCGTCATTGCACGCATACCGTTGTGACACGATTGCATGTCTAGTTTCTTACTCATGTCGTTCTTTTGCTTATGATTTCTTTGGGTTTTCTTTTTTTTTTGTCAAGAGCGCCTTGATCATTTGATTTCAAGGGGATTTTGCGTCTTACATGTCTCATGAACATCATCATCTTGATCTTTATTTTCTCTATTATTGAAATAATGATAACTACTTGATCATTATTTGCAAGGTACCTATTTGCACCGGGATGGAGAGTGGCAAACGTGTATTTCATTTGGAATCAGTGTTTTTCAAAAGGATGTATAATTATTCAAACCTTTAATGTTCGTATCATTTTGCAGTGCACCCCTCGGGATCGTCACGAAAACACCGCATCCTTTGACATCAATTATTCCTCCTTCCTTTCCTATAACAGCTTCACTTTCTGCATAGGGTTTTGTTTCCTCTGCATCTATAAAGATGTTTAAACACATTTACAAACATTGAGAAAGTTAGATTTCTAATTTGAAGGCACAGACCGTTGACAATCACTGCACGTAACGGAGTATGCAAATTGATACTAGATAGACGCATAGGCTATGTGCTTTAGCTGTTCTGAAATATTTGACATGGCCTTATCCTGGGAGAGCAAGGCTTTGCTGAAAGATTAAATTTTCATGGTCAAGTGTGAAATTAGAATCGGTGCGTGCAGACTCGTACATTACGTAATACAGAAGAATGGGTATGTTAAAGTTCTCTTTTACTCTCATTTATGTCGCTCTCTCTCTCTCTCTCTCTCTTATCCCTCTATATCTTCCTCTCTCTATCCATGTATCTCTATAAATATAACTGTCTTTCTCTTTCTTCCCCCCCCCCCCTCTCTCTCTCTCTCTCTTAGTATAGTGTAAGTCACATACCGGGAGATGCGTTCACGTATTGGAGCACTTCTTTCTGCACTGCGAACTCTTTTTCGATAATGCTGGGGAGTACCTCGGAGACATGCTCGGGTTGCTGAACGATGTAGTGGATCTTTCCTGCCGTGATACCGCCTAGCCAACCAGAAGCTTCGAAGTCAGTACTCACCTTCACAGGGATAATCTTCTTCTTGCATTCGTAAGCATAAGTCGCTTCTGAAAAAAAGACATAAAAGATCCATTTGAACATTCGATTTAAATGAGGATGTCGGGTTGTGGTTAAAAAGTAAAGGTTAACATAAAATGAGCTCTCTTATTGTTTATAATATGTCCGTAGTAAAATCTAGACTTTTTCGGGTGACTTCACTTTCACAATAAGGCAAGAAATAGCTTCAAAATATGGACCAACCTGTCATGCTATATCGGTGTTTAGTCCAATCTATTCGGTTATGTGTGTCGTACATTCGACTGTCTCTATCCTCGCGTCACTCTCTTATAGTTTTGATGATTTCAAATCCCAACACTCTACGCCTAGTTTTGTATTATGAATGATCAAACTTTCCCAATTGGTTTTGCACATTCTCTTTCACAATGATATCTCATTCCCCGAAATCTATGAGCACCATGGCAAATGAAAGGTTAAAGACGCATTGTATTGGGCTCTCATGGGGGAATTCAACTCCGTTCGGGTGGTTTCCCCATGACAGTTGTTGTTAATTACTAGGATTACCCTTCAGTTGTACGACCAATGGGCCTTATGTAATGCTTTGCTCTCCCCCATATGGGTAAGTCATTATCTTCGAATTTCCTCACCCGAAAACTCCCCAAAGCATTTATTCCTGATTGAACGGGTATGCTGTGTGCAGACCCGTTCACCCATTAAGGTTTTTTTTACCACGTCTGGTATCAGAAAATTAAAACCATCTGCAAAGGGAAATTGAGAACCCTCTGACTTCAAGTCAACTGACACTTATTATTATTTACTCACCTGTTCGGCAATCTTGACTGTCTTGGTAACCAGGTGTGATACAAGCTATGACAATGTCAGCATTTTCTACGGCTTTTGCCATGGCACCGATTTTATCACCATCTGAGAAAAGAAATAAGAAGAAGACAGTAAGAAAAGGGAAACGAAGAATATAGGAAAGGACATGAAGAAGGGGCAAAAAGGAAGAAAAAGAAGAAAGAGGATAAAGAAAAAGAAAGAAGAAGACAACAAGAAGAAGGAAGAATAATAATCGTGGATTATCAAGCTCTATATTAATGCAATTACCAGCAGCCACTAGTATCGATCAAAACAGGAAATGTTATTTAAAGGTGAATTTTCTTTAATCACTTGCTCGTCGAGCCACCTTCAGAATACTTAGATAATCTGTTGCAACTTGTTAACATTTTATTCCTAAAAGAGGTGTCTGCAGATAAACTTACTCGTGTGGTCTTCATCCATCCACACGTTGTAGCCTCTTTTGCGCAGCTGTTTCTTGAACTCTCGCATTACAGGTTTGGACGGGTGTTCCCATTTGTAGCTGAGCATGATGTGGCCACCGGACTTCGCACTACCAGATGTCGTCCTCCGTAATGACTCTAGATCTGTTTTCCTGTGCGTCAGGCCTTCGGGAAGTTGGGACTCGTAGATCTCGAAGAGAGCGCCCATACAGGCATTGCGGAGTCTTTCATTTTTTCCATGGGAATTCTCCGTCAGATCTTGTTCGGTGATGAAAGAAAATATGATATTATATAGTCGGCTTTAATATAGCCAGAAGGGCATTAATTTGTTTTTGATTTAACACAAAAGTCGCTTCTATCTTTCAACAAGAACAATTCTTCCTGTTTTACAATGAATGTAATAAGAATATTTGCTTTTTGTGGGCCCAGTACGTCACTGCACAACGTTTTGTTTTGTTGATGCCCATGATGGGAATATTCAATCCTAAAACTTGTACTCGTTGACTGATTAATTGTTTTTACTCATCGTAGCAAAATCTCAAAATACTACTGTTTCCCCTACCCTCCCCTACCATGTTCTTGTTATACATATCGTGGTGGTAACCCACAATTTTGTTGGGGGGCGAGGCTACCCCCCCCCCCCCCATTTCTTACACCTATGATTTAAAGTTAAGAACAAACTAAATATATCATAATTATCCAATTTCTGTTATCGTTATAAGGGCATCTCGTGCGCGTTTGGTAACAATCTATTAAACTAAAACAACATACGTTTGACATATGCAGATGTTAGCATTACCTTCCCAGAATTATTATCATGATGATGAACAAATGTGTAGAATAATTACTTACTATAGATAATATCCTGTTCTTTCCGCAGTTTTTCTTTATTTTTCTTGCGAAATGCTAGTCTCCAGATCCCATTGGCAGCAGAAGTCTTCTCCTCCACGGAGCAATCTTGTTGAAGCAATTTAGCGAGGATAGGAATGCCTCCCTGTTCTACTATGAGCCGTTTGTTGTCGTCGTTGATTACCAGATCAGTTACTGACTGAACTAATTCTTCTGCATTAAAAACAATCGATTTTGCAAAGTTCTTCTTGGATGTTTGCCGGCTCATCTGTGCCTTATGATCAGGATTGGAGAGACATTTCTTCAACAGCGAAAGTAGTGATGCGATACAGGTATAGTTGATGGAAAGCTTGTCGGCCTCTTCTTTCTTTACGAGCTTTGCCAACGCCATGAATGCTGTTATTCGTGTCAAGCCCTCTTCCGACTCGCTCAACTTTTGCAAGGCAGGCACGGCCCGGTGATGATTAGGAACCAGTGACCGAACTCTGTTGCATGCGTTGTTCAATATGTGCATTGCATCAAACATCATGGCATCTACCCATTTGTTCATCACCTTATCACTATCCACGAGGTGTAACAACCAATCGACAATCAAAGACAGACACCCATCTTCGTCCATTTGTAAACAGAAGTAATCAGATTTATCCGTAAAGTTAAAGGCGGAATTAAGCAGTACGACACAAAATGTAATCATTTGTTTGGTCTCATGTGAAAGTTCTTGTTGATCCGCTTCTTCAATCGTCCGTAACATATCTCCCTTTTTCCACGTATAAGCAAACATTTTGCAGTAGTCTGTGTCAATTCCCAAACCATCCCCTACAGCGTTCCGATCAATGCTGATGTTTTGTGACATTTTTTTGTCGATATCCTTCATCCCCTTAAGACACGAGGTGCATGGGAAATCTTCACAGTCCTGAATGTGCTTGATACTTACTTTGACAAGAGTTAGACAAATGTTGACCTCGTCACTGAACTCTTCGATCCGTTTTGCTTTAGCAGCTGCAGAGTCAACTGGAAGTTTATCTGAAATGTCAGTCAATGTCCTCGAAGCATCTTTAGTACTCGCAGAAGATGCCATGTTTATGACGAACCATCAGACACTGCCAAATTAACAACGCATTTTGTCAACAAAGTTGCATGATTGGTAAACGAGGTGGTAGATAACAAATAGGATTTCAGTGATAACGTGAAATGGATATCCACAATACATACATATACCATGTAAGGCATTTTTTCATCAGCATTAAATGCAGAGGTTAAACAGTTGTTCGACGAGGCGTTGGGAATCATTAATAGGGTAAAGTGTTATTATAGTTACCCCTTGTACGGCGCTAAAAAGTCTCACAGAGACGCGGGAGCGTGATGACTCAACACTGCTTTGCCCAAGCTACTGATCGTACGACACATGCTTCTGTGACGATCGCTACTTAGTCAATTCGAACCCTATTAGGACGATATATATTCCTTACTGCGACCCTTGTCCGAACAGCAGGCCTATATTTAACCCTTATCATACACATTATATCATACTCAAACCAATTTAAGACCCAAGGTCACAAACCTTCCCTAGCATCCAATCGTCACATTTACATGAAACCTAAACCCACACCAGTTGTGACACTGACCTCAAACTAACCAAAATCCCATTTGCGATTCCTGACCAAAAATCTAACTAAAATGCAATTTCTACCAGAACCTGAAAACCACCACCGACCCTCGACAAAAACCCTTACAAAAACTAAAACCCTTCGTAACCATGGCCCTTACAGAATTCTACAACCAATTTGCTGAAACAAAAGTTCAACATTCACTTGTACCTTACCTTAAACCCAATCAAGACCATTACCCTCAACCTTAAACCTTAAACATTAAACCTTAAAAGGAGCTACACAAAGAAAAAATCACTACAACTGATAATTGGAACCAATTACATATGGATGGAAAGATTTTCTCTTGAAAAACACGAATAATTTGCTGAGAAATCATATAGATATCATGGGAAGGCGTAAAATGCATTTTTTTTCAAGACCCTTCTTAGACCCCCGAACGCCCCTGAACGTAAGCCGAACACACGAGCGTAGCGAGCTCTGAATAGTGACGTCACACACTGGACAAACAGCTCAGTACCGGACGCCTACCGGAGTCGCGCGTGTATTAGTCTGCAGCTAGCCAGCCGTGTCCCGTATGTGACGTCACAAATATTGACGCTCTACAAAGGACCGCTGAAGGCAGAAAATCTGGATCTCGAAACTAACATTTTTGAGAGCTGATTACTGCGGGCCCCAAACAGATTTTGAAGAGAAGAGTTGTTGCATTTGATCAGTAAGGCTTCCCCTTTGCAACGATATGAGTTTTGCATCAAAACACTTTTGATTCTTCGTGTGTCTACTTTAACCTTAAACTGGATAGCAACCCTATCGCTAAACAAAACCTAATACCCACTTGCGACCGTGACCAAAATCAAAAACCTATTAGCGACCATTTTCCTAAATCTTAGTGAACACCAAATCGTGGCCATATCTCTAAACCTTAAACCTATAATCTAACAGCGACCATATCACTTAACAAAACTCGAAACCCAAAAATGTCCATAACCTTAAATCTACTATCGTCAATATCTTTGAACCTAAGTTAGAACCCCCAAGTTACCATGACCTTAAACCTAACCTGAAACCCAATTGTATCTCTGATTTTATGTTGAAGACTACCCCTGACCTTTGACGAACTAAAGCCCACTGCAAGTATCGTGAGAGCAACTGGTTGATCACATCGCTGGCTTATTCAATTATTGGACATATATATGATATATGGCGGCTAGCCCATAGCAGTTTATCGTCGCAAAATAGAAATATCATCAACCACTTACCGTGCAGACTAATTACACAAAAAATATCATTATCATTCATAACACAAGATACTTTTATCTTTATAAAATTGGAATATTCTTGATATTACCTGCTCGTACGATTGTAGATCCTGTTTGTGTAAGCTTTCCTACAGGGAGTGGAGTATTACAGGATTTCACCTATATGAGGGTGTTCAAGTATAATTATTGCATTCTCCAACGATAAGTAAATTGTTTGTAGTCCGTTTGTTCGTAAATGCTTGCCCTTCCAATATTACGAGCTACTGAATCAATTCACGGAGCGCCGTTGCTTGTGCATTAATGGGCAGATTGTTAGTTTGCGTCAGTCCCATGGCAATGAACGAAACCATTATATTGATCTGCGCATGATCGACTTCTTATGAATGAAATCTGTCGCTGAGGGTACGTGATTAAAGGTATAGACCAGTTTTGAAAACGCCTCCATCTCAAAAAACAAAATGGAAGCTCATATTACCAATCATGTGAAAGAATATGTTTTGACCAATACGTGATGATACACATTTGGACGGGAAACCGCCTACTAATTGATATATTAGGTAAATTATTATATCTATCCGGAACAAATAGATATCGCGTACCAAGACTGGGCCACATTTCCTATCAGTTTGATGATTCCAGAACCTTGCAGTACACATCGATACTTATATACTCACAATGCAATCGCATGACCAGAAGTGGTCTATACCTTTAAGTTCATACTGCAACATTGTCAATGGTTTAAGAGAATAACAAACATAATATTTGATTGCACGTAGTCGTTGAAAGATTATGTAAAGGTTTTTTGCTGTATAAATCAGTCCATCTCTTTGCAATCCAATGAATACGTAAGTAGACCGCTATGTATTCTGCAGCACACTGTGTTATCCTGAAGATAAAGATGTTCCTACAGTTCTCACCGCTTATGTTTTAAACCACCTCTAAAGTTTTGGGAGCCCCAAATTCGCCAAAGATTTGATGGCAACATTTTGCTTGCATTGTATCATAATGTGAAATAGGATATCATTTAAGACACACTTCTGCAAATATTTCCCCCGGCAAGTGTGTTAAAAGAAATACATTGGTAAACGAATACATAATTTGGATTTTTGTTGAACGCAGAAAACCTAAATTGTGTATTCATTCATTAATGTTAGACTTTAAACACAATTTTGTTTTAATCCTGGCAGATTTAGAGGGACTTTAAGCCTAATTTCGAATTTCGAATTTTGTTTTTCGGTTTATTGTGTTTTTTCTTTCTTATGTCTGTTACATGTCCTTTTCTCTAAGCGCCATGAGCACCGAAAGGTGGACCTGTGCGCTATACAAGTAGCCACTATTATTATTATTATTATTATTAATTCATATTTGTTGAAGAAGTTTTATGAGGATTAGTTGGAGTTACATAGCATGTCAACAAATCTAAACTGCATTAAAGCTCATATTGTGCATTCTGACACATAAACACGCTGGACGAACAAACGATGTCATACTTTATACATGAAACACCTGTAAGAAGTCTTTGTTGAAGAGTGGAACATGATCATGTCAAAGACATAACGTGTATTTGTCATTAACTGATGCATAATTGCTTAAAACAGTGGTAGCCATGCATTATATTACTATTTATTTATTGCTTTAATATCTGAGTACATGTGATATTGTTACTCAATTTTGTTGCCACTTTATCTTCCAATAAGGAATCATCATAATGATTAATACATCATTTCACTGTTTTTGAATGAAATATCTGTTGCCCTGTCACACTTAATTGTTATTTAACTGATCTTTGTTAAATATCACTTTGCCTGAAAGCTGTAATGAGTTACCTTTCTTGTTTATTTAAACACACATGAGTAAAATAATACCTGGATAAATTAAAAGATACAATATAATATCCCCTTTAAGCTGTGTTTTGATATTAATTGTAGAATTATTTGATGGTTATTATAGAAATATTTGTATGAAGAATGACGTTCTTTTGTACAATGTAATCAGATCTTAACTTCATTAAAAAAGGGATGCATATATTTAAATGTCTAGTTTCAAGTATATAACAACTATAATGTCCCATATTCTATTTAATATATTTAACAGCTCGTTATTAAATGAAAAAGGTATCAGAGAATATGACAGGACTGTCAACAGTACTTTTCATATTCACCCCAATGTCGAAGTTTTCTGTTCATCAAACCTAGGGTTTAGGGACCTAGTACAAAATATACAAAAGCAGGAGATGTAGCAAGTGGATGATGTGATTGGAAAATCCATTTGATATGGTTTATCTCTTAAAAGGAATAATGATTAGTGTGATTTATTGGGACTTGTACATTTGTTTCTTCTTCAAGATATACATATTTGGTATGACTTGAAACATTATAAGATTTAACAATATAGATAAACACTAATGAAAATATAATGATCATATAAAATAAAAGTGAATAAACTGATATCTTAAAGAAGTATGTGTGTAACAGGAGTATTAACTCTGGTAGAGTACATACCAACCCTGTGTTCTGATAGTAATTCTTTTTATCATTGTAAAATATTCCTGTGCAAACTCTGCATCTGCCACCCGACCGCATCAGATTGCAATACGCCGAGAAAGAGAGAAGGGGGGAGAGAGAGAGAGATAACGGGGGAATATAGAGGGGGAGAACAGGAGAGGATAGAGAGAGAAAAAGAGAGAGAGAGGGTGTGGGGGGCACAGGTGAAAGAGAGAGAATGGAGAGTAAGATGGAGAGATAAAGACAGAAGAAGAGAGGGATAGGAGGAGATCAAAAAGATAGATTGGGACCGAGAGAGAAAAAGAGGGGCAGGATATAAATCGTCAATATTTTTAGAATTTTACCCAACCATTATTAGACTCTGAGCAAAAGAGAAAAACATAATAAATTAACAACACAGTGCCCTTGTCGACTTATAAACAAATTCAACATTGGTGGAGGGCGGCAACTTTGAGTTGGTCCTCTAATTGATACATGAGTTATGGATATCTATAATAATGATCGTATTCTCCATGTGTTTTGTGTAGGATTCATAGGTTTTCCCTCTTCTTTCCCTTCTCTTACCCCCCTTACAACCTTCGCGTGGGACCAAAGCCTAGGACCAATGACGTCAATATCTTTCATTACAGGGATCGGCAATCATGCTCGAATGCTTTCTTACTATAGTCATTCTTCATTACAGTTTTAAAGGTAGGGTTCAGCGACAGGTAAACATTATTTGTGAGCTTTTTTTAAATTCTTTTCAAGTTTGAGTGGAAGAGTATCGTATAAAAGTCCCCTGAATAAAATGATGGCTATTCAAATACCCTCATATTTGTAATAAGACAAGTAACAACTAGGTTATAAACCAGAAATAAATCCCACATGCTAGTGTAGTCCCATATACGCAATTATATGTACAATGCATATAACTACCAACAAGAGTCAATATCTTATCATTTTTATTCTAAAGCCTCACAGCATACCGATAGATTTTCCCTTCAAACTAGACACTTTCCTAGCTTCCACACATTTTCTTACACAAAACAATAGCATTACCTGATTTCAACTGTATTTATATAAGAAACAGCTGTTGATACCACGTGAGTAGGTGTTTGTTAATTTTTTTGTTTTGTTTAAGTTTTGTTTGTTTCGGAGAGAATTTGAAGGGAAAAAAATAAGTTAGGTTTGATTTTCTCTGTTTTATTTTTTTTTGTTATGTTTTTTTGTATTTATTTTGAATTATGTGCGATGTTGAAAGAAGTACTTTGATTGATTGATTAATTTTATTTACCAATAGCAATACATTTCATACAATGATTTTGCATATACAAGAATAAAAACTATTGGTTGGTAAAAGGGGCCATATAGTAGCACATGTGCTAGTCGAGCCTAATTACCCTCAAACAGCTAAACAAAGTATTTTGGTACAAATTTGTTTAGAAAACGTAACATATTAACAACAAATAATGAATTTACTATATATTATAATCGATACTTACAAAACAAGAATAGTCCGTCAACAATATCTAACGATACACAAACTAATAATATAAAAAATAAATTGTGTACATTATGCAAATTATTTAACTTGATATTTCCTTCATGACTTGTTAAACAAATGACTTGTAACAGAATTCCGAAACCTATAAAAGTAAAACATAAGTTTAAAAAAAGTAAAGTAACCTGTAAAGTAATACAGGTAATTTCGTTGTGGAGCAAACGACGAAATACGCCTATCCTCTAGCTTATCACAAGGTCAATGTAAGTAACAAAAAAACGGATTATAATATCGTGATTCCTGTTTTCATTGCATGTTGAATTAAATTGTGTTCTTTCATCGTTGTTTGCTGCAGTCGATTGTTTTTCCATCCCCCCCCAAAAAAAAAAATCGATGATATCAGTGTCAATTTTTGATTCACCCCTTAGAGGGTGATTTTGGTATTCTGTAGAAGGGATGGGAGAGGGAAAACCGAGGGGAAATCCCCTCCCACCTCCGGCCGAATGAAATGAATAGTTGTTGATAGCAACTGTCGATCTCATGAAAGAACGATAGGACCAACGCGACTAGTATGGCACAAAGCCCGCGAATATGGCTCAAAGCCCCTGAAAGCAGAATATATGGCAAATGTTTGTAACACCGCCAGGGAACTGATGGGTTGGTTCTATTCTAAAGTCTGTGGACGGAAAACAAATTATGACGCTCACGATTTTTTTAATTTTTAGAGGACCTATACAACTTGTTTATTCATTGTATGTTGGATAGTGCCCCGAAGGAGGCACTTGCAAACATGGAAATTAATTAAATATTTGTACACGACAAACTATAGAGTTGTACGTGTGTACGTCACAATCCGAAAACATTTGAGATTTTCATAGAGTTGGTGATCTCAGATTACAAAGTCTCTTATTATTGGTCCAAATAAATGTACTTCAAATTTTCGCCATTATGTTTCGCCTGTTTTTCTACTTCATACAAAATAACTCATTACTAAGGTTGTATTGCCTTTAATTCCAATATATATTTCACTCACCCCGCCAAACTTATACAATGTTTATGTTCAGTCTGTCGGTATTCTTTCGATCTGGTCAGTGTGAGACTATCTCTGTCACCATCCTTTTTCCCCTTCCCCTACCCTCCTCCCTGCCTCTACCACCCCTCTCTCTCTCTCTCTCCCTCTCTCATTTTCTCTGTTTCTCTCGCCCGCTGTTTACTCCAACCTAACAACCTAGGTAGTTTTGAACATCACAATGACAATGCGATCAATCAAAAATGTTCGTTGAGAAAATGTCACAATCATACATTCACCAAACATAATTCCAATACATGTTTGAAACACGTCTATTCCGTCATCAAAAACTAAAAATATGGAAGTTTATGAAATTATTTGTACAGAGAGAACTGGAGAGGAGCTCGCTAGACACGTCACAGTGTTGACAAATTGCGTTTCACTGATCACAATTTCAAACATTTATAGCTCTCCTATTCTTAATCGAATATTGTTCAAATGCCATTTATTTGTTTCTCTCATTCGTCTGCTAAAATTAAAACCAAGATAATTGTATGTATGAAAAACGTTGTTCATGTTGCACATACACATTGTTTTACAATGTTAGGTTTTGGAATCAACAAAAGGATAAGAAATTGGCCCAGTCTTACTAAAAAGGTCACATGTACTGTTATTAGAAATGTATAGGGCATATTATTAAGAGCCTACACAAACATGTCGTATGAAAGTTGGGTCCACAAATTTTACTTGTTACTCGTCATATTTCGAATGAGCGGGCGTTTTGAAGAGCCATCCTTTTTAGGTATATTTTCGAATATTTCTCTTCAACACTAACATATGAAATAAAAAATGATCACCAATCATATGTCAACCATTCCCAGCACTCAATCTTCCCTTCAATTTAAATAATGCAGTGTTAAAAATTCAGAAAAGGGTATTTGTGTTTTTGTTGTTGTTATTTGACTTTATTTCACACAAAAATACCAAATATTCAAGAAAGCATTGTTAACATTATGTAAATTAAACCACTGACCACCGAATTTGCGTATTACCCATATGTGTCCTAAATAAACCACACTGTGCCAGCAAGACAATGTGCTCAAGATATCGATTATTCTATATACAATTTCCAGATAATTATATAGATATATAAAGATGAATAAAGTTGCTGAGCTGTTTGTGACAATATCATGCATACTTCAAATTTAAAATAAGAATTCGATCAATATATTTATTTTGCTTGAATTAATTCGTTTCATAATACAGGTTGTTATCTTTTTAGATCTTGAACACTGAGGGTAGATTTTACAACCGATTTGATGTTTCATGAAACCAGGAAAAACAGCAATCGATACAAAGAAATTGTGTGTTTCAATAATTCCAGCAAATGCATAAATCAACATTATTAGGAGGATGACAAAGGTGTATAATTATTTATGCAACTATAACAATACAACTTACTGTGACATCATATGCAATTGATTGGTCAAACCCAGTCACGTGTGCGCTTCAATAAGTGCGACTATCAGGTATTCGTATTTCTATACTTTTGAACTCGTTTATTTTTTAGGTTATACAGTGCGTCCCAGAAAAAACGAAACCGAGAAGTATCGATGTTCTATCATAACTTAATCACAACTATAATTAATGAATGATACATATTTGGAAAGCTTAGAGTCTCCTCTTTCATTTGATGCTACTCAGATGATGCATATTTCACGCATGAGTGATTAAAAGCAATTTGAAGGAAGGAAACCAAAAAGACATTTGGCGGGCGGTATCTCAATTTCAAAGAAAAATTCACATTTCTAGAAAGTTGAGTTTTTGCCCTTTCATATGACACCTCAATCAGGAAAAATGAGCGAGGAATAACAAAGTTCTGTATGTTTAAAGTAGCCCTTACATTTTCATAATTTTAACAAACGAATTCGTTTTCACTGGGTGCCTGCCGTAGACTCTCGTCTACGGCTGATTGTCAACGAAACGGAGTTAAAGGCCCGGTCACACAGCCCTCCACGGGCGTATCGCGGCCGAATCACGGCCAAAAATTTCTGTCCGTGAAGCAGACGCTGTTGGACGCCTTTTTTTTACCCGTCGTTACACGCGGTAAGAAATTCACACGCGGTTGGCCGCGCGAAAAAGTTTTGGGCTGCCCAAAAATTTAAGGCCCGGTCACACAGCCTTTCGCGTCTGTATCGCGGGTAAAATTTCGCGATTTTTTTTTGCCCGCGGTTGCCCGTGGTGGAAAATGTGCAAAATTGGCTTACCCGCGGTTTACCCGTGGTATGCCCGCGGAACAGACGCCGGGAACTGTTCCGCGTCCTTATCGCGGGTGAAGCGCGGCGGTACCGCGGCCTGCCACGCTTACACGCGGTACACACGCTAATGCACGTGATAACAACGCGGTACAGACGCGGAACAAACGTGCTATGACCGTGCTCCACCCGCGATTACCCGCTAAAATTTCGCGTCCAATTCCGCGTGTAACCACGTCTTAACCGCGGCCGTAGCACGTCCTAGCACGTTCGTTCCGCGTCTGTACCGCGTCTTTACCGCGTGTGTACCACGTGTACCACGTGTACCGCCCGCGATTACCCGCGGTCTAAATTTTTGGGCAGCCCAAAACTTTTTCGCGTGGCCAACCGCGTGTGAATTTCTTACCGCGTGTAACGACGGGTAAAGTACGGCTGTATCGCGTCTTTATCGCGACCTCAAAGCGTCCAACAGCGTCTGCTTCACGGGCAGAAATTTTTGGCCGTGATTCGGCCGCGATACGCCCGTGGAGGGCTGTGTGACCGGGCCTTAAGACCGCGGGTAATCGCGGGCGGTACACGTGGTACACGTGGTACACACGCGGTAAAGACGCGGTACAGACGCAGAACGAACGTGCTAGGACGTGCTACGGCCGCGGTTAAGACGTGGTTACACGCGGTAGGACGCGAAATTTTAGCGGGTAATCGCGGGTGGAGCACGGTCATAGCACGTTTGTTCCGCGTCTGTACCGCGTTGTTATCACGTGCGTGTGTAGCGTGCGTGTTAGCGTGTGTAACGCGTGTAAGCACGGAGCGGTTATGATTTCTACAGCCCGGTTCGGCTGCTTTATTATACCCGTGGTAGGCCGCGGTACCGCCGCGCTTCACCCGCGATAAGGACGCGGAACAGTCGCCGGCGTCTGTTCCGCGGGCATACCACGGGTAAACCGCGGGTAAGCCAATTTTGCACATTTTCCACCACGGGCAACCGCGGGCAAAAAAAAATCGCGAAATTTTACCCGCGATACAGACGCGAAAGGCTGTGTGACCGGGCCTTAAGTCTTTTGTTAATTTCGTTTATTGATACGGCAGGCAGCCAGTGAAAACGAATTCATTTAATACAATTATGGAAATGGAAGCATTACTTTAAACAAACAGAACTTTGTTATTCCTCGCTCATTTTTGCTGATTGAGGTGTCATATGAAAGGGCAGAAACTCAACTTTCTAGAAATGTGAATTTTTCTTCGAAATTTAGATACCGCCCGCCAAATGTTTTTTTGGTTTCCTTCCTTCAAATTGCTTTAAATCACTCATGCGTGAAGTATGCATCATCTGAGTAAAATCACATGAAAGAGGAGACTCTAAGCTTTCCAAATATGTATCATTCATTAATTATAGTTGTGATTAAGTTATGATAGAACATCGATACTTCTCGGTTTCGTTTTTTTCTGGGACGCACTGTATTGTGGGAAACGTGAAAATCATGCGAGTCAATTCGAAAAATGACAATCATAAATGCAAGTACATAGACTCAAATAACACGTATAAGCAGTTATTTTGCAGAAACACGTTCGTCATTGACAACTAACAAATAGGTGTGGTAACCACATAGTAAATGAGTAATTATCAATATATCAGTCGCAATCCCAAACATATTATCCCAACCCTAAAAATACTGTAAATTGTGACATCAATATCTTCACAGTACATGCATATAATAATAAACGTGTTAGGGTTTTCTCATACCATATTATATTATATCCTGAAAGCGTCTTAAAAGTATAATAATGAACATTACGTTAGTTAACTCTCTAATTAAACAATAATTGTTGCAATTGAAATTGGACTCTAATCCGGCCTCTCTCAGCTATCACTCTGCAGCTACAACAGCCGCAGAGCTACAAACACATCCTCTAGCTCCCAAGATCATACAACTTGACCTGACACGAACAGTCTGCTGACCGCAGATAGACTGACCAACTAGTTTAATGACCAGAAGTCCATGACAGTTCACCTCACTATCAATATACAATAAATCATTAAAACGTTCTTACAATGTATAGATAATGATAACTCATTGAATTTCTTATACAAACAATGAAATATTCCCAAACGGCAAAATCATTATACAAACGATACCTGCACCAAATAGTGCACATTGAATATACAGTAATTAATAGTACCACGGAGTTGTAATGGGAAAAAAAACTTAACCTTTACCACATTCTAGCATTCTGGTATAACATTCCTATAAATTACCACACAATTATGAAATGTACCACTATTGTAAATGCCAGCTGTTAGCACAAACGTATATCACGTTTTGTCTAATTGGTTGTAATTCCAAAATAAAACCACAACTTAAACATTAACAGTTAAATCTAAAATCGAATAATCTCTTGTCCAGAAATCATTCTGATCTTTATTTTCTGAACGACATCTTCTCTTCCAAGTAACAAATAAACATTTTGTAGAAATATATTCAAAACCTTCAACTTTAGTTCAAACATCAATGTTTTCTACAACTAACAATTAAGGAAAACAACTAACTTTTCCCCAGATAAACACGTGAAACACAACACTAGGGCAAAACTCAGAACACGCCCTTGGACACATAATATTACCAAACCGTGAAAAGATTCATTGTGTGCATGATATGTACATTGCTAGATCAGGTGGATGTTTACCTGCGTGTTCACCTGTACCTACCACGACTACTCTAATCGAAATATCCCTCTTCTCCCGGTTTGAACACAGTAATCCTCTGAATTAACACAAAATAAGTATTAAACTTTTATAGAAACCTTATCTACTCATTTGAACAAACTATATACAGCGTTTGTTAAATATCAATTCTTCCTTTCTTCGGAATCAGAAATAGATGATATCACAATTTAATTTTTTTTTAAAATAATGTGATTTTATCACAAAACTGAATTTCATCCAAAACATTATTTTCCATATACTAAAATGGGGGAGGTGTCTTTTTATGTAACGTTCGAGAAATGTACAAGAAAAATATATTGTGCATAGGAGAGACTTATATCTCTTTTCGATGAAAAGTTATAGCAACCCAAAGTTATTGATTTGATTTCCCCAAAAAAGATATTGTTGTTGCCCTTACGATTATTAATTGTATGAAAATAAGTATCTGTATTAATGAAGTGAGGATGTTTTAAGTGAGTTTGAATCGAGTGTTAAAGCTTAATGTGAAGTAAAACCTCAAATCATTATGGATTCGGTGACTCATGATAAATAACAAAAATACCTTTAAGTTGATATAAATTCTATTGTTATGGTAGTGTGTTGAATATAAATGTTGAGCCGAATATTTTTTTTTTTTTGGTTTTTATATTTTCCTTTTCCTAGTAATCGGCCATTTCGTTATTATAGTTTTTGTATTGAAGTGTTTTGGTCGTAAGCGTAATTCCTCTGTCGCCGAACATAATATTCCTTTTAAAATATGTGCAGTTTAACCGTTCGTGAGTGCTTGCGTGCGTGTTAGCTGACAACTGTCCCCACATAGCTTACTTTTTATTACGTTAATTATTACGTTAATTACAGTTACCGATTAAACCTCCCAATTCAGCTGTTCTCAGAACGTCATGTAAATCAGCTACACTACGGGTTGATCTATCCATCCATTTCGCAAGGCATTCCCTCGTTGCCTCCTCATAGTCGATGTGATACGTTGTCACAATATTCCTGGCCTGGTTATGCCTGATTCCAAGCTTTTCGCTTAACTTGTCGTAGGCGTAGGCGGGAACGCATTTTGCCAAGTTATTTAGTATTTCGTCGCTCACTTTCCTATTTGAATATATAAAAGAACATATATGAGTAAAGAAATGAAGATCGTAACGTCATACAACCTTCGTTTTGTGACGGGACTTTGTTCCCAGCACTCAGTTTCGATGCAATTATTTGTATTAGTGTGTATATTTTTGGTTTAATTTTACCATGTATTATTTCCTTTATAAAAAGGGCAGCTTAGTAGGAATTTCAAATCCATATATGTATTCACTATATGAATTGTTATGTACTCTTAATTTAAAGTTCTTAGATTATAATCTTAGTGAGCACAAAAAAAAAATGTAAACACATAAACATGGGGGGGGGGTTGTGTGCACTAAAATTCCTTTGCCAAGAGGGGTGTCTGAACACTTAAAAGACCCCATGTTTGCCAAGGGGGGTGTGTGTGAACACCTAAAACACCCCTTAGATACCTCTTGACTCCTAAATACAGTTATAAACTTGTAAAATTACTATTTCTAGATTTTGTTTTACAAAATTGATACTAATGTTCAAATTGTCATCTTTACGTAGTCAAATATGGCGATTTTGCAACATACTTTGCTGTTGTGTGTGGTGGTCTGAATGTTCATTTTAAAGCGACGGCGCCCCCTGCGGTGACTCGACATCTGTTGTTTTGTTGATCTCGAAAAGAGCGCCCTCACAGGCATCGCGGAGTTTTTTGTTTATATCACGGGAACCCTCACTCAGATCTTGTTTGGTAATAAATGAAAATATGTTAACGTCAGTTCATAGCCAGAAGGGCACTAAGCTATGATCTTTAATACATAGTAACGCCCTTCTGTATCTGAACACAAGACATGTTTCCTCTCTTAAAATGGAGGCAAGAAAATATTTGCCACGTGTGGTCCTAGTACGTCAATGCACAACGTGTTATGTTATCAATGCTCATGGTAGGAATAGTCAATTATAAAACTCCTTTTCATAAACGTATTTTGTTCTTTACTCCCTCCCCTTTCATTTTTGCTATACAAATCGAGGTGGCTAGCCAAATGTTTTGGGGGCTTCATCCCCCCCTCCCTTTTTTTTTCTTACACCTATGATTTCAACTTAAGCCAACAATATATCCATTATTATTATCTTAAGTCTATAATCGTTATCAGGACACCTCGTGCACTAATGATAATAATTGAGCTAAAATATAATACGTTTTACGTATGAAGTTGGTTACATCACCCTCCCATATTACCATGATTATGACAAATGTAGATAATGTTTACTTACTGTAGATGATATCATGTTCTTTCCGCAGTTTTTTCTTATTTTCCTTGAGAAAGGCTTGTGTCCAGATTCCGTTGGCGGCAGAAGTCTTCTCTTCTAGGGAACAATCTCGTTGGAGCAATGTAGCGAGAATAGGAATGCCTCCCTTTTCTACTATGAGCCGTTTGTTGTTGTCATTGATTGCCAGGTCATCTACTGATTGAACTAACTCCTCTGCACTAAGAGAAACCACGTACACACCGTTCTTCTTGGATGATTTTCGTGTTGCCTTGGCCTTATGTGCAGGATCAGAGAGACATTTCTCCAAAAGCGAAAGTAGTGATACGATACAGACGTAGTTGGTGAGAAGCTTGTCGGCCTCTTCTTTCTTCACCAGCTTTGCCAACGTCATGAATGCTACTGTCTGTGTCAAGCTCTTTTCCGACTCGCCAAACTTTTGCAAGGCTGGAACGGCCTGGTGATGTTTAGAAGCCAGAGAAGGCACTTTTCTGCAGGCGTTGTAAAATATACTCATTGCGTCAAACATCGTGTCATCTACCCATTTGTTCATCGCCTTATCAGTCTCCACGAGATGTAACAACCAATCGACAATCAAAGAAAGGCACCCATCTTCTTCCATTTGTAAACAGAAGTAATCAGACATGTACGTAAAATTCATGGCCGAACCGAGCAGTGCGACATAAAACTTGAACATTTGTGTGGTATCATGAGATAGTTCTTCTCGTTCATTAGCCTCTTCAATTTTCTGTAACATACCTCCCTTTTTCCACGTATAAGCAAAACATTTGCAATAGTCTGTGTTAATGCCCAAACCATCCCCTAGAGCGTTCCGATCAATGTTGTGGTGACGTGAAACCATGTGAGTGTCATGCATTCTTTCAAGACACAATGTGCAGGGGAAACCTTCACAATCCTGAATGTGCTTGATACTGGCTTTGACAAGAGTTATACATTTGTTAACCTCGTCACTGAACCCTTCGATCCGTTTTGCTTTAACAGCTGCAAAGTCAGCGGGAAGATATGAAATGTCAGTCAATGTCCTCGAAGCATCGTTAGTACTCGCAGAAGATGCCATGTTTATGACAAACCATCAGACACTGTCAAATAAACAATGCATATAGACAAATATTTACTTAAATGGGTGAACGCGGTGGTTAACACCAAAATAGGAATTCAGTGATGACGTGAAATGGTTATCCACAATGCATACATATTCATCGTGTTTTACTATTGAATCCTGATTGTCCACTGGCGGTAGTTGTCTTTGGGGGTAATTCTTCAGGGGATATTTTATCGGGGGGTAATTATCCTTCGGGTGGTATTGTCCTCGGGAGGGGGGATAATTCTCCGGGAGCTAATTTTCCGGATGGAAGGGGGGGGGGGGGTTGTACTTGGGTGTAGTTTTCCGGGGGTGATTGCCCAGGGGTCAATTGTCCTAGAACCATTTTGGACGGTGCGAGAAAAGGTCTCACAGAGACCTGGGAACGTGATGACTAAAAATTGAGCCTTACTCAAGCTGCTGGTCGTACGACACAATGTCATGCTCATGTGGAAGTTGCCCCAAAGTATATTCTAACCGTATCATGAAGATACGTATTCCTTACTGCGGTCGGGGGGCATGTGCACCCTGTGCCCCCCCCCCCCCCCCTGGATCCGTCCCTGAGAGGACCTATGAAACTGTGTTATTCATTATATATGTTGTGTAGTGCCTAAGGAAGAAGGCACTTGCAAACATGGAAATTAATGAAATATTTGTACACGACAAACGAGAGAGTTGTCCGTGTGTACGTCACATCCGAAAAAATGTTCATAGAGTTGGTGATCTCAGATTTCAACGTCTCTTATTATTGGTCTAATTTACTTCAAATTGTCGACATTTTGTTTCGCTACTTCATAAAAATAAACCGATAACAAAGATTGGGTTGCCTTTTAATCTCGTTTATACTTCATTCACCCCGCCAAACTTCTTCAATTTAATGTTCGGTCTGTCGGTGTGCTTTCGTTCCGGTCAGTGTAAGTATCTCTGTTACCACCCCTTCACCCTCCCCTTACCTCCCTCCCCCTTCCACCTCTCTCTCTCTCTCTCTCTCTCTTTCTCTCTCTCTTTCTCTCTCTCTTTGTTTCTCTTTACCGATTTTTACTTCAAACTAGCAACCTAGGTCGTTTTGGGCATTAAATGAGAATGCGATCAATCAAACATGTTCGTTGAGAACATTTCTAATCATACATTTTCCCAATATAATTATCGCAAACATATTTCTATACAAACCCTGTATGAAAACAAGTCTATTCTGTTTTCAAAAAAACTTTAAACATGAAAGTTTATGAAAGTGTATGTACAGAGAGAGCTGGAAAAAAGCTCATCAGACTCGTCACAGTTTTGACAATTTGTGTTTCACTGATGACAACTTCGAAAATGCATAGTTTTCCTATTCTTGATCGGATATTGCTCAACGTTTCACCTATCTGTTTATCTAATTTGTCTGCTTATATTTAAACCAAGATAACTTTTATTTTAAAAAAAAGGGTTTATGTAGCACATACACATTGCTTTACATTGTAAGGTTTTAGAATCATCAAAATAATAAGAAATTGGCCCGGTCTTGCTAAAAATCACCGGCGTACTGATGAATGGCTTAGTGGGGGGGGGGGGGGAGGGGTTGGGGGAGGGAGTTAAATCCCAAAATACATTTCAAACGTGTTTTATTTCTAATTCAAAACCAGTGATTTACGAATGTTGCTCAAATAACATGATTTTGTTTCCCTCACTTTGTGCTCATTATGCTAGAGGCGGAACACTGTGCCCCCCCCCCCCCCCCACATTTTTTAGGTTCTCCCAAAAACCTTTTTTTACGTAGGACAAGTGCCCCTCTTCTTTTTTAATAACTGACATTTTCCTTTCTTTTCATCTCCGGTGAGTACACGTCTTTTCAGGTGCGAAAAAAATTCCCTTTTCACCTCTGATATGTTTGTCCTTTATTACTTTGACTCGAGCCCCTTTTCATTTTCAATGAGTGTACTTTTTCCTTCGTAGTAAGAACCCCCTTCCTTTTCTCTTAAATGCCATTTTTCACCTCTGATAAGTGCCTCTTTAACTATGACACGTTCCCCTTTTCCTTTCTAATCAGTACCTATATATTCTTCGAATAAGTGCCCTTTTCCTTTTTTTTTTTTTACATGAGCCTCTCCCCCTTTCCAAAATGCCCCTTCTAACATTTGATAAATGCCCCTATTAAAATCTGCATTTTTCCTTCAACAGATTCCCCATTTCCATTCTTACAAGTGCCTTTTTCAATCTCTGTTGATTGTCCCTTCGGATAAGTGCCTACTTTTCCTTTCTCCATAACATGCACCCCTAAAGCGACTTAGAGCCCCCTTTTCTTTAACTTACCCTAGAGCTTGCTCGCTACGCTCGCTCGCAATTATGGATGTTATAATTATGTTTCTTACAAAAGAATTTGTCAGGCTTTCTTATAAAAAGGGTTTTGTTTCTTCTTCTTGTTAAGATGTAACGTTTCGCACTGGAACCTCACAAATCTTTAAATTAGAAAATAAATGAAAATGAAGATTGGTTGTTGTTGTTATTATACTTTATTTCACACAAAACGACACAACAGTCTTTGAAATTTCGTCAATACAATGTTAAATAAATCAACGACAAATTAATTATCATAGTTCCTATTAGTATATTACAGAGACCATCAAGATATCGATTATTGAGTATACATTTTTCACAACAGTCTTTGAAATTTCGTCAATACAATGTAAAATAAATCACCGACAAACTAATTACCATAATTCCCATATTACGGAAATCTTCTAGATGTCGATTATTGAGTATACAATTTTCACACAATTATATAGATATACATACATTGCTTTGTTTGACTTTGAGGTTTCAAGTTGCTGTGCTGTTTTTTACAATACCAGGCATACTTAACAATTCTGTGATCAAATATTGTTTATTTTGATTGAATATATTCGTTTGGTTTCGTAATACAGGTCGTTTCCTATCTAGATCTTGAACACTGAGGATACCTTTCAAAACCAATTTGATGTTTCATTAGACCAGAAGAAAACAATCGGCAATCGATAAACAGAAATGGTGTGTTTCAACAATTCCAGTAAATGCGTGTATCAAGATGATATGGAGGATAACAAAGGTGTATGCATATTTCATGTTTTTCAGTTTTCAAAATGGTTGTAAAGTAATAACATAAATATATATATATACAAACGTACATTACTAAACTTGACTGTTCGTCAACAAGAGAATCAAGGTTCATATATTGATTTCTAGGTGCCTTTATGATTTTTTTAAAAATCACCAGATGATCGTAGAAGGGAGAAACAAATCCTAGACAACAAGATTTGGGTACAAGAATGCTGCAATCGTTGATAATTTCATACTATACCAAGACATAGAAACACATGGATGGAATATGATTAAAACATTGTAACAATAAATCAATGCAAAATGAGTGGCCTAGAGGTGAACTAACATTAACGTTTATGTTTAAATGTTAGGGTTCGTTGCTCGAAAAGACACACTTCCTCTACCCCTCCCCTATAAACTATCTTTCTCTCCATTATTAGGAAATGATCGTAGGCAGGGCATTTATATATCTAAGTACCATATCATAAATTCCTTTCACCATTTTGTTTCTTCATTTTTTGTCTCGACAACACTCACTCATCAAAGCCATGAATCCTTCACACAAATACATGTATATTCATACCACAGCTTCATACCATATATACATTCCTTAGAACACACACCCACCCAAGTCGACATATGCATCTCCCCACACATACTTTTGATGTATATATACTACTGCTACAAACAATATATCTACAAGTTATTTCTTTAGAACACACACCTACCCATGTCCTCACATACATCCCCTTCACAAATATATTTATATATATACTACTGCTACAAGAAATATATACACGTTATTTCTTTAAAACAAACACATACAAATGAAGATACATTAAACTACTGCGAGAAAAAATATCTACAAGTTATTTCTGTAGAACACACACCTACCCATGTCCTCACATACATCCCCTTCACAAATGAATAAACATTATGCCACAGCTACATACTATGTATACGTGTTATTTCCATAGAACACACATCCACCCAATCCTACGTATGCATCCCCAACACAAATATATTTACATATATAATACTGCTACAAGAAATATATACACGTTGTATCCTTAAAACAAACAACCAACCAAGAGTGCGAGAAAATTTAGAAAATAATGTACATACATAAACGCTCCATAATAATATTGATAGTAGTAACATTTATATATCGCTTAAATAATAATGTTTCTAATCGTGTACTAGTATTGCCACGGCATAAGCCGAGCCGCCCTGATAAGGCTCTCTGACATTCGAGGAATTTATATCTGCAATGTATCCATTAACATCACCTGGGTGGAGAGTGTCAACATGTAAATTAATATCTTGACAAAGGATATTAGTGCCGCAGAGGGACTTTTTCGCAAACCATGTGATCCACATTTCAGTGATATACCCACTAGACCGCGACACCTCGATTGATATCAACGCATCTGAGGAGAATGAGGACCATACATGCTACAGAAGATGCTACAAGAAAATTGCGAGGCCAATGTCGTGCTGAGTAACTGCACATTATTCTTGCGTTATATACCTCAAGCCAGGAAATCTTGTAAATTTTTATTGTGGTATTCCTAGCCAAACCAGTGTTAGCAAATTATGACTTACTGCAACAAAATAAGCAAAGGGCTGACAATATTTATTTAACCCTTTGGTTCCTGTATTACCCTCTCTGCACGGTTGCTCATCATCCACATGTGCACTTTCGCACATAATAATAGATACCAAAAACCAAAATATTGCTTTCGGGCAAAATAATGCCTTTGCAATATTACCTATCTCCGGTCTTGATTAGATCCATGCCAGTCATTTTACCACCGGTATAGATCAAATTTGCAAAGGAAGAGTTCAATATTCTCGAAGTATTTAGTATATTATATCAAATTATAAAAAGATTGAAAAGGGTATTAATTGTGTGGAATTATAAAGTGTTAACTTCATCATCATCATCATTATACTAATCACTTAATTTAGTTTCTCAAGAGCAGCAGCAAGCGATAGCACATCAACAAAGGGGACCTTAAGATCGTCTTTCATAGACTGGTAGAAAGCTTGTGGGACTGTGATCAGTAGTTTCTTTAGTTGCAGTAATTGGGTTCCATTGAGATTTTCCAAAGATTTGTTACGTGTTGCTACGTTGTTAGCTAAAAGCCAATCCTGGACCTTCTTGGAATCCCATCCGGGTACTTGGGATTCCACTGGAGGGGGTTTCAGTTCTTGCTCTAGGGACGGGGGACCTTTCGAGTAAAATAGAGCAAAAGTAAAGAAACGAAACTCATTTTTAAATAAATATATATAACGAAATATCACAAAATATGGCCTTAACCACCGACAGAATTATCATTGGCCATGACATTATTCGCGATGACATCATTCGCGTATGAGAAGTCTGCAAAGCTGATAAAGTTTACTTGAATTCATACGACTTGCTTTTTTCCAGCTATGTTAAATTTTACTTGCTGTCACTGGAATACATTTCTATATGAAAATGTTTTAATTGTAAGTATACATATATAATTTTAACGATGCTAATGCTTCTTCGTATTATGCCATATACCATATAATATCTTAATACTAATATTGTAATAAAGAAGCATGCAAGAGTATGAAGTAAACTAGAAGGTGAGTGATTTATTGAAAAAATGATATATACAAATCCCACAGAGTAGCCACTTATCATTAATTATATATTAGGGTTTGCGGGAAAAAAATACTTTCACACTCTCTTTCTCTCTCACTCTCTTCTCTCTCTCTAGCTTTCTCCATAATTTCTCCTCTCTCTCACTCTCTCTCTCTCTTTCTCTTATCTCTCTTTATCGATATCTACATCTCTCTATGCACATATATATATATATATATATATCAATATCAATATCTCTCTACCTCACTCTTTACAGTGTAAGTGACATACCGGGAGCAGAGTTCACGTTCTGGACCGTTTCTTTCTGCACTGCGAATTCTTTCTGCACTGCGAATTCTTTTTCGATGATGGTGGAGAGTACCTCGGAGACAAGCTCGGCTTGCTGAACGATGTAGTAGATCTTCCCTGCCGTGATTCCGCCTAGCCAACCAGAGGCTTTGAAGTCATTACTCACCTTCACAGGGATGATCTTCTTCTTGCATTCGTAAGCATAAGACGCTTCTGAAAACATGACATATAAGCATCAAATTGAAAATTCGATTATAATGAAAATGTCGGGTTGTCGTTAAAAAATAAAGGTAAATATTAAAAAAGCTCTCTATTTTTTTTCAATGTCAGGTGTAAAATGTGAAAGGAAAAAGTTTTTTCAGGTGATTCTACATTCACAATTAGGCAACAAATGGCTTTTTTTTAAATATGGACCCAGCTTTCATGCCACATGTGTAGTCCCATATATTCAGTTATGTGTGCCGCGCATGTGACTGTGCGTATCCTCGAGTCACACTCTTATCATTTATCTTATCATTTTGATGATTTAAAATCCCAACACTTTACACCTAATCGAACTTTCGATCTTTTACTCAGTCTCATTTATATACAAGGACATCGCATAACCAGAACTCAATGGCAGGTTATAGGTTAAAAAAGGCACAGTAGTGGTCTCTGATAGAGAATTCGACACCATTCAGGTGTTTACCTAACAGGTGTTGTCAATCACTAGGATTAGCCTTCAGTTTTATGACCAACAGGCCTTATGTAATGCTTTGCATAATGCTTTGCATTCCCCCATATGGTAAAGTGAATATGTTTAGTGTTCCTCACCCGAAGACTCTCCAAGAGACTAGGGAATTTTTCTTCATTTAACCACGTGTATGTTCAGTGCAGACTTGTACACCCAATAATAGTGTTTCCCTCAAGTCTGGTGTCATCGAATTATGAACTTCTGCACATGGAAACTGACGACTGACATTGATCAGAAGAAGAGGTAAATCTGTTCTCACCTGTACGGCAGTCTTGACTATCTTGGTAACCACGTGTGATACAAGCTATGATCATATCAGCATTCTCTACGGCTTCTGCCATTGCACCGATTTTATCACCCTCTGAAATAAGAATATAGATGCACAAGGAGAGAAAAGAGAAGAAAATGAGGAGCAAGAGAGGAGAAGAAGAAGAAAAAGAAGAAAAGAAGATAAAGAAGAAGAAAGAAAAAGAAGGAACGAAGAAGGAAGAAGATGAATCATGTATAATCAAGCTCCAGCTTTAGGGAGGAAATCTGAATTATATGCAATCACCTGCTCGAGCCACCTTCGTAATTCCAAAGCTTGTATTATTTATTGCTACTTTGAATGAAAGACGAAAACTACACATGCATTTATATAATAACACTGCCAAATTCACATCATATTCAAAAGTTGTCATTCTTCCAAAGAGAAGTGTCTGCAAATAAACTTACTCATGTGGTCTTCATCCATCCACACGTTGTAGCCTCTTTTGCGCAGCTGTTCTTTGAACTCTCGCATCACAGGTTTGGACGGGTGTTCCCATTTGTAGCTGAGCATGATGTGTCCCCTGGACTTCGCACTGTCCGACGTCGCCTTCTGCGGTGACTCGATATCTGTTTTCCTGTGCATCAGGCCTTCGGGAAGTTTGGATTCGTAGATCTCAAAAAGTGCGCCCATACAAGCATTGCGGAGTTTTTCGTTTTTACTCTGGGAATTTTCCGTCAGATCTTGTTTGGGGATAAAAGAAAATATGATATAGTCTGCTTATAGCCAGAAGATTACACACAAAAGTCCCTTCTATCTCTGAACACAAGACATGTTTCCTCTTTGACAATGAATACCAATTAAAAAAATTGCTTCATGTGAGCCCGGTACGTCGGTGCACAACGTGTTGTGTTGTTGATGCCCATGATGGGAATATTCAATCTTAAAACCTGTCCTCATTAACTGATTTATTGTGTTTATTCATCATAGCAAAATCTCAAAATACGACTGTTACCCCTACCTTCCCCTACCTTATTCTTGTTATACATATCGTGGTGGTTACCCACAATTTTTTCGGAGGGCAGGGCTCCCCTTTGATTTCTTTCACCTATGATTTAAACTTAAGAACAAACTAAATCCATCATAGCTTTTCAATTTCTGTTATCGTTATGAGGGCACCTTGTGCGCGAATGGTAACAATCTAACTAAAACAACATACTTTGGCGTAAATATAGTGCGCGCCCTAATGTACATGATGATGAAAAAATGTGAAGAATGTTTACTTACTGTAGATAATACCCTGTTCTTTCCGCAGTTTCACTTTATTTTCCTTGATAAATGCCAGACTCCAGATCCCACTGGCCGCAAAAGTCTTCTCCTCCACGGAACAATCTCGTTTGAGCAATTGAGCGAGGATAGGAATGCCTCCCTGTTCTACTATGAGCCGTTTGTTGTTGTCATTGATTGCAAGGTCATCTACAGCTTGAACTAACTCCTCCGCACTATCATAAATCTCGCTCACAATGTTCTTGTCGGATGTATGTGGTCTTGTATATGTTATTTTATGTTCAGGATTGGAGAGACATCCCTTCAACTGCGAAAGTAGTGTTACGATACAGATGTAGTTGGTGGAAAGCTTGTCTGCCTCTTCTTTCTTCACCAGCTTTGACAATATCATGAATGCTTTTGTCTGAGTCAAGCTATCTTTCGACTCGCTAAACTTCTGGAAGGCAGGCACGGCCCGGTGGTGCTTAGGAGCCAGATACGGCACTTTTCTGCAGACATTGTCAAACATGTTTATTGCATCAAACATCATGTCATCTACCCATTTGTTCATTGCCTTATCATCCCTCACGAGGTGTAAAAACCAATCCACAATCAAAGACAGGCACCCATCTTTGTCCATTTGTGAACAAAAGTAATCAGACTTGTTCGTAAAGTTCCAGGCGGAACAAAGCAGATCGATATAAAATGTAAACATTTGTGTGGTCTCATGTGATAGGTCTTTTTGTTGATCAGCGTCTTCAATCTTCTGTAACGTATCTCTTTTTTTCCACGTATACGTAAACATTTTGCAGTAGTCTGTGTCAATGCCCAAGCCATCCCCTACAGCGTTCCGATCAATTTTCCTGTTACGAGAAACTGTGACGATATCGTTTATACTTTCAAGACACGAGGTACATGGGAAACCCTCACAATCCTGAATGTGCTTAATACTGGCTTTGACAAGAGATAGACATCTGTTGACCTCGTCACTGAACTCTTCGATCCGTTTTGCTTTAGCAGCTGCATAGTCAACGGGAAGTATATGTGAAATGTCAGTCAAATTCCTCGAAGCATCGTAAGTACTTGCAGAAGATGCCATGTTTATGACGAACCATCAGACACTGTCAAATAAACAATGCAGTTTATCACAATATTTATATGATTGGTTAAACATGGTGGTATATATCGAAATAGGAATTCAAGGATGACGTGAAATGGATATCCACAATACAAACATATTCCGCGTTAGGCATATTTACATCAGCATATTTTCATTTTCACTTTCATTCATAATCTTCATTATCATTAACATCATTACCTTCATCACCATCATCAACAGCATCACTATCACCATTTTTTCCTTTCGTCTTACCTCCCCCCCCCCCCATCCTTTCCCCGTGCTATCACGCTATCAAGCCCTTCTTCTTTTTCCACTTTATTTGTAAATAATTTGTTGTATTGAGTTATCAGTTACAATTTTGTTTCATTGTCATCATTTAAAGGTATTACAAAGTTTTGGTATGCGGTCATAAATTTGGTTCAAATGAACATATTGGAAACATGCGATCCTACAATATTCAGTGATCGTTGTCGCGGTTGAAATCGAGTCTAAAGTGATGAAATTGTAAACTCTTTTCGTTGTATAGCTCCCTCTCAAAGTCAATATATTAATTTAGCTATAAAACAATGTTTCTTGACTAAACTCGACCAATTGGCTGTACCCATTTGGAAATTATATATCGCAACTACATATTCTGAGATTTTCATAGTCGCAGCTACCATTGTATGGCCGTAGGCGCTGTTTTAAAACTATCGAAATTTAGCGGGAGCACCGGTAAATTTTATATTCAAGTTTTTCTCAAAAGCAGAAGTGTTTTAGGGGCTACATTTTCTAGTGCTAATATAATACTACTACAGGGGCATACAAATATTTCAAAATTGTGAAAAAATCACTATTTAGCAAATTTTAAAGAAATTCCCAAACTTTGTATGACCTTTAATATAATCATTTTGTAATCACGCTAACAAAAAAAGAGATATTTGGTGTGTACGCGTGCGACCTGGGGTCTGTGACGTAAAGAAGTATGCATATTCATGTCGCCACTAAATGGGTTGCCAACACATGCTACCATTTCCAGACAGAAAATAAACTACTTTAAATGACGATTTTTTTTTTTTTTTTTTTTTTTTTTTTTATTTTTTATTGTTTGTTTTTTTTTATTTATTTATTTATTTGTTTTTTTTTTTATTTTTGTTGGGGGGAGGGAGGGACACTCCAATATATATCAACTGCCATTACATATTAGTACTTTTTCACAAATCAATCTCAATTCCAAATCTTCTTTTGCATAGGTTGACATGTAATTTGTTTGGGTGTTAAGGGTATGTCAGGCTTTGGTTTCCAGTCACCAATTGATTATGTTTTGATTTTTTCAATTCGAGTTTTATTTATGTTATACATGTATTTATTTATTATCTAATAATTATTGTTTTAAGATCAATGATAATTGCCCCATAATGTTAACAAAAAAATTCATGAAATTCGAATGAATCAGGAAGAAAAAAATCGAAGCGTAATGTATGCCTAGCCTAATACTTCTTAGTCATTTTTGTCCCCAGCCATTGGGATTGTGCGTGACGGGGATCGGATTTCTGCGGTGTGTGTGTTTGTGTGTATGGCTGTGCGTGTGTGTGTGTGCGTGTGTGTGTGTGCGTGTGTTCTTGTGTACGTGTGGGGTGGTGTTCTGTTTGGGATCATATTGCTCCGATTGTCTCATTTTCGCTCGCGTGAACATTGCCAGCACAAACCACTGATCTCTACCTCCTGTACGGATCATCGCCCATTCCCACTCATTATACGTTACGAACTATAGGCTGTATTGTCTGACCGTTCATGAATATTCATGTTTTTGCTTACCTCGGCTAAATGTTTGCTTGTACTAAATTGAAGAATTACGGTGGGGGGTTGGATGAAATGGACATAATGAAATAGGCAGAAGTGATCTATGATAATTCATGCTTTTTATGTTTCGTGTGCTCGACCTATAATCTTCAAATCGCTTGGCAAACTGAGTCCAAAGTTAGACTTGTTTCACATGTGTATTTTAGGCAATGACGAGCTTGCAACCTATTTTGAAAAATTACGGTGGGTGAACTTTCAAAAGTCAATGAGACATGAGGGCTCCAATAAGAGAGCTAGTGATAACGTACGTCGGGGTGGATGTGCTTTTCGTTTTAACAAAAAATGAATTGTTAACGATTTTTTTTGTAAACGTCCATAGGCTAACATGTTAGGCTGCTGACTCTGACCCTGCTCTGACGATAGGGGGCGTTGTGAAATGAGACTAAACGGAGCAATATGTGAGTAGTATTAAGGGAAGGGGTTATAATTTGTTTCATATTAAAACTGATTTCATTCCGAAAAATCGATCGTAGTTTGTGAATCGTACATATATGGAAACGTTTCCTTGTATTTGTCTCATAAAAGAAGTTAACCAAAAATTGACTCCCACACGGTGTTGAGTGCTCCGGGGTCACAGGCCACTGGCTTAATCGGGCAGGTAGTTCCATTATGTGAATGGGTAAATTAACTATTAGAAAATGAGGGGACACATTACATTGTATAATAGGGACACACATTGTATTTATTGTGCAGAACATACTCTTTTATTGACTTACTTATTGCATGAAACTATAAAACCAAAATGCATTGTGTATTCTAACAATTGGAGTACAAAGAATAATAACAGGTGAATGAAATGCATAAACACCACAAAAACCTGGGGAGGAAGCATTCATACATTTGAATACATATAGTTGATAAACGACTCCGATGAAACTATTAAACCAAAATGAAATTTTCGTTCTGGCAATTGGAGTACAAAGAATGATAGCAGGTGAATGAAATGCTTCAACAGCAACACAAACACCTGGGAAGCTAGGAAGCATCCATACATTTAAATAATTTAGTTGATAAACGACTCCGCACGTGGACGTTTGTTGGAGCAGAAAGCAGTGGATTCTTAACAACACGAACCCATTTAACAGAATGTCGGAACGTAAATTAAATTTGGCGCGGTTGGAAAATGCATCTTTCTACCTTGCGACTTTAATGGTACGATCCAGTAAATTAAAACAGTAAAAATGCTCTTATTTTAAAATTACTCATTAAATAAACCCAAAACATCAGTGATATCAGAAAAAATATGGTATATCTTACTAATAATTAAAAAAGATGTATAAACATTGTGAAAAGTGTCGCATCTTACGATAAAAGACACCGATTTAGCGAAGATGACGTCAATAGTGCGCTTAAAAGGTCAATTCAGACGCTGATAAGTTATTGGTCCAGCATTTTTGTTTTCTTTATTCCGACAAAATTATACAATCAATCAAAACAAGTTTAATACCAGAAGAAAGCTAACGATTAGTATTTTTATTAACTGCTTGCCCAAAAGTCGCTTGACCACAGTGAAACGAGTGAGAGCTTGCGAGAGCGGCCAAAGTGTGATTGAAACTCGCTATTTGCTCTTCTTCAACGCAAAAAGAGACGACATTGTGATGGATAAATGTATTTTTTCCGACAAAAGTACAGAAAATTTGCATATGGTCTTTCAATATTATACTTTATGAAATGTTACCCGAGTGACTTCCGGGCGCCCCAATGCTGGAAAGAAACGCACATTTTAGAAAACTTCACTTTTTCATGGAAAAATGCTTATTTGTTCTATGCACGCAAGTCAGATTGAGCGGATGATACAACGTTTCCATATGGTATGGAAAAACAAATTTGAAGAAGTATTGGTATTGTTCTAATATTGAATAAAAAATAAAAACTATGGAAAAGCAAAAAGAAGAATGTGTGGGTGGATGCATGTGTAGTTTATACGATAAATTCGTTATGTGTGCTGTTCCAAACGCACCAAGTCAACACTTAGCGAATCCAGACGTCCTTTTGACATTATTTTCAAAATTGAAATTCTCGCTAGATTCCTAACCATATCTTTAAAGCGCTTAGAGACATTTGTATTAAAGGTAAAGACCAGTTATGGTCATGCGATTGAATTGTGAAAGAAACGTTGTGGAATTGATCAGAAAAGGTTGATCATCTAGCATCTAGCATCTGCAAGGTTCTGGAATCATCAAAATGATAAGAAATTTGGCCCATTCTTCGTAAAGTTACAAGCACTATACACAGAAAGATGTATATGGGACTACCCTATATCTCTCACAGGACCATGAGAGAAACAAATTTACCAAATATATGAATTAGTAGGCGGTTTCCCGGCAAATTTTTTATCATCATGTATTAGTCAAAACACATTCTTTCACATGATTGGTAATGAGAGCTTCCATTTCATTTTTTGAAATTGGGGCGTTACCAATACTGGTCTTTACCTTTAAGCGCTATATAAGCGGAATATTGTTATTATTATTGTTATTATTGATTTGTATTATTATTATTTTAGTATGCCAGTGAAATCGTGGGCTATTTCTTTTTCTGACTCGTAGCAGTACGGTAAATCTACTTAAGATTGTGCTTAAAGTAGGTCATTCGTATGAACGACATGGTCTGGTTGATCATGTTGACGTGTAAGAGGGCTTATTTTCTTCTTTTTTATTACTATAACCATGAAAGAATTATGTCATCATTACATCATGCAGGAAGGAGGCTCTCTGTATTAGTTGAAGAAAAACAATCATCACCCGACATTTGACGATTATGCAAGTAAAACACATTTGAAAGAAACTTTCTGAAAGGAAACGTGCCTTGATTGAAATCTTTTATAATCGTGTTCACGCTGGTAGGTTTTTACAACAACAAAATAATATTATGAGCACTGATTGTAACCTGAGGAGCGTGGGTGCTTAGAAGTTCAAAAGCGTGTTTTTGTCGAATAGATTCTTTAGAGACAAAAACTACAATGGATACTATTTGAAGTGTAAGCATGTCAACTTTATAATTATCCAACCCCGGCAGTCTTCCTTTGTTCACTTATACAAACCGAAAACTTTACTTTAAAAAAACACTTCTTTTTATACTGGTCCGGTGTACTGGAACTCCTTGGACATGTCGCTCAAACTGCTGCCCAATTTAAGTACTTTTAAATATCACTTAAAACGTAAACTTCTTCTTCAGTATGAAAATGTTTAAAGGAATCCGGTAACTTTGTCTCAGATTCTGAAACAAAATCCTGGATTTAGCTCATGCTGCAATGGTAGTTATAAACCTTTAGGTCAGTCAGGAACTCCGTGACTTTTACAAGCCGATCGCTTGTCTGATCATCAAGATATATATGATTGGAATTACGCATTTTGAAAACAGTTTGGCAAACCGTTTAGCAAACGGTTTTCATAACACTACTGTCCATTGGGGAAAACGAGTATGGTAAAACCGGTCACTCAAAGATTTTTACTTTTTTGAGGCACTTCTTGATTTGTTAGGGCTTCAATATTACACCATTTCACAGACACTGATAACACGTAGGGCCGTGTATCTCATATTTAACATTGTTAAACGATCCCTTTCAGAAGGTCATCATGATGGAGTCCATCGTTATTATCATCACTCGTTGGTTGGCTGCACCACACACCCGTTTTAGTTCTTCTTTTGTCTTGTTTTTTGTTTTATATATTTTGTAACAAACTTATTATATAAAGAGAACCTTAATCACAAGCAAAATGCTTCCAAGGTTTCCTCTTCATTACTGCAGATTTTAGCATCATTTGTATAATAATTACTTGCATAAATCGTGTTTTATTGTTGTAATACCACCTATCTGTCGAATATATGTACATGTTCTGTTACTTTGTATATGCGTTACTTTTTAAAATCATTTCAGATGCAGTTAATGTGGAAAAAAAACCTAAATAAAAATATTTTAAAAATGTCAAAATGTGGGTAATACTTCGTATGCTTTGATACAAACATTTAAAATATAAAAAATAAAACAAGTATTATTTCTCCTATTTTTGTTCGCCGAGTTACTCTGACACATTTTCAACAATGGAAGCGAATTTTTCATCGGCGGAGCAAACAGCAGCGGGCACAGTTCCACTTCTAGCAATCACAAAACCAAAGGGGGCTCGATAAAATCCTACAAAGGTTAATCTAAGGTGACAAATCACCGCAGCCTCAAAAACAGTTCAACACGAATCGGGCCCGATTTTAGGCTGGGAAGACTCGAAGCCTTTTGGAGCAAAGTCATGGAGAGTCTCCCGTAGACAACCACGCAACCTAGTCCACGCCCAGGTTATTCGTGTTTTTTTCCAGAGCACATTGACTTTATGGATACCTCAGACATCGATGAACCTCTTGCCAGTCAAGCCTTTAGTGAGGTGTACGATTATTGTGAGTATTTTCTCGAACATGAAAAGGAGAAGAAAGAAGAGCTTGTCGTACTTGTCGCAGCTAAATTTGCACAACCCAGTGAGATTGGAAAACAGGTTAAAAACGAGAAGGAAACCCAAAATAAGACTGAGAAAAAGGTTACGTCCAAACTGCCCTTTTCATGTCGTACCAAAAGTAAATGTCCCAATTTGGATCAACTTAGAATCCGGTACCAAAAGCAGAGACCTTAAATTGCAGAGGGTACATCTCTCCTTCATTAGAGGGCCGGTGACTTTCTTGTGTCCACTTCATGCGTCTGATCAGGGAGGTACAAGGAGTCGAAACTCTTGTATTTTTCTTTCAAGCGCATTGATTTCGTGAGTTCTAAAGCGTACCAATGGGATGTGTAACATTCCGCTTGGCTTTGAAGTTCCATGCTCCGAGCCGGGCTTCCGCTGCGGGGAATTTCGGAGGCCAGGCACCAGTTTCACATTTATTACAAAATATTAAATTACAAGCAACATTTCAGTGTAAATTATTAAAAAAATTATGGGGATTGTATTAGGAATAGTGCATCAAACAATTTTTCAAATTTAGGACTCTGCCCTTCCTATATTTTTTTGTGCCAGAGTTGGTGTAAGAAAAATCAGATCCTGACAAAAAAACTAAATATTTTAGGATAATGCGCTAATTTGTGCATGTTTTAATGTCCCGTTATGTAATCCATGATTTATAATCTTTGATAACAATAAGTTTTATGCGTGTTTTCGCGTATTTTTGAAGTTGGAAAAATGGATGAAATTACACAAGTTTGTGGTCGCTTGTATACTCTTTACACATTCAACAATGATTGAGAAATCATTGAGAGGGACAGCGAACAGTTGCTGTGATTCCATTTTTTTGATGTAGGAATTCTAAATCCTGATATTTCATGCGCTCTTTTATCTCACCACCTGGTCAACAGTTGCTGAGTAGCGCATACCTTTTCGACGGATTGGAGCATGGGGTCAAAGGAGAGCGGCTTGATTACACTACTTGTATGACACCTTCCTGGGATGATGACGCTATCTCTGATGCACAGCAGGATAATTTGGCTCTGTTGAGCAATGCCAACTTCGAAATAAACTCCCTTCGCATGTATCTGATCAGGCCAGACAAGAACGCATGCTTCACGCAGCTCTGCATACCAACAACGATGGTGGGGAAACAGTTTTTTTGTGATGATCTTTTAAAGTTTAATAGTGAGAGATTTGAAGGAATAGCAGAATATGACAGCGGGGATGATGAGGCCACAACGTCAGTCCAGCTGTAGTCAGCACATCAATCAATATCACCCCTACGCCAATCACACACGTCCAAGTACCATGATGCGAGATGACGCTGTCCTCCAGAGATCGCGATTCCAGCGTCTCACATTCGGAATCTGGTAGTTCTAACAAGTTATTTTAGGCAATCAGCCCCGTCAGGGTCAGACACTACACTAGAAGGACAATCAGCAAAGCAGTGCCCCGCCTCGGCTGGGAGCAAAACTACAATTCTACAAGAAGAATAAGACAACATACTAACCTCGAAGAGATAGGTCGGATTTCTCACTCTAAAGTATCAAGTAAGAACCCTGCTGGAGGTCGACTGAACCAATTCTATGATAATTGGTGCAATATTATCTTAGATCCTTTATTTTGGCTGCCGGTGAAAGAGTGAGAAATCTGAGCTACCTCGTCGAGGTTGGTGTTGTCGTAGTCTTCTTGTAGAATTGTGGTTTTGCTCCCATCCGAGGCGGGGTACTGATTTGCCTACTGGTTTGTCCTTCTGGTGTAGTGCACCAGAATGACAGGAGTGAAATGGAGAGATGTTGCAATCAACCTCCGAACCGGGGGAAGATACTTAGATAGATAAAAAGGGTACAGACCTTTGCTGGACCCACAATTCATGCCGCCCAAATGATCTAAGCCTTATTTTCATTACAAGTCCAGTGAGATCGAACAAGCTGCTATCATTGAAATGAGCATTCGTGAAGAAGTGGAATTTATTTCGAACTTTTTATAAATTTGGCCAATTGTCCAACATTATCCGAGCGTCTAAATTGTTCTATTACGACATGAGATTACGAATCAGCAACATGTCCATCAAAAACAATAACACATTTTCACAGGAAAGACCCGTGTTAGGTTCATTAAATGCAGAGTATATTTCTTTTCCTCTTGTTTCGTTTTTGGAATACATAATCCAACTGAGATGCATCAGGATCCTGCTCGAAGTCACTATCTTACCGGGGAATTTGAAGGAAACGCCTCGAACAAGACCTTGTTCTATACGTTATCAGAGCTAAAATTCCTTATTCTTGCATAGGTATAGACTTAAGAAAGTTAAGACATGCTAATGTGGGTATAGTCCACCTTCTCAGTATTCTCACAATATTATTAACGTTATGTCAAATTGATTATGTTATTTGATTTTTTTTTTTTTTTTTTTTGTTGAAATAAATCTTTATTCAGATAAAATCATGGATAACATCGTAGTACATAAATATTCATAACAAAGCACTTAATCACATGTCTAAATGAGATCAAATATATATCTCGATTTACTTGATAGCAGATTTTAATTTAGTAATTGTCTTCTTCCACTTAATAATATTCAAATTCGTTGTCTTAGTTTTGTTTTCCTCTACTTCTATTTTGTATTTCAACATAAACAAAAAATATTTGCTTATTATTCTCGTCACTACATTTTTATTAAATTGATTTCCAACACTCGCTGTATAGATTGCAAATAAAGCATAATGAAGTGTTAAATCAATATCTGTAACATTTTCTTTTGCGTCATGAAAACCATATACAACACAAGTGGGTGAGAATTTAAAATCTTTACAGAAGGAGTTACATAATAATATTTCAATAACGTTCCAAAATCGGTAAATATTTTCGCATTAAAAAAATACATGTATAATAGTACCAGGTTTATTACAGTAATAACACAAATTGTTTTCTTTGATTTTCCATTTGAATAAATTAACAGGTGTTGGTAAAATATTACACATAAATTTAAAGTTGAATTGTATCAAATAATTATCACGAGCATATTTCAATTTAAATAACCATAAAGAATCCCACTTAATAGTAAAATTTGTCTGTCAGGTTTTGTTCCAGAAGTCTACCGCCTTAGATGGTTTTTGGATTAATTTTATGAGTTCCGTATATATTTGTTTCACAGTAATAGAGTGTATTGAAAATTCAAAACTATTCAAATTCAAATTAGAGTATATAACTGATTTACGTTTGTAATCTTTGAAATCATAAACTTGTTCGCCATATGTTATGGTTCGCCTCCATCTTTGTTGTATTGCGGTTCTTATTTTTGCATATTCACTCAACCATCTACCATCATAATAGATAAGTTTATCTTTCAATTCTTTGACTGTCAAAAATCTATTTCCTATCACTATATCCCCTAAAAATAATATACCCGATTTTATCAAATTTTTATACAACAATGCTTTTCCTTTAAATTTGATATCAAAATTTAACCAAATCATTTTTTTGTAACACTTCCATAGGTGTGGTGTATATCTTTTACATAATTAACTTGCTTTACAGTAAACCATGTACAAAGTAAGTCAGAATAAAAATCAGGTATTTTCCCTCTATAAGAAGTCACATATTTTGGTAAACATTTACAGTTCATATCAATCCCTCCCAGTTTTTCAATACAATACTCAATAAAAATTATCCACTTCCCTTTCTTTTCTTGGAGTTCTTTAAAACTTAAGAAGCTAAACAACCATTTTATTCGTAAAGACATAAATTGCGTACACATGTCGACCATATTCATGCCTCCATTTTGAAGAGTATTTATCATGTTTTCCTTTTTCACTGTTGCTCTATTACCCCTTAAAAAGTTATAAAATAACTTTTCATACGCTTTTATCCATTCCATAGGGCATGATAAAACTTGAGCTGTATAAATCAATTTTGAAATAACAAGGCTTTTTAAGATAATTACTTTCCCTTTAAATGTCAAGTTCCTCCGTTTCCAAGAATTTAAAAGCTGTTGTATTTTAATGAATCTTTCTTGAGACCAATTCATATTCACACTCAAAGATTTATTCTTACTGAAGTATATACCCAGAGATTTAACAAAAGTATCACACCAACTTATATTCTTTATTGTCTCTGAAGGAGAAGTTTTGCCCAACCATATAGCTTTAGTTTTATTCGTATTTAAATGTATTCCTGATACCCTTTCAACATTTCCAATCACATTTATTACCTTCATTCCAGATTTAACGTCTTGTACAGAAATTGTCATATCATCAGACAGTTGAGCTATCTTAATTTCTGTTTTGTGTCTTCCGATAGTAATACCTTTAATATTTACATTCTGTCTTATTTTGTTGCTTAAAACTTCGACACTCAGGATAAAAAGTAGGGCAGACAGGAGACAACCTTGCCTTATGCCTCTAGATGGTTTAATATTATCAGTAAACCATCCGTTTACTGTAACTGATAAGCTTATGTTATGTTATTTGATAATGATTATGGTTTCTGCTATAAATACATGGATTTGATGTAACTATATTCCAACGAGAATATGTAATGGCAATTGCTTGGATCAACATGATTTAAACGTAACGATTCAAGAATTATATGTTATACTCACTGTTTACCTAGATCCTGCTAAAGGCAAAATGAATTGTGAAAGCGTCGAGTTCTCTCCTCAGAAATATTTACCCAATAATAGCCGACCTAACAGGATTCCCACATAATCTTACACAGTTGAAATAAAAGTAACTGATAACAAGTGACAACAGAGGCGTCTTCTAGAACGTGTTATAAAGGCGCTTACAATGTCTCTTTAGCAGGATAATTGGAGAGTTTGTCTTTGGGTGATTAATCCGGTTTGACATACGCAAAACATGCAGTGTTTCGTAGAAAATGATCTAGAAATCAATAAAATACAGATTCCCTTTGCACAAATGTTCTTCGTTCCATCAGATTTTCATGTAGAAGTGACGGATAGCCCGAATGAAATGAAACATAAAGGCTGAGTGAGTCTATATTTCAACGTCTGGTGACGTGGCATTGAGCACGCACCTAATTTGCAAGTCACTTCGATCATGTGGTTCAAAAACCAAACAAGAGAAAACTACATACAAATACAGCTTACCAACCAAACAAAAGAATACATATCTCTCGCTCAGTGAATCGGTATTGATTACTGAGTACCGGTACCGGTACCGGTACTGAGTAGGCATTGTGATGACAATAATATCGTGTGATAAAATGGTCTTAGCATTCCGCTGAACAAGGGGAAACATTTGTCAGTTCCCAGACAGAAAAGAAACTTCTTTAAATAACGATGGGGGGTGGGTAGAGAGGACTTCAATATAAATCAACTGCCATTGCATTTCAGTACTTCAGTACTTTTCCTACAATTGTTTTTTTTGTTTATCTACTAAAATAGAGAAATTAGATAAGTATACATTTCTTTTGCAAATGTAAGAATTTTATTTAAGGCGGGTTGAGGGTTTGCCAGACTTTTGTTTCACAGTCACAATTTGATTATTATTTTTGTTTTACAATCGAGTTTAGTTGTATAACAATTGTGTTTATGTACTATTTTCTAAATCTAAGGAAAGTTATACTGAAATTGTGAAATTAAACTGAACAATAATTGCCCCAAAACGATAAAGAAAACATTCATGAAATTCTAATGAAGCAGAGGGAGACAAAAACATCGCAGCGTATATAGGCCTAGCCTTACTTTGGCCTTCTTTGTAATGTTTTTCTCTGGTCATGGTGGTTTGGAGTGTGCATGAAAGGGGACCGTATTGAAGTGATGTTTATGTTTGTAAGTGTGTGTGTGTTCTCTTGTATGTGTGGGGTGGTGATCCTTGATTTAGCTCATGCTGGAATCATAATTGTTAACAGGTCATTCAGGAATCCCATGACTTTTACAAGCCGATCGCCTGTCTGATTATCAAGATATTTATTATTTTAAATCGAAATTTAATTTTTGGGTTTTCCTAACTGTTTTCATAACACTACAGTCTATAGGGAACAATTAGTATTGTAAAACCGGTCACTCCAAGATTTTTACTTTTTGAGCCACTTCATGATCATCTTGAAGCGCAATTTGTTTAAGGCTTCAATATTACACCATCTCACCGAAACTGATAACACATAGTGCCATGCATCTCAGATTTAACAATGTTATCCGATGCCTTTAAAGGGATCCGGTCACTTTGTCTTAGATCCTTTAAAACAAATCCTTGATTTAGCTCATGCTGCAATAATAACCATAAAACTTTAGGTCAGTCAGGAACCCTATGACTTTTACAAGCCGATCGCCTGTCTAATTACCAAGATATTTAAGATTGAAAATCGAAATCAAATTTTGCGTTTGCCGAACGGTTTTCATTACACTACAGTCTATTGGGAAAACGAGTATGGTAAAATCGGTCACTCAAAAGTTTTTACTTTTACGAGGCACTTCTTGATCAGTTTCGAGCGCATTTGACGATTCTACAAGTAACCTTGCTCGCAGCGTAACTAATTTACTTCTCTAAACTAAAAATATTTATGTTATGGTACTGATTGTGTGTGTGGTGTTTCTTTTCTTTATCGTGTTGACAGTTGATATCATGTAAACGATATGGGTTTACTGATATACCCTGAATTTGTTAATACAAAGAGACCACACAAATTTATGTCCGATCCCCATTAGTCACAACGTTGATGCACGAACTGGCACACTCGTTATACCATGTCAAAGTATATCGTAGGTGAACAAGATATTTCATACGGCTTGTGTAAATACATATGAAAGACACTGTCTGAAAGGAAGCGTGCCTCGATTAAAATCTCTTGTAATTGTGTTCACGCTGGTAGGTTTTACCCCAAAAAATCATGATCACTGATTGTAACCTGAGGAGCGTGGGTGCTAAGAAGTTCAAAAACATGTTTTTGTCGAAACCTTTTGAAGTGTAAGCATGTCCAAATTTGGGTAATACTTCGTACCGCTTTGATAGGTTTTACCCCAAAAAATCATGATCACTGATTGTAACCTGAGGAGCGTGGGTGCTTAGAAGCTCAAAAACATGTTTTTTTCGAATAAATTCTTTAGAAAAAAAAACTCCAGTGGATACCTTTTAAAGTGTAAGCATGTCCATATTTGGGTAATTTTTCGTACCGCTTTGATACAAACATTCCTCGCTTAAATAAATACGAGAAAACTCAGACAGACATACAGAGTGAGTCAGAAAAATGTCCCACTTTTTAAAAGTTGTTTTGTTTGAAGTATGAATACTTAATCATGGGTTTCATGATATGTCTTGCTAGAGTTATCCTTCCAATACATTTAGGTACCATTTTCATTTGGATCTCTGCATGCATGACTGAACATCAGACATTCTTTTATACAAGACTACCAGATCTCACTTGCGCCAAGTTGCTGCGTGAGGAATAAAATAGTGTTTTGAACAAAGACAGCAAGACATACAAAAACAAACACACACACACGCACATGCACACGCACACCCAAACGCACACGCACACACACACACACACACACACACACAAACACACACATAAACACAAGAAACACAGTGACAATTGTTTCATAATTTCCCCTTTTCTGATTAAGCATTCATTTTTATCAAGATCGCTGAATGTTCCTTTAGTACACATTTACTATCACCACCATGTCATCATCATCATCATCATCATCATCATCTCAATCTTATGCACCAAGAGGACAGCGGCCACTCAACTATTCGTACGAGAAGAAGAATTCCTGACGAATAGTAACAGTTTGGGTGGGCCTTGTCGGGAATCGAACGCTCATTTGTGTGCGTTTGCCTGTGCGTGTGTGTGTGTGTGCGTGTGTTTGTGTGTCTTTCTAATTTTCTTTTGTTCAATGCACTGTTTTATTCCTCACCCATTAACTTGGCGCAAGTGAGATCTGGCAGTCTTGTAAAGATTGTCTAATGTTCACTCATGCATGCAGAGATTCAAATGAAAATGGTACCTAAATGTACTGAGAGGATAACTCTATCAAGACATATCATGAAACCCATAATTCCGGGCCCATTATCAAATATTCACACTTCAAACAATACCATTTTTAAAAAGTGGGACATTTTTTCTGACTCACTCTGTATAATTGAAGTAAAAAATGGAAACAATATTTTTGCTTCTGTCTATATTCAGGTTCACCATCCTTAGCAAGTCGATCTTTACATTATCTACAAAAGGGTTTGTTTAACAATGTTAAATCTGAGATGCACGGCCCTACGTGTTATCAGTGTCTGTGATATGGTGTTATATTAAAGCCCTACACAAATTGCGCTTCAAAATGATAAAGAAGTGCCTCCAAAAAGTAAAAACCTTTGAGTGACCGGTTTTACCAAACTCGTTTTCCCCAATAGACTGTAATGGTATTTACATCTTTTTTAAAGAATAATACATTAAAAAACGTGTCATCAGAAGATAATAATAATAATAATAATATTTAGTTTTTATCACAAACGTCTCTAAGCGCTTTACAAATTTACTATTGCCCCGGTCATTGGATTCAGTGCTTGCCCGCACACACCACTACACGATTATGGTACAAACCGTGGACCAAGTTTAGTACTTGTGTGTGTGTGCGTAGGTAATCACCCACCACCGCGGACCACTCCATAGAAAACTACATCAAACCGCGGACGTACTAGCCTATAATCTAGGCGGAGTGCCGAGCTTTTTTCTTTGCTGCTAGACTAACCCTAAGCAGAACGTCTGATACGGCGAGACTACGAACCGTGAGTCGCGAAGCGGCTCACCGCCTATAATCACTGGTCTAGCTAATCAATATTCATATATATTCAAAATGGCGGATCTATGAATCATTCAACAGCCCTACCAAATAAGGCAACGACTCGAGTCATCATGATCACAGAATCCGTGGTCGCGTAGAAAATCACAGCACAAGGGGATTGCTTGGTATATTGCACTCTTTCCAAAACCAGTAGGTAATGCAACAAAAATATCCCTGCCGGCTTCACTAACGCTACGAATAGCGGATTCCTGCAGTTCTCGGAATTTTCCATTAGGAATGCCTAGTTTGTTGGCCGCATATGATAAACTTTCTCGCAAAAGATCGTCGTCGCATGAACTACCCGCCATCTTGGATGAAGGAAATGACGTAATGTCACGTGATTTATAATATGCATATTCATAGACTCTTCTCCATACGTGTTTCTGATTGGCTGAGTTCATTTCGTATTCATGAGGTTTTTTCGTACGAAAAACTGCCACGGATTCATGGTCGATAATAAAAAAAACAAGGACTAAAGCTAGACCAGTGATTATAGGCGGTGAGCCGCTTCGCGACTCACGGTTCGTAGTCTCGCCGTATCAGACGTTCTGCTTAGGGTTAGTCTAGCAGCAAAGAAAAAAGCTCGGCACTCCGCCTAGATTATAGGCTACGGACGTACCTGCTATGGGATGATCAGGTAGCGAGCGCCTCTCCCGCGCAGTCATCGAAGGGGGCGCTGTGACATTTCGCGATCCCCTTAGGATTGATCCAGTCGATGTTGCTTACACGCTGTGACATATAATATTCAAACGCCCCTACGTCGTAAATTTGATACGGCGGAACCGGTGTCGCAACCGTGGACGGTCCCCCATTGCAGGTACGTCCGCGGTTTGAGGTAGTTTTCTATGGAGTGGTCCGCGGTTGCTGGCGTTTACCTACGCACACTGTGTACACAATCTTCACACAATGTGTGCACAATCTTCACTCCCTGTGGAGCATTCCAACCAGGCGTTAATTGACGCTCAAAAAATGTTTGACCAACAATGACGGTCGCATCCTACCGGGTACCCTTTTAACACCTAAGATAGAATACATGGATGTATAATTGCAATTAAAATATGTATAATATTTAACAAAGGTCTAAATTCAACCAGTCCAATTTTCATTCATGAGTTACGAAAACCACAAAATTTATTTTGAAAGAAGTGTATAGTAATTTGGTTAACCGTAGCTATACTTTGATAACAAATAGTATATTATATAGTTCGGTATCGTGATGAATTTTTAAATCTATACATTCATATCCAACATAAAGCATAACAAAATACACCATGAGAATAGAGCTAGGGTTACCCGTACAATGTGTTTGCTTTATTGCCATTAAATTATCCAGGGCCCTTTTTTTTTAAATATTTATAAGGTGTTTTATTTACCTCAATACCAGCGGTAGTACACGTTATCAAATTTATGCAATTTACATCATACTGACTTAACATCACATTCAGAATATTCAAAATACAATACAAGAGTATAATTCTTAATAAACATCAATTGCTAAATAAAACAGCTCTTTCATGCATTTCCTTATTCGTTTAGAGCAATAATAGTACTAATAATAATAATGATGAAATACGTACTCATTTCATGTTAATTTTATGTATTTCACAAACGCTTTATCTGTTCGAGTAAACAAAATTAATAATGCTTGTACATGAAATATTATAACATGATAATACACCAATTAAAAAAACACGGTACCACTTCTAACAAGGAAAAATCTTCCCTAGAGAGAGAGCGAGACATAATAATAATAAATAATAATGGGCTCTTGTATAGCGCTCATGTCAGTCAGACTTGACCCTCCTAGCTCTCCCGATTATTACCCTGGCATTAATACGGCTGCCATATGGCGCTCTAGCATTTCAAGGAATAAATTCCTACCAGGTACCCATTTACTTGACCTAGGTACATAAAGATAAAACATCAAACAAACAAAACAAACAAACACACAGAAAGCAAATAAAGACTGCTGGGAAAGAGGGCTGGAAAGTTGATTCCTTCAAGTGCATTTAGAGCACGCAAAACCTTCCAAGGCCTCTATTAGTTTAAGTGAATTGAAAAGGTATCCCTTTACATTGCAATTTTTCCCCTATTTTAGGAAAATGTTTCTTTACTGTATGTAAATGATGGTTTGTATTAACTATTATAAACTGAAATTCTCTCAGTTTACTGCTAAAGGTGCACAACCATGGTTAATCAAAAACTTTTCTATTTCTTTACTTGTGATGTTATAAAGTTATATTAAGTTATGAAATGCTGAGCTAATTTATGCATTCGTCTTGATTTGACTTCTATACAACATCTTTGTAATTATTTCTTCAGATAGAAATACTTTCTTTGCAAATATCAATTCTAAACTAAGGCCACCGTTGATGGACTTCTGGCAGGCTGAACATTCTGTTTCCATTCGTGAGGAATTATTTAATAGATTTTGTTAACTTTTGTAATTTCTTCCTCACTTAAACCAATGTCAATAAAGTTTGCATCTGTTTTAATAACCCTTGTTCATCGCAGATATGGTGAAAACGATATATATTTTTTCAAAAACAAATGTTCATCAAACAGAGTTTGACCATCCAGTTGAATAAACTTTATACAAGATTTCATTTCCCCTATACCTCTTTTCTACTTTAATACAATCTTGCATGTCTACCCATGTTCTCAATAAACTTTTATAAAAGGTACGTAACATGATGTCCATAGTTTCATCCCAGTAATTACAATAAAATATGAGATTTCCTCCCATCGGTCACATCAAAATAAAGATTTAAAAATCCACATTATTCTCCGTTTCATATACAACTTGTTATCGATAACAAGATATCATAATTGTTATTAGCTACAGAAATCCTTACATTTGATTGGCTGTGAGCAGATTAGTCATAGATGTGTGGAACTTTTTATTGATAACACGTTTTATGAAAAAAAAGGGCCCAAGTGTATCTACCATCAAATGATGAGAGAAATAGTAAATGCTATAAACTGATTAGGAGGATCGTCAATACACCGGTTTACTAAAGTATTTAAGTGTAATAACTTTTATTTCCTGGGGACTTAAGTCGAGTAATTCCTTTAATCTGTGTTTTATGAATAAATTATAATAACTTAAACATTCTAATATGTTTGTAGACCTGTGTATTGTTGCTATAGATGGTTAAACACATCATCTCATACACCAATACATTAGTTATATTATCTGAATTTTGATTATGCTTCGAAAGGATAGTGAAGAAAATCAAAGCAATTGTAAAACACATGAAATTCAGAAGTAATGAGATTAATACACAAATTACATCAACATACATAACATACCTGCAAATTATGAAACATAGATGAAACATTGGTAATAAAAAATTAACAGATTTTATACAAATTTGCTTTTTTTTTCAGTGCTAAGATGAAGGGAAAAAAAGAAATCTCAAACAAATCAAGTGTAAATGTGTTATTTGAAATATTACATTACTTATAAATGATGTTTGATACGAAAGAAGTTCGTTTAAGTCATAATATATCTAATTCACCTTTGCCTGCATTTACTAATAATATCTATCTATCTATCTATCTATCAGGCTATAGTTCATCCAGACGTTGGACAAAGCCCTCCTCATGAAATTTCCATTCTCTTCTGTTTCTAGCTGTTCTGGTCCAAGCGGCCGTTCCCATGTATGATGTTAGGTCATCTCTCCATCTTCTCTTCTGCCTTCCTCTTCTTCTCTTTCCCACCCTTGGTTGCCATTCTGTTAAACGATTTGTCCATCTATTGTCCTGCAGTCTTGCTACATGCCCAGCCCATCTCCACTTTGATTCTCTTACTTTCTCCACGATGTCTTTAACCTTTGTTTTCTGGCGTATGACTTTGTGGTTGATTTTGTCTCGCAGAGATAAATGCGACATCTTTCTCTCCATAGCTCTTTGAGTAGTCACAAGCTTCTGTTCTAGATCCTTTGTCAATGACCATGTTTCTGATCCATATGTCATAGTTGTTAGAATGCATTGGTTGAACATTCTTCTTCTTAGTGACATGGGTATGTTTTTATCGGTCAACATGTCTTTGTATCTTCCAAAGATACATGCATGAATACAAATACTCCATCAAGGAAAAAAAAAAAAAAAAAAAGAAGATATTTGACGAAAGACTGTAAAAAGTGAATTTTGAGTAACTTCTGGTACAGGCGAACATTAATGTGTGACCCTTGTCTATGCGTTTCATGTGCGTATGGACTAATGTTATATATTAAGGTATCCCCATCTATTAGGATTGCCACAATATTTAAAGTATGACAACAACATGACTGAAAAGTTCGGACCAAAATATCATGCATTAGTTGTTTGTTGACCCATGTATTCATATCTGTATGCATGTAATACATGCCTATACCGAGTCAGTTTGTTATCGTATTGATCATGTGCATGTTTTCAAAGGCTTAAAGTATAATATATCTTTTGTGCTTCCAACGTTTCTTTAACAATAAAATCGAAATAGCAGAACTCAACTTTATCTTTACATTCTTTTGGGGGAAATAAATCTTTAATCAGATAAGATCACGGATAACATCATCCATAATTATTCATAACAGGCACTTAATCACATGTTTAAATGAGATCAAATTAAATTATATATCTGTATTTACTTGAAAGCAGATTGTAGATGCATTTCCTGTAAATCAGTATTATCTTCATCCACTTAGTAATATTCACATTTCCCTCTACCTTCAGTCTGTATTTCAACATAAATAAAAGTAGTAAATCAATATTTGTAAAAATTTTCCTTTGCGTCATGACTTTACATTGCCATGACTTGATATCATGCAAATACACTAAAATGACCAAAACGTTTGTATATCTCAGAACAAAATGTACGAAATTTTAGTTTAAGACTACAAACAAAAAATTGTTAAATGAGCAAACGTAACACATTTGAACTCTATGCTGAGTGATATTAAAATACATTTCTCTCTCAAGAATGCTAATAAGTAATTATAATAATTACTGCAATATTTATTTTTCTTTGTTTGTCTGTATCTGTCTCGTTCTCTCTTATTGTCTCTTATTGTCTCTTCTCTCTCTCTCTCACACACTCTCTCTCACTCTCTGTTTCTCTCTCTCTCTCTTTCTCTCTCTCTCCTTCTCTTTCTCTCTATCTTTCTCACCTGTCTCTCCCTTTCTCACTCACTCCTTCTATCTTCCTCTCTCTCTCTCTCTCTCTCTCTTCCTCACACACACTATATCTCTCTCACTCTCCCTCTCTTTCATTTTATATTTATCTCTCTCTCCATATCTCACTCACTTCTTTCCCTTCCTCTCTCTCTCTCTCCTTCTTTCTCTCTTTCTGTCTGATCTTCTTTCTATCTCTTGCTATCTTGTCTCTCTACATCCCTTCTTATTTTTCTAGTCTCAATAAGAAGTTAGCGAAAACAAACAGAACTCCAATATTTTAAAATGCATAAATATGTCTTTTAATATCAAAAATGTATTTCAGTGAAGTCATTAATTCAAAAAAGTTAAAAGGAATGTCTGTATGCATTCTCCTCTTTCTTTTTTTTTGCTTACCAAGTTATTATTTTTTTCTTTAAAAGGTTCGCATTATATTTGTTTTCCCTTGGTCAAAGAGCAAATTCTTTAGAAATATTAGATTCGTTAAGTCATGAAGCAAAATGTGGGAACCTGACTGTGATGTATGATTTGGCGAACCAACCCAGTTGCCCTAGACCCATAGTAATGACACCATGCACCGTTGTAATTTGGTTATATACACACTGTAGCAGGCAAGGTTCAATCTGCAATTTAATAAAAGGATAAACAATAATAAGTCAACTTGCATAAACTGACATGAAAATAACATATCATGTATCAAATCCTAATAACTATCTGTTATCATAACAAAGGAAAACAAACAGTGCCTTCTTCATTATATATCTGACATAGGTAAATACATGCAACAATTAATGACGCACCGACGGTAACTTTGTCATTCTTCAAGGTCATATCATTCATGTTACTACTACGTACATGTAACACGCACTACCGTGCACGACAATTACGTAACCTACATACACGTGTACAATCTTTTACGTGAACAACTTATTTATGTCATAATTTCATTACCTCAAAATAGTGTCATAAACATCATATTTCATTAAGCTATCTAGCTGTAAAGACAATATAACTCATAAACTTCAAGATAACATATTCATTTCTACTTACATCATTGGGCTTGTATCACAAAATTAAACGAAAACATAGGCAACTCTGGGAGGCAACAATCCCATGACGTGGAAAATCAGTAACACACAAAATCCGGTACGCCCTCAAGCGGCCTAATCCATACACTTTCTACAAAGCGACGCCTGTGACATCACAAGCATCGGCTTCAAACAGAAAGTCATCCTGTACTCCACACTGACTAAGGAGTAAAAAAGCTCATATTGAAATGTTTTGAGGCAGGTCGAAAATAGGAAGTTAGGTAAACTTTATGCAGATCAATACAGCAATCTAAGAAACCCCCCCCCCCCTCCCTCGCCATTCACAAACACACACGCACACACATACGCACATAATGGCATTACATTTGAAAAAGTGAGAGAAAAAGAAGAAAAACTAGAAATGCAATCGTGTCAGAACGATGTGCGTGCAATGACAACGCATTGTTTTTACGTGTCAAACGAAAGAGCATCTTTCGGACTAGTAAATACGCAGAGTATGAAATACCATTTAATGTCATGCTTGAACGATTTTAAAAATTCGGCCTCGAGATGCTCTGCACTTGGCCACTTATAATGTGCCTATAAAATTTCAAGAAAAATAAAGATCGTTCTGGGTCCAAAAGCGTGAACCCGATTTGCCCCATAGACAATGCGTGTAATGCATGGGCGGAAAACGTACATGATCTGTATTATGACCGGAATTTGTATAGTGACCCTTGTTCAAATGCGATTTACTCACAACTTTTTGTGTGAACATATACCATACGTGGTATCATTCGAAAGGGCACTTCATTGCGGTCAGTTCGACACCATTGTCATCTGCGCGCAACGTACTGCACGCATCAAACGCGCTATTACGTAATGCATAGTAAATCCATCATTTTTGGCGATAACTTTGCGCTGACATATTCTAATTTTACTAAACTTAGCAAACAGTTGTCACGTATATGAATATTTGTTTCTCTAAAGTTTCATTGATTTAGTATAAAGATCGCCATTTTAGAGCAAGTTGAAGTTATTTCGGAATTTTCTTGAAAATGGCGAATTTGGAGGGCAATTTTCTCAAAATTGGTCAGTGATAGGGTATATAATTTTTTATATGGCTGGAAAGGGCATATCTTCAAGTATCTAAATCCAAAAAAAGGGTACGGGTTTGCCAAGCCATTATGGAGATACGGCCACAGAAAGAAAGCCAATTCCCAGAATTTTAGAGGGCGCTATTTATGTTGTGCAAAACCATTGGAGCGTGAAATTGTGCATGGCTATGTGCAATTATAAGATAAAGATACTGTGAGATTTGAATACAAAACGGAATTTATATGAGAAAGTTATGGCAGTTTGAGATCATTTAGGGGTCAATTTTTCAAGAATTTGAGAGATTTTTGACGGAGTCGGTTTTAGATTTGAATTTTGAGTATGAAGATGGCATTTTGAAGGGGAAGTTATACGTCGCAAATTAAAGAACATCTCTTAGACTATCTAGAGGAATTTGATAAAAGTTTGTAGGATCTAGGATAGTGGAGATAGGAAGTAAGAAACAAAGGCCTTAAAATGGACCAGAAACGGACAAAATGGCGCCTGGACGGTTATGCATGAGTGATTTCGAGAATCGAAGAATGTAGAGACCTTGAAGAGATGTTAGAGACTATGCCTATGAAATTTGAGAGGAAAAGGACATGAGGAGAGCACCTAACTGGGAATAACAAGCACTATGTGCAAAACGAATGCGATTTCCTGACGATAAGGAAGATAAGGAAAACAAGGAGGAGAATATTAATGCAGAATGGGGCAGAATGTAAACGAAAACAAGGCAATGACGAGGGTCGTCATTGCAATAAATGCACACATAAACATTGCTAGATAGTGATGATAGTAGTAACATATGGTTCTAGGACACCAAACCCCTGGACATTCACTACCGGATAACCACCCCCAGTCAACTACCCCCCAAGGACAACTACCCCATAGGACAACTACAGCCGGACAACTACCCCCCCCCTCCAGACAACGTCTCACTACGACAACCATCCTCTAGGACACCTACCCCCCCCCCCGGACAACTATCCTAGGGGGTAGTTGTTCTTTTGGGTAGTCTTCTGGGCGGGTAGTTGTCCGGGCGGAAGTTGTCCCGGGGGTAGTCAACCTAGAGGGTGGTTGACCTAGGGGGAAGTTGCCCTAGGGGTTAGTTGTCCTATGACTCGTAGTTGACTGGGGTGGTTATCCGGGGTGGGTGTCCAGGGGGTAGGTGTCCTAGGAAGTAGTTGACTGGGGTGGTTATCTGGGGGTAGATGTCCAGGGGGTAGGTGTCCTAGGAGGTAGTTGACTGGGGTGGTTATCCGGGGGATGGATGTCCAAGGAGTAGTTGTCCGGATACGATAATAATCACTTAATTTAGTTTCTCAAGAGCCCCAGCAAGTGATAGGACTTCACTATAGGGGACCTTAAGATCATCTTTCATAGACTGGTAGAAAGCTTGTGGGACATTGATCAGTTGTTTCTTCAGTTGGAGCAGTTGGATTCCATTGAAAGTTGTCAAAGCTTTGTTACGTGTTGTGACGTTGTTAGCTACCAGCCAATCCTTGACCTTCTTGGAATCCCATCCGGGGACTTGAGATTCCACTGCAGTTGTCTTCGGTTCTTGCTCTTGGGACGGGGGATCTTTCAAGAAAAAAAAGCACAATATAACAAATTAGAAACAAACTTTAACAAATATGACAAAATGTCACAGAATCTAAGCGTCAAATTATCTGCAAAGCTGATATAGTAATAGGCCTTGATTTTTCAACTGAGTAAATTGTTATTCACTGGAAAAAAAAAATATGATAATTATTCAAACTTTAAGTATCATTGCATACGTTTAACGATGGTTATGCCTAATTATATTATGTTATATACAGTTATATCTTAATACTAATGAAGAACAATGGAAGAGTATGAAGCAAATTAAAAATTAGTTATTAAAAAATGAGTTATTATTTGAAAAAATGCTAAAGAAAAAAATCCACAGAGTTTCAACTTTTCACGTAATCAACGATAAAATCAAAGGATATGAACTAATTCTTTTAAGGTTGGCGGAAAAATGTATATACATGTATTTATATAAATACAGCAATACTCTCTCTCTCTCTCTTTGTATCTATCTATATATATATATATATATCTCTCTCTCTTTATTTATATAAATCTCTCTTTCTCTTTTTCTCTACCTCTTTCTATACTTTGTAAGTAACATACCGGGAGCAGCGTTCAAGTTCTGGACCGTTTCTTTCTTCACTGCGAATTCTTTTTCGATGATGCTGGACAGTACCTCGGAGACAAGTTCGGCTTGCTGAACGATGTAGTAGATCTTCCCTGCCGTGATACCGCCTAGCCAACCAGAAGCTTTGAAGTCATTACTCACCTTCACAGGGATAATCTTCTTCTTGCATTCGTAAGCATAAGACGCTTCTGAAAATATGACATAAAGGCATCATATTGAACATTGCTTTATAATCAAAATTGAGATTAAAAAGTAAAGGTAGACATAAAATGAGCTCTCTAATTTTGTTTATGTCAGTTGTAAAATGTAAAAAGAAACCGTTCTTCAGGAGATTTCACATTCACAATTAGGCAAGAAATAGCTTTAAGAAATATGGACCAAGCGTTCATGCCACATGTGTGTAGTCCCATATATTGAGTTATATGTGCTGTGCATGTGACTGTTCGTGTCCTCGCGTCACTCTCTTATCACGCTGATAAATTCAAATCCCAAAACTTTACATCTAGTTTTATGTTATGAATAATCAAACTTTCATACTTGCTTTTACAATAACATCTGATAACCAGAACGCAAAGAGCACAATAGTAGTGGGATTTGGTGTTTACCCAATAACGAGTGTTAATAATCACTAGGACAAGTCTTCAGTTTTATGACCGGCAGACCCTAGGTATTGCTTCGCATTCTCATATATGGTAAAGTCGTTATATTAAATTGTCCTCACTCGAAGACTCTCTAGACTAGAGGATATGTATTGATTGAACCACGGTATGCACTGTGTGCAGAGTTGTAGACCCATTAATGGTATTCCCACCAAGTCTGGTGTCAGCGAATTGTGAACTTCTGCACGTGGAAACTGACGACCATCTCCATTGAGCAGAAGAAGATGTAAAAAACTTTTCTCACCTGTACGACAGTCTTGACTGTCTTGGTAACCACGTGTGATACAAGCTATGACCATATCAGCATTCTCTACGGCTTCTGCCATGGCACCGATTTTATCACCCACTGAGACGAGAAAGAAGGAGAACAAGAAGAAAAGAAGATAAAGAAAAAGATAAAAGAAGTAGGAAAAGAAGAATCATGGATAATCAATTCTAGCTTTGTTGAAATAAAATTAAGAGTTATATGCAATTACCAGTAGCCAAGGTGGTAAGGTAACGCTCAAATAAGAAAATATTATTCAAAATTCCACTAGCTTAGATAATCTGTTGCAACTTTGAATAAATGGCCAAAACACAGAAATGCATTTAAATAACAATATTATTCTAAAGTGAATTTCCTGTGATAATCTGCTCGGGCCTCATTCGGAATTTATCAGCTTATCAAGTTCCCATAATGTTTGAAATGTTTCATTGTTTCTAAGAGAAGTGTATGCAGATGAACTTACTCATGTGGTCTTCATCCATCCATACGTTGTAGCCTCTTTTGCGCAGTTGTTTCTTGAACTCTCGCATCACAGGTTTGGACGGGTGTTCCCATTTGTAGCTGAGCATGATGTGTCCACTGGATTTCGCACTGTCCGACATCGCCTTCTGCGGTGACCCGGCATCTGTTTTCTTGTGCGTAAGGCCTTCGGGAAGTTTGGATTCGTAGATCTCGAAAAGAGCGCCCATGCAGGCATTGCGGAGTTTTTCGTTTTCACTCTGGGAATTCTCCGTCAGATCTTGTTTGGTAATAAAGAAAAATATTATATCGTCTGTTTGGATCACATACTAAACGCACTCCTATTTGGCCTCCTAGCTCTAAACACAAGACATGCTTCCTCTCTTACAATGGACGATTTTTTTTTTCTTTTTACTTCTTCTGGGCCCATTACGTCACTGCATAACGTTTTATGTTATTAGTGTCTACGAGGGGAATATTCAATCTTTTAAAGGTACTTGGTAGCATTGTTCAGATGAGAAAAAGTGGCGCTTAGGTAGTGACTTCAATGCTAGATGTACAATTAAAGATAATCTGAAAATTTGAGTGAAAACGGACGGTTATTAATGATACAAATCGGGAAAAAACTGATCTGATTGATTCCTTAATTCTCCCAACTATATTATACAATTTAATTACATTTTACGTGAATGCAAATCGTCGCAAAGCAATAAATTGGCTCTACATACCATTCCAGACTTTTGAGTGTTGAACGATTTTTAATAGCCTGAGTTATGTCTTTTTTTCATGGAAAAACGGTTGGGATAAATTACTGTTAATCCCTGTTAGAGGGTGTTGCACAGGGACGCCTTCAAAGAAAACCATAGATATCTTCGTGGTTTGAGAATTTTTTCAGGATTTTCTGTATGTCAGAGGGTTAGTACAGTAGAAGAAATATAGTACATAACATTTAATACAAAAATTAAGCAATTCTTTCATCAACCTTCAACAATGTTACCGAGTCACTTTAACTCATTCTCACATACGGATTTTGTTCTTTACTCATCTTTAAAAAAAATACCACATTTACCCTCCGCGCCCCCTCCACCTTCTCCTTCCTCATTCTTGCTATGCATATCGTGGTGGTTACCCAAATATTTTTGAGGCTACCCCTCCCCCAATTTTGGGCACCTATGATTTCAACTTAAGCACAAATAAACCGATCACAATTATCTCAAGTCTGGGATCGTTATGACGACACCTCGTGCGCTTTATTCATGAGCGTAAATCTGTAATTGATACGTAGTGTTCAGGGGGGTGATCTATTCATTCATTCCCCCTGAACAATAGGTATTACGTAAGGATTGACGCCCATGGCTTTATTGCAACGTTGACATTACCCTCACATATCATCATGATTATGAAAAAATATAGAGAATGTTTACTTACTGTAAATAATACCCTGTTCTTTCCGCAGTTGTTCTTTATTTTTCTTGAGAAATGCTAGTCTCCAGATCCCGTTGGCGGCAGAAGTCTTCTCCTCCACGGAACAATCTCGTTCGAGCAATTTAGAGAGGATATGAATGCCTCCCTTTTCTACTATGAGCTGTTTGTTGTTGTCATTGATTGCCAGGTCGTCTACTGATTGAACTAACTCCTCTGCACTAAGACAAATCACGCACACACCGTTCTTCTTGGATGATTGTCGTATTGTCTCGACCTTATGTGTAGGATCAGAGAGAGATTTCTCCAACAGCAAAAGTAGTGATACGATACAGGTGTAGTTGGTGGAAAGCTTGTCGGCCTCTTCTTTCTTCACCAGCTTTGCCAACGTCATGAATGCTATTGTCTGTATCAGGATATCTTCCGACTCGCCAAACTTTTGCAAAGCAGGCACAGCCCGATGATGCTTAGGCGCCAGAGACGGCACTCTTCTGCAGGCGTTGCCCAATATGCTCATCGCATCAATTATCATGTCATCTACCCATTTGTTCATCGCCTGATCACTTTCTATGAGGTATAAAAACCAATCGACAATCAAAGACAGGCACCCATCTTCTTCCATTTGTAAACAGAAGTAATCAGACACATCCGTAAAGTTCCAGGCGGAACCAAGCAGTGCGTCATATAATGTAAACATTTGTGTTGTCTCAAGTGATAGTTCTTTTTGTTGATCAGTGTCTTTAATCTTCTGTAACATATTTCCCTTTTTCCACGTATAAGCAAACATGTTGCAGTAGTCTGTGTCAATGCCTAAGCCATCCCCTACAGCGTTCTCCTCAATGTTGCAGTTACGTGAAACTATGTGGATGTCATTCATTCTTTCAAGACACAAGGTGCATGGGAAACCTTCACAATTCTGAACGTGCTTGATACTGGCTTTGACAAGTGTAAGACATTTGTTGACCTCGTCACTGAACTCTTCGATCCGTTTTGCTTTAGCAGCTGCAGAGTCAGCGGGAAGATATAAAATGTCAGTCAATGTCCTCGAAGCATCGTTAGAACTCGCAGAAGATGCCATGTTTATGACGAACCATCAGGCACTGTCAAATAAACAATGCAGTTCATCAAAATAGTGACATGATTTAGTAAACGTGGTGGTAAATACCAACATAGGAATTCAGTAATGACGTGAAATGGATATCAACAATACATACATATTCCGTGTTAGGCATATTTACGACTCAGCATATTTTCATTTTCATTGTTATAATCTTCATTATCATCAACATCATTACCTTCATCGCAATCATCAACAACATCACTATCAGCATTTGTTGTACCCCCCCCCCCTTCTTTCCTCGTGCTATCACGCTATCAAGCGATCGCTTATTGTAATAGTCCTTCTTCTTTCGTCATTTTCTTAGTGAAATGTGTTGTATTGAGTTATCAGTTACAATTTGGTTTCATTGCTATTATTTATTATAATTATTTTGTAAACACGCTCAAAAAAATTGATATGTTTTGTGTATGTTGTATCGGTGAATTGTATAAATTTGTAATGTTGCAGTAGACAATACATTCAATTCAATAGTATATAGATATCGACTGCTTTAAGAGGCCTGACTGTGTTATATGCTCAAGGGAACATGCGCACATCCTGCCATGACCCCGATGCGCACATTTGTGGGCGGCGCGCCGTGGTTAAGTTATGATAAAATATCGATAATTCTCGGTTTCGTTTTTTTCTGAGACGCACTGTATATACGCAACAGGACAAATGAGTAGTTTCAATATCGACGTCGTTCTTTATCAGCATCTTCACCAATACACCACCACCATGTCTTCGTCATCAACCTCCGTTTTGGCGTCTGAATTTTGAAGTTTGTTGCGAACTCTAATTATGGATTGGATATGGGCATTATCGACTTTTGTTCTGTCTTTGCACACCGTCGACGTCAAACTACCAATTGTTTCTTTGAAATTCGTCTTTCGACTAAATCGAGTATGACATCGTTGACGAATCTCGCACCTCCGCTGGAAGGACAGTTTGTATAATTAGCCCGACAGCCCAGAGCACTTTGATCAAACGAACGAGGTACCAATATCTGAGTATTAAAACATTTGGGGAAAACCTAGGATATCCAAATGTGGATGTCTGCCGGGATCCCTCTGCTGCATGTGGCCCCTGGGGCCAGTTGAGAGGGGCCCCAAAATGCTTCTGATCAAACGAACGAGGTACCACTTGAAACCAGTGCTAACTAAATGCATGAATGCCGCAGAGCACTGAATGGCCCATGCCAGACAAAATTTCTGCTGCTAAGGGGCCCCCTAAAAATGCATTTGATCAAACGAACGAGGTACCACTTGAAACCAGTGTTATCTAAATGCATGAATGCCACAGAGCACTGAATGGCCCATACCAGACAACATTTCTGCTGTTAAGGGCCCGCAAGACGCCCCAAAAGGGGGCCCCCCTAAAAATGCATTTGATCAAATGAACGAGGTATCACTTGAAACCAGTGTTATCTAAATGCATGAATGCCACAGAGCACTGAATGGCCCATACCAGACAACATTTCTGCTGTTAAGGGCCCGCAAGACGCCCCAAAAGGGGGCCCCCCTAAAAATGCATTTGATCAAATGAACGAGGTATCACTTGAAACCAGTGTTAACTAAATGCATGAATGCCACAGAGCACTGAATGGCCCATGCCAGACAAATTTTCTGCTGCTAAGGGCCCGCCAGACGCCCCTAAATGTGCCCCAAAAGCCCATATATGTAGCATTTACCCAAATTAACTATGCAAGGTACCACTCAAAACCAGTTTTGAATGGTCGTGTTTATCTTACAGACTACAGAAATCATCATGCCAGATAAATTTCCTCCTATAAATGGGCCCACAGACACACTGAAAAAGGGGGCCCCAAATGGGCCATGATCAAATGAAGGAGAAACCATTTGAAACTAATTGTAACCTAATAGTGAAATGCCACAATGCACTGAATGGCCCATACCAGACACATGTTCTTAGGGCCTGCCAGACGCCCCCAAAATGTTGCCAGAGGCCCATTATTGTATCATTGATCAAAGTTTTATATAAAGTCCTACGTTAGGTACGACTGAAAATTGATTTGGAATGGTCGGGTTAATTTCACAGACTAAGGAAATCACCATGACAAATTTCCTGCTGCAAAGGGGCCATCAGACACACTAAAAAAGGAGGGCCTCTCACGGCCTATGGACAAACATGAGTGATAATACATGTACATAAAAACAATATGAAATTTTTTAAAAGACACATTCCACAGAGTGAATAACTGCCACTGCAGGAAAATTTTTATTCTGCATAGGGCCCACCAGATAATAAAAATGGTGGCTCAATGTGGATCCTGGGCCTAAGGAATCGAACATTAATGTAGATTAAATTTGCCTTGTAACATGACATTTCAAGCAGATTACATTATTGCCATCCTAAATTTGATTACAGAATTAAAGGTAAAGACCAGTTATGGTCAAGCGATTGCATTGTGAAAGAAACGTTGTGGAATCGATCAAAAAAGGTTGATCATCTAGCATCTAGCATCTGCAAGGTTCTGGAATCATCAAAATGATAAGAAATTTGGCCCATTCTTCGTAAAGTTACAAGCACTATACACGGAAAGATGTATATGGGACTACCCTATATCTCTCATAAACCATGAGAGAAACAAATTTACCAAATATATGAATTAGTAGGCAGTTTCACAGCAAATTTGTTATCATCATGTATTAGTCAAAACATATTCTTTCACATGATTGGTAATGAGAGCTTCCATTTCATTTTTTGAAATTGGGGCGTTTCCAATACTGGTCTTTACCTTTAAAACATGGTGTATTATACTAAATAAAATGGTGACTATCAGAATTCTACTCAAGACATGTGACCTCATTTTACTACAATAGCATATGCCGATACATTGCATATATTTTTCAGAAACACCACAAGTGATAGAGGATCTATTGTAATTTACCAGTCCTTCCCTTCTTTTCCCTCTTATCTGCACTCAAATAGAAATTGGAATTAACAAGTATAGTCTTGTGTTATGTTATATAAAATGTGTTTTAAATATGTAGATATTGAATACTTTTTAGATTTATTATAAATTCAACCTCAAATAAGGGCCCTTATTCTATTTTGGCTGCTGCATACTTCATAATACATGTACTTATCTGTTTATAGTATTTGACTTTTTGATGTGATGTGTCTCGTCCTTTAAAAATTCTCCTGTAATATGTTATGCTTCCATTGAAATGAAATGAATGAATGACTGTTTATGCCCTACACGGGAGTTTATTTAGCTATTAGCTGCTCTAAGCAAAGTTACTTGGATGGAAAAACATTTCATGCCATGGGCCTAAGAAAAAGAAACACTGTCAATAGTCATTTATATCAGGTTGCATTTTACAATGAATGAGGAATACTTTCTTCCAATCAATTTCAAAGTTCAACCATAAAACAGTTTTGTAACTAATGACAGCATTTCCTCACTGTAATTGAGGTATATGCCTTTAGACTCTTGTAGATGCTAATAATTTGGTGGAATTATATAAACACAATTCGAAAAATCGAGCTTGTAACCCTCATTATTCAAGAGCCTACTTGATTAGTATATTGGTTTATAGCAAGGCTGCTAATGTAAATGCCATAATTTAGCAAACATTGCAAACATTATTTTCATGTATATCTACTTTATAAAATGCTTCCGGATGGTGAACTATTGAATCTCAGTTGGAATGTTATATTCCTCCATTTTGAGTCTAATATTGGAAATGTGTTACATCGCTTCATATTTCATCCAACATATTACACCAGGTGAGAGTTAATCAACTCTTCTTCAGAGTGTGAGTATAAAAAACTAGGCCTACATTCTAACCGAACTAGCTGAAACAAAAATCAATGGGATCTACTGTTAATATGTTGGTCAGCCCATTGGATTGGACGTAGCAGGGTTGGCCGGGATGATTAATCCCCCAGCACATGAGTAGACCAGCGAAGCACAGGCGCACAGCTAGGAATTAATAGGATTCTACTACCTCAACACGACTAAAGAACTAGACTAGGCGTTAATAGTCTAAGAAATTATAAGAAATTACAGGAGAATCTTAAAAAGATAAGATACATCATATCATATAGTAAAATACTATAAACAGGTAAGTACATGTATGCTACAGTAGCAAGCAGCACCCAAAAGAGATTAAGGGCCCTTTTTTGAGGTCGACAATGAATGTAAAAAGACTTCAATATCTACATATTTAAAACACATTTCATATCGCATAACACAAGACTATACTTGTTAATTCCAAGTTCTGTTTGAGTGCAGATAAGAGGGGAAATTTAAAAAAAATAGGGAAGGACTGACATAAAGATACAAATAGATAATTATGTGACCTGAGGAGGGAGTACAATAGATACTCTGTAACGTGTGGTATCTAAGAATTATATAGGCATATGCTCTATGTTACTGTTAGCTGTTAATTGGAGTGAAATCAGGTAACATGTCTTAAGTAGAATATTCATTTAGTAGTATACACCATGTTTTAATTATGTAATCAAATTTAGGATTGCAATAATACATAATCTGCTTGAATTTCCTCAGGCCAAGGATCCACATTGAGCCAGCCTTTTTTTATATCTGTTGGGCCCTATGCAGATCAAAATTTGTCTTGCAACGGAAGTTATTTATTCTGTGGAATATGCCCTTTTAATTCATATTGGTTTTGTGTAGTTTCTCTTATGTTTGTTTATAGAAGCAGACAATATGTCTGGTATGGGCCATTCAGTGCATTGTGGCATTCAACTGTTAAGTTACAATTAGTTTCAAGTGGTTTCTCCTTCATTGATCATGGCCCATTTGGGGCCCATTTTTTTTTTGTGTGTCTGTGGGCCCATTTGCCGGAGGAAATTTATCTGTCATGAGGATTTCCGTAGTCTGTTAGATAAACACGACCATCCAAAACTGGTTTTGAGTGGTACCTTGCATATTATATGGGCTTCTGGGCCACATTTAGGGCGTCTGGTGGGCCCTTAGCAGCAGAAATTTTGTCTGGCATGGGCCATTCAGTGCTCTGTGGCATTCATGCATTTAGTTAACACTGGTTTCATGTGGTACCTCGTTCGTTTGATCAAATGCATTTTTAGGGGGCCCCCTTTGAGGGCGTCTGGCGGGCACTTAGCAGCAGAAATTTTGTCTGGCATGGGCCATTCAGTGCTCTGTGGCATTCATGCATTTAGTTAACACTGGTTTCAAGTGGTACCTCGTTCATTTGATCAGAAGCATTTTGGGCCCCTCTCAACTGGCCCCAGGGGCCACATGCAGCAGAGGGACCCCGGCAGACGTCCACATTTGGATATCCTAGGTTTTCCCCCAAATGTTCCAATACTCAGATATTGGTACCTCGTTCGTTTGATCAAAGTGCTCTGGGCTGCCGGGCTAAATGTACTATGTAATTTGAATGCGAGCGGCCCGGGCGAGCGGCAGTGTTTCGCTATAGAAATAGATAGCCACTTTACTTATAATATTGCTGTGGGCTGAAAGTATCGTGTCATGTATAATGATTTAACACGCGGCAGTCTTTCGCTGTAGAGATAGACTTCAGTTTTCGACTGTAAATTGTTTCATATACTCTACGCGAACTAGATGTTAGCTCGTTTGAATAAACGCTTAAAAAGGTAAAAAGGTGATCATTCGATGATATTGATCAACATGATTGTAATGTCTTAATTACAGATCATGTTTGCGAGAGAAGTGGCTGAACCTTGAGAAAATGGATAATTTTGTACAATGTGGACTTCATGCTCCTATCATTGATGTGTTTGTTTGCAGACCAGCATGCTCTTTCAAAGTTAAATAAACAAGGGCTGGCAGATATTATGAAGAATTCTGTGTTAAAAGTGCATTAAGTTTGTAGATTTTTAAATGATTAAAACAAAATCAATCATGAAATGTAATCAATGCTATCTTTTTATTTAGCTACATGCAGGATGAAAAGGCGACTTTGTACGTGCAGCAACATTGTAGTTCAAGTACCATTGTAACCTAGGTACAGGAGAACCGTGGGAAGGTACAGAGGAACCATAAACGAAAGGTACGGGAGAACCATGGTAACGAAAGGTATGGGAGAACCATGGCAACGAAAGGTACGGCACATCAATGGTTCTTATGGTGGATGGTAATTTGGCCGAACAACCGTGATAACCAGGTACTAAGAACCATGGTACACGGAACCATGGTTACCATAGTATTTTATTATTTGGACAATTCTTGGACTTTGGACTACGCTAACGGAAACATATCTACATTTCCTAGTATTTAAACATGCACATAGCTGTGGTGATCAGCTTTCGCAAAGCAGGGTATCAAGTAATCGCGCTTCCAAGTCCATGTGAACATCTTTCGCAGCCAACTCCATGAACTCAAATATTGTAACGGTGCACAAAAACTTGAAATGTACATTTTTTTTTGTTAAGGCGCGGTTATATTGAAACAAAAAAAATCAACCGTTTGAACGTACAACATCATGATCACTCTTGTATTTTTCACTGTGACTGACTTCACCGCACATGATTAACCTCACCAATGGCATTGAAAACACAGGTTAAAGGTAATGCAAAGTTTTGGGAAATTTTGAAAATTGGGTGGATAGTGATTAGTAATAATTTTGATATATTTGGATGCCCCTCTATAGATGTATTATAAGCACTAGAAAAGTTAGCTCCTAAAAAAACTTCTGCTTTCGAGAAAGATTGAATATTAAAATTTACCGGTGCTCCCGGTAAATTTTTATAAATTTCAAATAGCGCCTACAGTCGTGCAATAGTAGCTGCGACCATGAAAATCTCAGAATATGTAGATATGATATATAATTTCCAAACGGTAATAGCTTATTGGTCAATTTTGGTCGAGAAACATTGTTTTATAGCTTAATTAATATCTGGACCTTGAAAGGGAGCTATACAACATAAAGAATTTATTATTTACAATTTCATAACTTTAGACTCAAGTTGAACCGCGACAACGATCACTGCGTATTGTAGGATCGCTTATGCTTCTAATATGTTCATTTGAACCAAATTCATGACCCCATACCAAAACCTTGTATTACCTTTAAAGAGCTGTTTAACGAGAAGTTAGGATTTAATGATAGAGTTATTTGATATCATGGTTACACCCTCAAAGCCTCCGGAGGCTTCGCCTCCTGGACCCCACGCCAATTCTTGACCTGCCAGTGTCACAATAATGCTAAATCGACCATGTCATTAGTTACGTACGGTGTGCCCCAGGGCTCTATTTTAGGCCCGCTTTTTTGACCTATGTTAATGATATCTTTAATGTCTCTTCCTTACTTCAACATATATTATTTGCTGATGACGCTAATATTTGTTGCTTTCATTCAAACCTGGATAATCTTGTTCAAATATTCAATGCTGAATTGCCAAAATTATCTAACTGGTTTAAATGCAATAAATTATCATAGAATTTGGATAAAATTAACTTCATCCACTTTAAAACTCGTGCTAATACTGAACAAACTTATGTTTCATTAAAGATAGATAGCTTCTCCATCGAACAAAAGAAAAATACCAAATTCCTAGGCATTTATATTGATGAGTGCCAGTCTTGGTGTGAACACTTACATGATCTTTCTCGAGTTTTTATCTCGTTATATTGGTGTTACTACAAGTTAAAGCCTTTTGTTCCATTAAGTATTTTGCTCATTATTTACAATCCTTTCATTCAGTTACGTATTTCCTACTGTAACATTGTATGGGGCATTAATAGAGTAAATACTGATGCTATTATAAGGTTGCAAAAGAGAGCAATGAGACTTTGTTGTGGCTCTGGGTACTTTGATCACAATGACCCATTAATTCTCAGATTGAGAACTTTGAAAGTTACTGACATTCATGTTACGCAAATTGCAGTGTTTATGCACAGAATTAATTTTTAAAAAGAACTGCCTTTATCATTTTGTAACGATTTTACTCTAAATAGAGACATTCATAACTATCCAACCAGACATTCTTCTGATCTCCATTTGTTTACACCAAGGAGTGCCTTAGCCCACATATCAATTAGATATGTAGGTCCTGACATTTGGAACGCTTTGCAACAGGAAATACAAACTTGTAATAATCTGTTGTTGTTTAAAAAAATACTGAAGGAATTATTTATCTCCAAATATGCTTGTTAACTTTTGAGGTACATTAAGGGGCCATGATTTTGTATTTGTTTTAATTTTGTAATGACAGAATGTCTTATTTCAAGCAATGTTTTATTCAAACTTAATAATTACCAGCGGTTATTTTAGGGACGTTGCGCTTCAAACAATTTTTGTTTATGCATTATTCCTACTATGTAATATTATATATTGTAACCCACGGAATGTTATTATCTGTAAACAATTATTTTACATGGTGAATAAATAAAACAAACAAAACAAACAAACCAATAAGGTAAAAAATATGCTCATCTGACGGTAATTCAATGCCTAAAACTCCCGAGCTCCTGGGGGCTCCACCCCCTGTAACCCACACAAATTAGTGACCTACCACTGCCACAAACAGTGTATTAAAATATGCTAATGTAACCGTAATTAAATGCCTGAGCCTCCGGGAGCTCAACCTCATGGACCCCACGCTAATTCGTGACCTGACAGTGTCACAAATAAGGTATAAATATATGCTCATCTGACAATAAGTTAATGTATACAACCCCCGAGCTTCTTGGGGTTTCACCTCTTAAACCTAACCACAGATTGTGTCCTGCCAGTGTCACAAATAAGGTATTAAAATATGCTCATCTGACTGTAATTTATTTCCAAAAACCCCTAAGCTTCTGGGGCGTAGTGAACTGACAGTGTCACAAATATGGTATAACAATATGTTCATCTTACGACAATTCAATGTATAAAACCCCTGAGATTATGGGGGCTCCGCCCACTCGACCCTACACCAATGTGTGTCTTTCGAGTGTCACAAATAAGGTATCGAAATATGGTCATCTGACCGTAATGTGTTTCCCAAAACCCCTGTGCTTCCGGGGGCTCCGCCCCTGGACCTCACGCCAATTCATGACCTGCCATCGTCACAAATAAGGTATAAAAATATGCTCATCTGACGACAATTTAATGTATAAAACCACTGACCTTGTGGGGGCTTCTCCCCTGGACCCAACACAATTATGTGTCCTGCCAGTGTCACAAATAAGGTATCGAAATATGCTCCTCTGACCAAAATTTGTTGCCAAAAACCTCTGAGCTTACGGGGGCTCCGCCCCTGGACCTCACGCCAATTCGTGACCTGCCAGTGTCACAAATAAGGTATAAATACGCTCATCTGACGATAATTTAACGTATAAAACCACTTGGCTTCCCGGGGCTTCGCCCCCTAATCCCCACGTCAACTGGTCAAGCTTCTTGGGGCTCCGTTCCCTGGACCCAACACCCAGGCGCGTACACAAGGGGGGGGGGGTTGGGGGGTTAAACCCTCCCCTTTGGTATTTTTTTTTGTGTAAACCCCCCCCCCCCCCTTTTGGATTTTTTTTATTTATTTTTTTTTTTTTATTAAAAAAAAAAATAAATAAATAAAAAATCCCCATGGCTGACCTCAAAAAGATTACCTTCCCCCCCCCCCCCAACGGAGCAAAATGTCAACTTTTCAAATTTCGATACCAAAAAAAAAAAAAAGTGTCCTCTTACCCCCCCCCCCCCCCCCCCCCCCCCCCCCCCCTCCCCCCCCCCCCCCCCCCCCCCCCCCCCCCCGCCTGCCAACACTAATATGTGTCCTGTTAGTGTCACAAACAGGGTTCAAATTAATTGTTCGTCCACGGGGGCTCTTCCCCCCCCCCCCCCCCCAAAAAAAAAAAAAAAAAAAAAAAAAAAAAAAATAGCCCCCGTGAGAAGCCCCCGTGTCCTGCCAGTGTCACAAATAAGGTAATAAAATATGCTCATCTGACTGTAATTTATTTCCCAAAACCCCTAAGCTTCTGGGGGCTCCGCCCCCTGGAACCCAGTCAAATTAGTGAACTGACAGTGTCACAAATATGGTATAACAATATTTTCATCTTACGATAATTCAATGTATAAAACCCTTGAGATTCTGTGGGCTCCGCCCACTCGACCCTACACCAATGTATGTCCAGCCAGTGTCACAAATCAGGTATCGAAATATGCTCATCTGACTAAAATTTGTTGCCAAAACCCCTGTGCTTACGGGGGCTCCGCCCCTGGACCTCACGCCAATTCGTGAACTGCCAGTGTCACAAATAAGGTATAAAAATATGCTCATCTGACGATAATTTAATGTATAAAACCACTGACCTTGTGGGGGCTCCTCCCCCTGGACCCAACACCAACATGTGTCCTGTTAGTGTCACAAACAGGGCTCAAATTAATTTTTCGTCCACGGGGGCTCTTCCCCCACCTAGGATACCCCTCAATTATTTGCTATTTACTCATTATCAGTTTAATCAGCATTTTCCCTCTTACACACTTACAAGCTACATAGCTGTTACTGACTTTCATCCCGTGATAACATTCTCTCGATTTCTTCCCGTTGTGCACATTATTTCCTCCTCATTACTCATTATTCGGAGCAACCTTTACATTCTTTCTTTACTGAGCCATGTAGCTGCGAGGCTATTCTGGTTCTGGTGCTTTTTTTTTACAGGCGCGGAGCCATGGGCCGACTCTAACGCCCCCCCCCCCCCCTAGCCTCCCAAACCGGTAAAAAATAGGATACTAACGTAAATTTAATCTTAACCCCCCCCCCTTCACCTGGCAGTGACATAAATGCGGCATCAAAATGTTTGTGCTTCTCTGACCGTAATTAAATGCCTAAAACCCCTGAGCTTCCGTGGGCTCCACCCCCTGACCCCCCCCCCCCCCTCCCACACACACACACACCAATTTACGCTCGCTACCCTCTACCTGATCGTAAATAATTTAGCCCCCCCCCCCCCACTTTGATAAACGTTCCGCGGGGCCTGTGTATATAATATATACGCATACAACACTGATCTTTATGATGTAGTGCGGTATGGTATGTAATCCTGTATGTTGTTTTTTTTTGACAAAGTTGATTTTTTTTTTGTTGCTGTTTTGGCTTCAAAAGGGTCCCAATTGGCCAAAAATGATGGGGTTCAAATTTTCGGACCCCTCCGTCATTTTCTGGGGGTCCATATTGGGCGCCAAAATGGCTTATATAGAGCACAATAGAGATAATTGGTGTATTGGGAAAAATTTGAACCCCATCAATTTCTGAAAGCTCGGACCCCAATGAATCCCAAAATGCAAAAATATTTTTTTTTTTAAATTGCACAAAAGTCTTACGGGAGCTGTTTCAGTGACATACCGTACCATACTATGACATATCTTCTTCTCCCCTTGCAAACGAGAAAGAAAACAAGGTCATCAAAAGAGATTAAGCGACAAATAATGATTGTGATTCAAATTGATGCGAATATTTGTATGAATAAGCACTGCTATTCACCAGAATCTTCTTTGTAAAAACAACTTTACAAATCTCAGCCATGCTTACTGAGTTGAGACGCTCCATTCAATTTAGAATACACTTCTCCTAATGTGAAAGTGATCTTTCAACACAGTTGCAGAATTGCATGGCTGAGACTTTCAAAAGTCGTGTTTACAAAGAAGATTCTGGTGAAAAGCATTGCTTATACAAAACAATCCTTGCATCAATTTCAATCACAATGATCATTTTGTCCCATGATCCTTTTATTAAATAACCTTGTTTTCTTTTTTGTTTGCAGGGGGAGAAGAAGCTATGTCACTTTAAGAAATCACAAAGATCAGTTGTATAATATGCGTATATACATTTGATAACATTATAAAATGTTGATTATCAGAATATCATTTTGGATTACCTCTATACAAATACCCGATCTTACTGTGCCGATGCGTACATTACACAAATCCTGAACCATTGCATAATGATGGTGGTTCTCTCTCTCTCTCCCTTTCTCTATTTATTCTAATCATGCATTATCATCTACATATAAAGCAGCAACACAAAACTTAGGGTTATCTGGGATAGGTGAAAGTGAGAGGATAAAAAAAAAATAAAAAAAAATGAGTGGTCCTGCTCTCCAGCATCCACCCGCTTTAATATTCACCGGCCGCCTGAGTCGGCGCAAAAATGTTAAACCCCCTAACCCCCCCCCCCCCCCCTCTCCCCCGTAGATCTGCCCATGTTACCATATCATTCAACGACATCTTGGTCTTCCTCTTCTTCCCAATAGGGACTTTTAGGTTTGCGTGGACGTGGACGTGTTACGTCCTTCTAAGGCACTGGCAGTCACAATCATGTGACGTCCTTTTAAGGCACTGGCAGCCACAATCATGTGACGTCCTTTTAAGCACTGGCAGTGCCTTAAAAGGAGGTCACACGTACGTTGCAGTCCACGTTCTCGTCGTGCAATCTAAAAGTCCTTGATATTGATTTACTGGTCGAGGTTCACTATTTGCTGGTCATTTGAAATCACCAGATTTCAGCGGGTTTACGGTTTTCACGACGAAAAACTTCTCCATGACCATGTTTCTGCCCTTGCGCAATCGCCTCCAGCTCTAGCAGATATGGGGCGGCAGCGTGAACACGTACCGTTACTAACGGCGCAGTAGGCCTATAACCACTGCTGACGGCGGCACTGCACTGCGAGCTGAATCGGTAATAATACTCATAGAACGAGAAATCTTGCACGCTAATCTAAGTTCCATTTCATTGGTTTAAGGTTTGAAAATTGAAACTCAATATTGCGTTAAAGTTATAACAGAAAAGACAATATTTATTTTATAATTCCACGGGGGTGATTTTTAATTTTGCAATCGCTCCCGTGAGCAACCTGACGGGGGCGATTATGTAGCTCACGGGGGCGAATCGCCCATCGCCCCCGTGTATTTTGAGCCCTGGTCACAAATAAGGTGTAAAATATGCTCATCTGACGACAATTTAATGTATAAAACCCCTGAGCTTCTAGTTGTTCCGCCCCTGGACCCAACACCAATTTGTGTCCTGCCAGTGTCACAAATAGGGTATCAAATATGCTCACCTGACCGTAATGTATTGCCTAAATCCCCTGAGCTTCCGAGGCTTTGCCCCCTTTACCCCACGTCAATTAGTGACGTGCTAGTGTCACAAATAAGGTATCAAAAGATGCTCATCTTACGGTACTTTAATGTATAAAGTGACTCTCACACTCTGCCGTGTAGGCCTACCGTGTGCCACCGTGCGCGAAAATGTCTGCGGACGGTGGAGAACGGCGAGGGCACACGGTGGTTCGTTATCGAAGCGGGCAACACGTTAATAGGGCGTTGGCGCTTATTTACACCCGGTGGGACCCGGCGAAAGTTTTGGGCATGTTCAAAACTTTGGCCGGGTCCCACCGGCCGCAAGTAAGCGGCAAGAGGACGGTGTTAAACGGTATGAGGACGGTATGAATAAGTTATGAAAACGGTCACACTGTATGAACACGTTCACAACACGCTCATAACCCGTTACAGAACGGTGATGAAAAATGGAGAGCGGACTGACCGTTGCCGTTCAAATCGGGGTATTTATGGCAGTCGTGTCATGACGTCAGCAGTCCGGGGACTCGCTCACAGGACGCTCCGAGCGGTGAGGGGACGCTAAGGGACTGGTAGGTGGCTGCTACAAACCCGGTGCTCACGTTCGAGACCCGGTATGGGCCCGGTATGGAAACGGCCAAAATTGTCAACAAAAGTCAATCTGGGCGGTGAAAACGGTAGAAGCACGTTCAACACCCGGTATGCGCCCGGTGAGAACGGTCAGAAGATGGCAACGAAACGGTGAAAAGATTAATTTTATGAATTTTTTTTTGCGGCCGGGGACAAGTTCGCTCAAAACCCAACGTTCTGGACTCTGTTGTTTTTTTAATAGCCCGGCAGGTGGACGGTAGGCCTACACGGCATAGTGTGAGAGCTCCATAAGACCTCTGGGCTTCTGGGGGCTCCGCACACCAATTTGTGTCCAGCCAGTGTCACAAATAAGGTATCAATATATGCTCATCTGACCGTAATGTATTGCATTAAACCCCTGAGCTTCCGGGGCTTGGCCCCACGTCAAATCGTGACCTGCCAGTGTCACAAATAAGGTATCCAAGTATCAATTCAATTCAATATACAAATTGAATGTTAACGGTCGGCCCTTTTTTGTTTTTATTCTCTTAAATCCCATCTGTTCTAGTGTACAGGAGGGATTAGACCAACCTGCAATGTCACTGGACAGGTGGTTATCTCATCAACTCAGCTCTCAAATAACATTTAAAAAAGAGGATCATTGGGGACAATTGGTCACCAATTAGGCATTGTTTGTTATAGAGGGCGCAAGTAGCTATAAGTAGTGCAGTGGGGCTTTAATATACGTAGCATACCTAGTAAGTTTTATTTATCTCGCTATTTGATTTGATAATAAGTTTACCTTGAAAAGGGCCCCATGTACAAGCACATGTTGATTCTCAGAGGTCCTGGCGTATTATTAATTCTGTTTTTATGAATTGTTATGTTTTTGTATGATGCCAAATAAACTTATTTTTCATACAATTTAATTTAGGGGAATAAAACGAATATTAATTTGTTCTGACTACTGAGATGTTGTCAGAGGCAATGTTTCTTTAGGCTTTTTTTTTCTCTCTCTCTCTCTCTCTTTCTCCCCTTGTCTCAGTATCTATCTTTCTCTTTCTCCCTCTCCCCTCCCTCTCTTTATTTTACTCTCTCTCTCTTTCTCTCTTTTATACACCTTATTGATAGTTACCTGGGACTTGTGTAGGCTATGTTGATCCCTGGATCATCTGAGGTGACCTCTGCTCCCGGATGAGGAAAGAAAGATCACGAGATAAAATAACCGCAAATAACACCCACCTCGTATTCGGCCAAGGCATACATTGCAAAAATATTGTTCAAGTACAGTAGTAGTAGTAGTAGTAGCAACAGTTTTAGTAGTAGTAGTAGTAGTAGTAGTAGTAGAATGGTTATTTAGAACAGCTGCAAATCGGTAGCCCGTGAGTTGAATTACGTTGCAATTTTGTACAAGCTCAGATTTAAAAACTTGTCAAAAAACCCTAAATATGGACAAGTACAAATAATACACATTAAAATAGATTGCAATTTATTACATATTCCTTATTTACAAACAAATTGAAAGGGATATTTGAGTTCTTGTTTCAGAACGCAAATGCTTTCAAAGTGCATGGTTATTGCTCTTTTTCTTATTTATGACATTTCTAGTACTCGTTTAGGACCTACAATGTGTGAAATGTAGCCAATACGATTATAATCCAATACAGCTCTACGTTCAACAAATAATTAATTAATATTAACACTACATGGGCCGGCTGGTTATGCGTATTTAACCCACACGAAAATGCCAACAAAAAGCCAACATCGGCATTGGCTGGAGAAGAAAAAAAATGTATTAGGCAATATTTCGTTTTTTCAACGGATGGTTCAAACTATATAATATTTGTGGATGTACACAAATATTATAAATCGTTATATTAATCGATATTTCAACCGTCTCTGAACTGGTTTTAATCAATAAAAGATGATTTTGTCATTTAAATTGTATGTTCTTTGACATTTGACTCTCAGATTTTTATTATCTCACAGAACTCAACTATTCCTTGAAGTTACAAACATAACAAATTCGTCATTATTATAAAAAAAAAAATTATTGGGAAGTGAGGAATATTCATATTTCAAATATGAGTTGAGGTTGGGTTTATGACAATTAGATATTTTGATTTCGAATCATAATATAATGCACATTAAATGCCTTTTCGCAGTGCTACTCGATAAAGTAATTCAACACAGTCACACAAAATATATGAGGATTTATCATATAAACATTATTAAACAAAACTGAAAAAGAGAAAAAGTGTCAGAGAGAGAACAATTTGAATAGAAAGGGTGAAGTTGCAAAGAAGAAAAAGGAAGAAATGCAAAAGAGGAGAAAGACACACGCACACACCACCAATATCGAGGTGAAAATGTGATTGTTTGTTTGGTTTCATTTATGTGTTCTCTTTTAGTTTAATTTTCAAATTGTTTTTGTTTATTGTTTGTTTGGTTTGTTCTGTTTTCGCTTGACCTGGACGTTTCGAACATCAGTTGTGCTGCTCATGTCTTTAAACCTCATCTCCCCTCTTGTGACTGGTAACATAATATGCACTAGGGAAAATGAACACTTTAAACCGTTTCTTTTTCACATGCGAATGTACGTACTTAATCCGTTAAAACAATTCGTGATTTTAATTCCTTGTTGCTTTCGAATAAATTCATCAGGAGGTTTGTTGAGGCAGAATATCGCATGTTTTCCTCTTATATTATGACAAAGTAAAACTAGGCCGAATACGAGCTGGGTATTATTTCCTGTTATTTTGAACTCTTATGATCTTTCTTTCCCCATCCAGGAGCAAAGGTCATCTCAGACGATTTACGGTTCAACATAGTCTACAAAAGTCCCAGAGAATGATTAAAAATGTATATATATAAAGAGAGAGAGGGGGGATGGGGAAGAGACATATAGAGGGATAGGGGTGGAGAAGTAGTAGGAGGGGAGAGGCAAATATAGATAGTTTGAGAGTGAGAGAGGGGGAGATAGAGAGAGGGGCAGAGAGAGAGAAAAAAAAAGTAACACAATATATATGATATTTATGGAATGAAGAATTAGTTCTAAACATACCATCGAAAGATACTCGGAGAATCCATTTGTGATACTTGAACATGAAAACTGATTATATCTCCCATTTGCAGAACAAAACATGAAAGATGAGATTCCAACGGCATTTGAAAGATGATACTAATTCATTACTTCCATCAAAAAAGAAAGACTTGAAACTTAGCGATTGCGTTCGTTTAATTATATAGTCTAATTTCCAGACCCTTGTACCGAATTGTCGTACATTTTGTGCTCCGCGTAAAATCAAGCGTATCTTTTTTAATTGATCGTAACTTTAAGCTTTATTTTTATCAAGCGTAAAGTTATGATCAAAGATGGCATCCATACTGCTACTTCTGCAGGAAGAAGTTGGTAGGCAACTACGAAGGGAAAAAAATCTTCCGAGACGGAGTAGGCCCGACAATCTGGAGAGAATACAGATTCACAAGGGCTGGCCTACTCATTGTCGTTGATCAAAAAAATGAAATAAGGGAAGTTATTATAAAAATATGTTTTTTTCACTTGTTATGATAATAAAAAAATAAAAAACCTTGTTAGTTAAATTATATCACTTGAAGATACAACTGCTTAATCTTTTTCCATAGACGTGTGTACAAGTTTGTTCAAATAAAGCTATTTTTAAATTTAATATATTTATTATGCAGTTCTTTTCACATAACTTCACATTATGCAATACCCATGTCATTCAAAAATCAATCTATCTTGCTTCTCTCCTTTTAAACAAGCCATCTTCCTTGAAATTCACAGTGTCTATCTTCATTGGAATTCAGGGCCTGTATTCCAATGAAGATAGACACCTCTCCTGCATTGTACATGGAAATATCCATCCACTGATCTCCGCACAAAGTACCTCAAATTGTACCCACTGAAAGCTTACGCTAACAATAAACCAAAACCATCCTGAAATGATGACAGTATTTAAAAGATCAATTCATTAGTAAATCAAGTGTGGATTTTAATTAATTTGTTCTTTTGATTGTTAGGGTTTACATAAACAGAGGGGGTGGCAGCTTGTGACATGGATCCATTCGAGCCATTGAGGTTCTTTTGGCACAAAGTTCCTTATAAAATTAACAAGCGGAAACATATCCTAATACCAGTCACATAAATTACTACTTCACTGAGTGTTTGCTTCAATTTTCTCCATCATGACTGGTTGAGTTTTGTGCAGAATTGCTACAATCTATTGATTGAGAATGTAATTGCGAGTAGTCGAAACCAGGAGGGTCACAAACTCCCTCTCTACATCCACTGTCACATCTTGAATTCTGAAAACCCTTGCGGTTTGAGATGAACTTGGGAAAGGTCTACACACTGTTTGGGTTCTTGCACTTTTAATGCAGGAGTTGCTGTTTTGATCCTCAGGTTCTAAATTTATTTAACCCGACACTCGACAGCCAACTCCGGATAACAGCATCGGATGGCAGTAGGGACTGATGCAGAAATAACAGGCACTAGACCGGGCGCTACAGGCAGCTTTCGCTTTCGATTCGTGCCTACTTCAGGCCGCCGCACGAAACTGGCCAATCGCTAGCACGCGAGCTAATCAATCTTTGTTTAACCTCCGGAAAAGTATACCCCCAAAAAAGGACATAATTTCCAGTTGTGGATTGTATTGTCCGTATTAGGGAATATATATGACTTGTACCTACGGGATTTCAACGAAAAAACATTTCAAGCGCCAAAATTGGATTCATTGTCGCAGATAATGGCAGACGACAGTGAAGCAAAATAGAGCTAATCCGCATGCACCAAATCAATACGGATATTGGCCTAAAGATACAAATTGATTGTAAGATACGATCAATTTTAAATTGATCAATCTTAAGATTATTCTTTATAATATGTGATTCATGGGAGAGAAAAAATTGAGTTATATTACCTTATTTGCATAAATATGAAAATGAGTAATTTTGTCAACAACAACAAATTACAATAGTAATCTATACACTTCACTTTTGTTGCATGCACATTTTCGGGGCGATCGGGCGTTCAAAGGCCGAGATCATAGGGGGGCCTTATAAGCCCCCCCCCCCCCTTCCCGCCCGGGCTATGCAGTTCTAAAATAGCCCAGGCTAAATAGGGTGAAAGTCTGACGCTCATTCCCACTGCAGGAAGCCAACAATCGTATGATCGAGCTTGCGTGACAATTTCTTTTTCATATTGAAACATAATCTCTGTTTAATCCCCGGTTGTTGTTTTTTTGCCAGACGTTAAACCCATTTGTCTGCCTTTCCTTACACAACAACATGGTTTTCGTTCATACTTAACACGTGATTCCCAGGTTGAATATGCAGATTTCAATCTCATTTCCTCGTTTCCCTTGACGTTCTTACGCAAATAGGGGCAATGGTAGTGAACTTACCCATTGTATTTGCACACACCTGAACAAGTGCCTTATCCCCGCTTTCATAGCCAGATTTTAAACAATTAAATTGAATTGAATTGAATTTATTACCAAAAATATCACTATCATGTACATTCATTTACGAATCAAGACACATATACCCCCTGGACAATCACCCCTGAAGAATTATCCCCATGAAAACTCCCCCCCCCCCACACTCTAGGACCTAACCCAACAACCACCCCCGGTAAAATAATATCCTATGATAAAAAAAAACCCACGCCTTAGCATTACACCCTAGTACAATTACCTCCCCCCCCCCCCCCCGATCATTTAAGGGGAAGTCTACCCTGATAATAAATTGGTTTTATTTTATTTTTTTTAATTCCTTGGTGGTATTTTTCCTAATTGTAATAAAACCATTCTAGGCTACTATCAATATATTACATTTCAATAACGGGAACTAAAAATTAGCTACATGCTAATCGAAGTTTCGCCCCAAGTACATCGTTCATTATCATACATGAATTGCAATCACAATATTTATATACATTGGTCTATAGCAGGGGTTTCTAACTTTTTTTTGACGGACGGTCCATATGTGATTTCAATGAAAGCTGTAATGGTCCAAAACAAGGGATGCCATTCGCCTGAAAATTATTCAGATCGATCGTATGTTTCAACTTAAGCAGAACAATGAACAATATGATCTCTACAAAGCTGGGCACAACTCAAACTTTTCTTTATTTTGTTTCAGACTTAGACAACCTACTTCTACAATTTGTTTTACAGTAATGACCAGTGGCGTACGCAGGAATTTTTCAAGGAGGATGTTTGAAAATTTATAAATGGCGCCGACCGATATTTCGCTTAGTTTAAAGGGGAGGGGGGGGGAGGGGGGGGGGGTAGTGAGTGAACTATTTATTTTTGCCCCCGCAAATGGGAAAATCGCGCCGACCTATATTTCGCTCAGTTGGGGGGGGGGGGGGGAGTTTTAATATACTTTTTTAATTGAGGGGTTAAACAACAACCCCCCCCCCCCCAAAAAAAAAAAAAAAATAAATAAATAAATAAATAAATAAATAAATAAATAAATAAATAAATAAATAAATAAATAAATAAATAAATAAATATAAATAAAATAAAAAATAAAAAATAAAAAAAATGAGGCTTGTTTTAGGTTATATCTGATCCGAAGAGAACTTTTACAGTTTTAAATATCGGAGCCGCCAGTGCTTCCACTCGTTTACATAGAGTTTCCTAAACCAAAAAACGAGAAATGTGTGTGTGCAGACATTTCCCAACTTTGATTGCAAACAAACCCGAATGGGAATATCCAAATTAATGAGAAAGTATACTGTTTCTGTTAAAAATGAATAGTTTATGATAAAATTCCGATAATTAGAATACAATGAATTCGTTAGTTAGAATGTACACGTGATAAAACCATATCCCCGATTCAAGGTCCTTAAAAGTATGTGTGTGTGCTTGTGTGTGTATGCGTGTGCGCGCGTGTGTGTGTGTGTTATTTTGCTTGTATGGGTGATGTTTTGTTTGGGGTTGGGTAGTAAAGGAAGAGGTTATAAATTAGTTTAAATTATAACCGATTTCAAACCAAAACAAATAAAAAGTAGATTTGTAAATGGTAAATGTAATAAGTTAATCTAATTATGTTAATTAATGATATTTTAAAGAATTGTATGAATTATTCAAATATTTAGTTTAAAAAATATTACACAATACCGGAAAGGCAAACGGAAACGGAAAGAATGTGTGGTAGTGCGTGAGTAGTTTATACGGGAAATGTGTTATGTTTGCTGTTTCAAACACACCATGCAAACAATCAGCGAATCCTGACGTCCTTTGGACATTTTTTTCAAGATGGGAATTCCAGCAAAACTCATTCTTATATTTAAGTCTGTGAATGACGTTGTTCGCAATTACTTATGCACACAGTGTGTGCAGGCAAGCACTGAATCCAATGACCGGAGTAATAATATATCTGTAAAGCGCTTAAAGACATCGTATTATAAAGCGCTGTATAACAGGAATATTGTTATTATTATTACTTGCTGACTTTTAGCGGGAGAGTGAATCAACTTAAGAGGGTGCTTAAAGTAAATCATTGGTATGGATAACAATGTATTGTTGACCATGTTGACATATCAGAGGGATTATGTTAATATTCTTTAAGATTACTTTATCCATGAAATAATTACGTCATTATTACACCATTATATAACTCACTTAAGAAATCCAGCCATCTGTTTAGTCGAAATTGGAGTCGTGATTTTAGCCATTCCCGTAAAGAAACGTAAAATGCCAATACCGGTTCAAATTCTAAGAGTGGGATTCCTCAATATTCCGGTTAGCGGGAAAATAATAAAAATTTGATGCGATACTCATTGGTTTACTTATTAAAATAATGATATACTTGGACGAGATGACGCCCCTTTGGGAATATGAAGATAAAGAAAACTTGCATTTTCCAATAAAATGGAATTTTCCTGGGCTATTGTATCTTCTCCTTTGCTGTGCAAGTTTTTGTGTGCAGTATTCCCCACCCCCCCCCCCACCCCCCCCCCCCATCCCCTTTCGTGGGCCATACCATGATATACGGACTGGCACACTCTAATATATTTCTTACGGCTGGGCTTGTAACAAGGGCAAAGGAATAAAGAAAAACGCTTTTGAAAGGAAACGTACCTCGACTGAAATGTCGGTATTTCAGTATACCACACGATTTTACTCTTATCCTACTGCGAATACAACAAACTGCAAGAATGTATTATACTAGATTTTTGAAAAAGAATGTTTAAGTATAGAGGAGCTATAGCTTATAATAATCTTCCAGTAATTGTTAGAACTGCCTCAACTCTAAATTGTTTTAAGCGCGAATTAACGTTGTTCCACTCACATGCTTAATCACCCAGACCTTGAAAATAAATTGACCTATTCCAGACTCGGGATATTGTATGCTCTGTATCGGGAGGGGGGGGGGAGGGTGGGGGGGATTTCGCAGTCCTTTCCACAACTACCTTTTTGTAGAGTTTAAGCATTTATAATTGTGTTTTGTACCTTCTTTGTAACCTTTAATTTAGTAAATAATTATACGTCATGTTTTATATTTATTTATGTATATGATTTCTGAACCCCATTGAAGACCAGCAGTGTCGTGCTTGGCACAGTTGAATATGGGCTATCCAGCCGTTTTATTAACGCTATGTATATTACTTGTATTATAGGTTTGTTTTTTAAAACGGAAAATAAATACTATACTATACAATACTATGTCTGATTCGGGTTTGGGCGAAAACAGGGCACATGCCCGCCCCCCCCCCCCCCCTCAACAACAAAAAAACATAAAATAAATAAATAAATTGAATGAAACAAATCTAGACGCAGAATTTGTGGACTTTCATCCCTTTTTATATGTTGTATGAAATGGCCTTGTAGCAATTGTGACTATGAAATTGAGAAAAGACGTACAAGATTAATAATGATTTTAATTGTAAGTCGGTTGCAGCAGAATAGAAGTTTCAGCTGCAGACACTGTTAGCACTTAATCTTTGTATAAGGGTCGAACAGAGGACAAGAGACAAACAAAATGCTCATTATATCATGTATGTTATATTACTTTTAGTGTGACTATTAAACCTAAAATTACCGTGCAATGATCACGTAATGTAAAAATATAATTGAAGGCAATTAAAATGTTGTCAATATGCCATCATAACTATTCTAATCTTTACTTTCCCTTAAAGGTAAAGACCAGTTTTTGAAACGCCCCCCTCTCAACAAATGAAATGGAAGCTCTCATTACCAATCATGTGAAATAATATGTTTTAATAATACATGATGATACAATTTTTGCCGGGAAACCGTTTACTAATTAATATATTTAGTAAATTAGTTTATTTATTGGGACCAAATAGATAATACGCACGTGTCGCGCACGTGTGCGTAGTCCCATATACATCTTTCTGTGTACAAATTATATGCTAGATGATCAACCTCTTTTAATCGATTCCACAACGTTTCTTTCACAATGCAATCGCATGACAAGAACTGGTCTTAATCTTTAAATACCTATACATAACAGGGATAGTTGAGTTCTGTTGCAGAGGGCGCTACACAAAACTTTTTGTTGTGAGATAATGAAAAACTGAATGTCAAATTTGAAAGAACATACAATTTAAATGACAAAATCATCTTTCTTTGGTCAATCGGTTCAGAGACGACTGAAATAACCATAAATATAACTATGTCTCATATTTGTGTACCACCACAAATATTCGATAATTTAAACAAGCCATTGTCAAAACCAAATAGCGCCTTTTACGTTGTATTTTAGCCAATGCCGATGTCGGGTTTTTTGTCGGCTTTTTCGTGTTGGTTATAATACGCACAACCAATCGGTCCATGTATTGTTATTATTGAATAATTATCTAACGGTCACCGTACTTTTTTGGAAAGTGGAGCTGAATTAGTATGATCTTGTTGGCTAATTTCACACATGTTCGGGTTTAAAATCGCCTTCATAGCAATTTTAGGTCCTAAAAAGGCACTAGAAATGTTAAAGATAATAATAAAAGCAATAACTATGCACTTTGAAGGCATTTGCAGTCTAAAAACAGAGAACTCAACTTTCCCTTTAAATAACAAAATAAACATCAAAAGTGAATCCTACTTCCTTCAAAAGCTGGGAATAAACATATCACGCATCATCATTTTTTTTTTCTTTTTTTGTCTAACGACATGACATCACGAACAATTACCATGATCTGTATGAGGTTCATTAAATGCAATGTCTACTTTCCTACATGTGTATTGTGGGGGAACCGATTCGAAAAAGATGATGTTCCATGCGTTACCGGAGCCAAAATGCCTTATACTTGCCCAGGTATAGACTTAAGAAACTTAAGACATGCTAATGTGGGAATATTCCATCTTTTCATCGTTCTCACAATACTAATAACATTTAGTCAAATTGGTTATGATATATACAAATGATTAGGGTTTCTGCAATATATACATGGATTTACTTTCTTTTTTGTCGTTTTATTTTGACAGGGTAGCCTTTTCAGTTATACAAAAACTGCTCGACCAAGGGGCCGTCTATCAACATAATCTAAAACATATTCACCAAACATATAAACATACATAATGAACCCACAAATTAAACATTAAACAAGATAGTGTATGTAACTCTATTCCGATGAGTATGGATCATCAACATTTAGAGGTAACGAGTCAAAACTATATTTTATACTTACTGTTTGCCTAGATGCTGATTAATGCGAAATGAATTGTGGAGAACAGCGTTGAGTCCTCTTCTCAGAAATATGTATCCAATTATAGCCGAGCTAAAAGGAACCACACATAATTGTACACATTTCGAATAGGAGTAACGGGCAACATGTGACATGGGAGGTCTTTTCTAGAACGTCCTATAAAGGCGTTTACGGTGTCTCTTTCGCAAGATAGGAGGAGAGTTTGTCTTTGAGTAATGAATCCGGTTCGACAGATGACAACACATGCAGTGTGTTGAAGAAAATGATCTAGCAATCAATCAAATGCAAATTCCCTTTGCACAAATGTGCTTCGTTCCATCAGACTTTCATGTAGGAATGACGGATAGCCCGTATGAAACGAAAGATATAGGCTGCGGGAGTCTATATTTCAGCGTCTGGTGACGTGGCATTGAGCAAGTACCTAATGCTAGTCAGTTCGATCATGTGGTCCAAAAACGAAACCGGAAGGAAATACGTATAACTAGAGCTAACCAACCAAACAAAATAATACATATCTCTCGCTCAGTGAGTCGGTACTGATGGGCATTGTGATACAAATAATATCATGTGATAAAATGGCCTTAGCATTGCGATCAACAAGGGGAATTCTTTGTCAGTTCCTAGACAGAAAACAAAATTATTTAAATAACGATGGGGGAGGGGTAGAGGGTACTTCAATATATATCAACTGTCATTGCGTCTCAGTACTTTTCCTACAATTCAAATGTTTAAATCTACTACAATGGCAAAACTAGAGAATTTAACATTTCCTTTGCAAATGTAAAAATGTTATTTTTGGCGAGTGAAGGGTTTGCCAGGCTTTTGTTTCCCCAGTCATGATTTTATTTTTTTTTTCAATCGAGTTTAGTTATTATACATTTGTTTTTGTACTATTTTCTAAATTAAACTCAACGATAATTGCCCCACAACGGTAAAGAAAACATTCATGAAATTCGAATGAAGCAGAAAAAAATATATCGCAGCGTATATAGGCCTAGCCTTACTTTGGCTCTTCTTTGTAATGTTTGTCTCCGGTCATGGTGGTTGGGAGTGTGCATGAAGGAGACCGTATGGAAGTGATGTCTGTGTGTGTTCTGTTGTATGTGTGGGGTGTGTTCTGTTTGGGATTGAGTAGTATTAGGGAAGGGGTTATAATTTGTTTCATATTGAAAACTGAATATATTCCGAAAAATCGATCGTAGTTTGTGAATTGTTAATGTTTTAAGTTAATTGAAGGATGTTATTATGATGGAGAATAAAAAATTGAAGAAGTATAATTTGTATTGTTATAATATTGAATGAAAATAAAATCTACGGAAAAAGCAAAAAGAAGAATGTGTGGTGGATGCATGTGCAGTTTATACGAGAAATGTGTTAAGTGTGCCGTTCAAAACACACCAAGCTAACACTTAGCGAATCCAGACGTCATTTTGACATTCTTTTCAAAATTCTGTTATATAAAATGTAATTTTCATAATAATATATATAATGTTCTCTCGGTAACATTACTGTGTTAATTTATTATGGGCGTTCCCAACTCAAGCTATGCTTTCCGGGTGTTCGCCTTCTCCCGTAACGGAATTATTTACTGTATACTCTATGTTGAAATAATTGTTACATATATCATGTATATATACATTGTGTTTCATATTGTACTGTCGAGAAGGAAATAAATGTATATCTGTTAAGCGCTTACAGACATTTGTATTCAGCGCTATATAAACGAAATATTATTATTATTATTATTGTAATTATTATTATTATTATTATTATTATTATTATTATTTTAGTATACCAGTGAAATCGTGGGCTATTTCTTTTTCTGACTCGTAGTGGGACGGTGAATCAACTTAAGATTGTGCTAAAAGTAGATCATTCGTATGAACACCATGGTCTGTTTGATCATGTTGACATGTAAGAGGTATTATTTCGTTATTTTTTAGAATTACTTTAGCCATGAAAGAATTATGTCATTATAACATCATGTAGGAAGGAAGCTCCCTTTATTAGTTGAAGAAAAAAAAAATCATTACCCGACATTTGACGATTCTACAAGTAACCTTGCTCGCAGCCTAACAAATTTTCTTTTCTAAATAAAAAACATTCTGTTATGGAACTGATTGTGTGTGTCGTTTTTTTTCTTCATCTTATTTTTAGTTGATATCATTGTGAACGATATTGGTTTACTGGTAGACCCTGGATTTATTAATACAAAGAGGGACTTTGCCTGGAAACTACACAAATCTATGTCCAATCCCCATTAATCATACCATGGTCTACGGACTGGCACACTTTTTATATCATGTCAAAGTATGTAGGTGAATAAGATATTTCATACGGCTGGGCTTGTTACATGGGTAACAGTAACAGAAAAACACATTTGAAGAAACAAAATCTAAAAGGAAACGTATTTTTCTGCATTTTTTCCATATAAAATATAACTGAATAACAAAGAACATATAAATGTAAGGTATAATACAACATAAATAAACAATAATTTCTTCATGTCAAAATGTTTTTTTACATAATATATGTACATATAATAACGAAACTTAATATTTCCATAACGTATAATCATAAATTTAAAGTATTAACCGAACTATTCTGTTGGAAAAGTGCAGGAGACCGCAATCATAAGCAAGACCGCAATCATAAGCAATCCTCGATTGAAATCTTCTGTAATCGTGTTCGCGCTAGTAGTCATCCCTATTTCAGACTTTGTTTACAAACATTAACCCAAACAGTAAGTCTAGTCATGTCTTTGCTATTGTCCAAAGATATGTAGTGCTGTTTCTTACCATATTCCTATTCATGTGCTTCCTTCCTTTTCTCTAACACAGTCTTGGGCTTCCTGCAAGTTTAGAATTATAATCTCTATTAATGTGATTCAGATAGTTTTGTTGCAAAGTTTTGTTGTTAAACAGGTGAAGGCAATATTTTAGTAGCTTAGGCGTTGATTGAAATTCCTTATACGGGAGGAACCCTAGCTAGAATTAATATTGTGCACTTGAAGTTTAGTATCTGGAGAGACAAGACCTCCTAGTGGTAATGTCTTAGAGCAGCCGCAACAGCTAGCCTGCTAGGGGCTTTGTGGCTTCAGCTAGGCCGACAGAGTCGGCCGACGGCAGCATGTTTGGGCTGCACTTGTTGAAACTAGGCGTGGCAGTTTCTTGTATTTCTAGCTTGCACCATAATTGTTTGTACTGGACACGGGCTACTCCTGTCTTCGAAGCTTTCTTGTCCAAGTCAAACTGTAAGTGGAATCTATGTATTTCTCTTGTGCTTTAATTTATTTAGCAAGTTGTCAGAGACAGTTATTAATGGAGAAATAAGATAAGCCTGGATGACAATCATTTGAAGGCTCTTTTGACCTGAAGTCTTTAATTATAAACCATGTTATGATTATAGTCTCGCATATGAAATATTATTCTTGACAGAGAAAAGGGATGTTTCTTATTTCAATATGGTTGCTGTTCAGTATTATCTAGTTGTGTTTTATATAATACCAGAAACATAAAGGTATTTTATGAAACGAGAATATAAAGTTAACATTTGCATTGTAATTATACTTGGAATAATTAGGGTTATTATAAAAGCCTAAAGATGAAGATTGTATTTTGTTAAGGATAGGTAGTTGTTATGCATTGGTATTTTATTATCGTAGATGGCGTTAACTATGGCGTTAACCCTGGCGTATAGTATAGTATAGTATTTATTTTCCGTTTTAAAAACAAACATATAATACAAGTATATACATAGTGTAAATAAAACGGCTGGATAGCCCATATTCAGCTGTGCCAGGCACGACACTGCTGGTCTTCCATGGGGTCCAGGAATCATATACATAAATATAAAATATGACGTACAATTATTTACTAAATTAAAGGGTATAAGAAAAGGTACAATACACAGTTATAAATGCTTAAACTCTACAAAATGGTAGTTGTGTGAAAGGACTACGAAAGTCCATCCCCCCCCCCCTCCCGGGTCTGGAATAGGTCAATTTATTATCAAGGTCTGGGTGATTGGGCATGTGAGTAGAACAACGTTAATTCGCGCTTAAAACTATTCAGAGTTGAGGCATTTCTAACAAGTACAGGGAGATTATCATAAGCAATAGCTCCTCTATACTTAAAAGTTCTTTTCAAAAATCCAGTATTAGGCTTAGGCGTATATAGTCTTCCGCCAAAGCGTAAGTGGTATTCGTGCACAGAGATACTAAAAAGGTCTGAAATGTAAACAGGGGTCATCTCATTAAGTGATTTAAACATATAAGTTAGCAAATGCTGACTTCTCCTGTCGTGTAACGATTCCCAGTTAAGGGCATTGTGAATTTCTAAATTGGGTATATGAGAGTCACGATTGATATGTAAAATCAAACGCCCAGCACGATTTTGGAGCTTTTGTAATCTTTCAGTTAAATATTTGCAGGCCGAACCATATACAACATCTCCATAGTCGAAGTGGGGAAGAACAACTGCATTATATATTAGTTTTAATATAGATTCATTCAAGGTGCTTCTTAATCTACCAAGAAAGCTTACGTAAACGTCTCTTTTTTCTATGTTCATTGATTGATGTAACTCATGAAGTGTCTTGTATCAAAGATCTTGTTTTATATTGCTTAATTTGATAATTTATTGTTCTGTGAATTTCTTGTTATATGAAATTATGAGGAAGGAAATAAAATATCATTTAAAACAAAAACAAACAAAAAACGTCAATGTTAACCAGGATGTAAACCATGGCGTAATCTATTGCGTAAACTACGACGTAACGTCCACGTAATTCCCATGTGTATTCCAATACCCGAGGTGTCGAGTGTACAGTAGTCCGCCGAACGTCGAAGATTACGACAAAGACTTCGACCACATAGACAGTCAACGAGTTTACTTCGGTGTTCACCACCACTTCAAGTTCTTTAGACCAGGTTTCATATTTAAGCAGAGTTAAGGAATTAAATTTGAAAGAACTTTTGGACTTGAACTAAACCAGTGAACTGTTAATTTCAATGCATATATGAAAGTTGCTATTGGGATGTACCAGGGTAGAAAGCTTGGTAGTTTGCTTTACTGGATCGTTTTGCAAGCAAGGTAGAACTCTTTTTAATAATCATGTCGCCTGTTCATCCAAGCGTGACCATTTACCCCCAAAAAATGATTTGGGATAAAACACTCTTTCATGAGATGTATAATAATTCATTGTTTATGAATGATTTTTAAATATTTAACAATTTGTTAAGTTGGACTCACACTGTATATATATATATATTTCTAACATAAATACAGAGATACACTTATGCATGCAGCTATGGTTTGCTCTACCTGAACATGAGAAGGCTTTTAATCGTTAGGTTGACGTTGAATAGATCAAGAAAACCTTAATTTTACAGATACATTTTATTTGCAGCGTTCTACACTAGTAAAAGAATATCAGAACTAGGCAAATTGTTTGTATATGCATATATATGATGTATATGGTACAAATTACACAGGTCCGTATTTCAATACTTCCGTTGTTAACATTCAAATGATCACATTATATTCTTTTATTGTTTTAGGTGAAAAAAATGAATTTGTCCATACAATTGTATGTTTGTTAAGAATGTGACTTAACAAAGCTTACATGAAAATTAATAAGAATAATATCAATGGAAAGTGCTTATATAGCGCGTAATAGTTCATAATATTCTCTATGCTATTTACATTTTTGCACAATAATACATTAACAAACGTGTCATCAGAACATATAATACATGGATGTATAATGGCAATTAAAATATAGTCAATATTCAACAAAGGCACTAAATTCAATCAGCTCACACGAAATCAACTTTTGTTAAAGGGTATAGAGTACATTGATAACAAATGGTATAATATATAGTTTAGTATCCTTATGAATTTTGGAAAACGTTTCTATATCTTCATCTCCAACATCAAGCATAATAAAATAAACAAGGAGAATACAGCTAAGGTTACCTGAAATATTATTAGTTTGCTTTGTTGTCATTAAATTATCCAGGGCCCCGTTTCATAAAACTTTTTATCGATAAGAAGATACGATGATTGTTATAAGCTACTGAAATGCTTACACTTCTTTGAACATGAGCAGATTAGTCTTAGATCTGTGGCATTTGTTATTGATAACAAGTTTTAAAAAACCGGGCTCAGTTGTATCTACTACGGCTATACCAATGAGGAAGAAATAGTAAATGCTATGAGGAGGATCTGCAATCTATTATCGGTTCTAGTAATGGAAATAGAAAAGGGAGAGTGTTATTAACCGAAGTAGTATGATCTTCAAACAAACCGGCTTAATAACTTATTCAAATATATGAACGTTTCTTTCCTGAGGACCTAGTGACAAGTAATTCCTTTAATCTGTTATTTATAAAGGAACTGTAATATTTGGAATCCATTCTGTGTCGATTACTTGTTGATATGTCGGACAGGCCTCAGGCAAGTATTCAGATTATCAAGAACAACTTGTGTTTAAAATGTATGCATAAACTTTGAATACGTTGAAATACCGGTTAATTGTTCATTATTTTGAACTTACTTTGTCAACTATGTTCTTTATTTTGCAAAAAACTGATATTTAAAATGCAATAAATTCGAATCAATTAATCAATTATTGCCACAGATAGGTTTCACGTGATCCCATACACCAACATAGTAATTATATTATTTGAATTATGATTATGCTTCGATAGGATTATTAAGGAAAGCCAAGCAACTTATTAGAATAGGGAAATCACACCGAATCAGGTTTATAAAAATAAATATCAAACTCCGCCATACACCTGTGCTACATGCAAACATTGATACAATATTGTAAATAAAAAGTCAACAGATTTAAAAATCTTGTTTTAAATCGGTAAGATGAGGAAAAAAATCACAACTAAATCGAGTGTAAATGTTTTTTTTTTTAATATTACATGAGTTATAAATGATGTTCGATATGACAGAAGTTCGTTTACGTCATAATATATATAACTATCCTTTCTCTGCATACACTGATAATACAGGCCTACATGAACATAAATGCTTCATAAAGGAAAATTTCGTTAAAAGCATATACATCGTATAACGAAAGACTGCCGCCTGTGTTATAAGTGAATTTTAAGTTCTGGTACAGGCGAAAAATAAAGTATGACCTTTTTGTTAATACTTTTCATGTTCGTGTGGACGAATAGTATAGATTAGGATATCCCTATCTAAGGATTGCCACACAATTTAAAATTTGACAAAGAATGACTGAGAAGTGTTCGGACCAAAATGTCGTCCGAGTCAGTGTGTTATCATATTAATCATGTGCATGGTCTCAAAGGCTTATAATGTATACGTATATTGTGTGTGGGGGGGGGGGGGGTCAAAGAACATTTTGTTGGGGGGTCTCGAAATTTGGAAATTTGACATTTTGTCCCGTTGGGGGGGGGGGGTAAGGTCACCTTTTTTAGGTCAGCCATTGGCATATTTTTTTATTTTTTTTGTATTAAAAAAAAAAAACATACACAAAAACAAACTCAAGGGGAGGGGGTTAACCCCAACCCCCTCCCCCCCACCATCTGCGTTCGCGCCTGACAACATCCATAAATATTCATAGCAAGCACTTAATCACATGTTTAAATGAGACCAAATCAAAGTACAGTATATATCGGTATTTACTTGAAAGCAGAATATAGATGCATTTCCTGTATATCAGTTCAGTTCAGTTCATTTTTATTCAAAACCAAACAAGGCATGACATAATCTGTTACATAAAAAAAGATACCTGTAATTATCTTCCTTCACTTAATAATATTCACATCTGTTGTCTTAGTTTTATTTTCCTCTACTTTTAGTCTGTATTTCGACATCAACAACATATATTTGCTTATTATTTTCGCTACTACATTTTTATTTATTTGATTTACAACACTCGTTTTATAGATTGCAAATAAAGCATAATGAAGTAGTAAATCAATATTTGTAAAAATGTTCCTTTGCGTCATGACTTTACATTGCCACGACTTGATATCATGAAATACACTAAAATGACCTAAACGTTTGTATATCTCAGAACAAAATGTACGAAATTTTAGTTCACGACTACAAACAAAAATTTGTTTTATAAAGCAAACGTAATACATTTGAACTCTATTATGCCGAGTGATATTAAAATACATTTCTCTCTCAAGAATTATAATGAATAATTATAATCATTACTGCAATCTTTATTTTTCTTTGTTTGTCTCTATCTCTCTCTTTCTCTCTTATTGGCTCTTTTTTTCTTCTCTCTCTCTCTCTCTCTCTCTCTCTCTCTCTCTCTCTTATTGGCGCTCTCTCTCTCTCTCTTTCTCTCTTTGCTTCATCATCATTATGAGTATGACTTAATGTAGATTTTCAAGAGCAGCAGCGAGTGAAAGCACATCAATATAGGGGACCTTAAGATCGTCTTTCATTGACTGGTAGAAAGATTGTGGGGCTGTGATCAGTTGTTTCTTCAGTTGCAGGAGTTGGGTGCCATTGAGGGTTTTCAAAGCTTTCTTACGTGTTGTGACGTTGTTAGCTGCCAGCCAATCCTGGACCTTCTTGGAATCCCATCCGGTTACTTGAGACTCCACTGGAGGTGGTTTCGGTTCTTGCTCTTTGGACGGGGGACCTTTCAATGAAAAAAGAGCAGAAGAAAAGAAACGAAAACTAATTTCAATATATTATATATATATATATATATATATATATATATATATATAGTAAAATATCTACAAATCTGAGCGTAATCACCATTGTTCATGCCACCCTTCGCGTATGACTATTCTGCAAAGCTGATCAATTATAAGGGTTATTTAAGCGGAACAAAATGAAATTGTCATTTATTAGGTAAAATGTAAAATTCAAGCTGTAACTTCCTTCTTCTTATCTTCTCTCTCTTTTTTTCTTTCCTTCAACTGTCTTTACCTTATGTTATCTTTATCTTTCCTCTGCCCTCTGTTGTTGTGAATTTATGTACCATGTTTTTTTTTAATATAAAATAAGTTTGTATCTTGTTTATGCAAAGTATTTATTTGGGGATCATTCACATCAAGCCATTGTTGGCTTTCATGATCCCCACTTTCAATTATCGGATGTTGATAATGAATGAACATGTTTATACTTTTGATGTTTTTTAAAAGAGAGTGATATAAATAAAAGAAAATGATAATAAAAAGTTTACTCCAATTCTCTCGCTTTTTGTTATTCAAGTTTGGTGAATTTGTACTCACTTTACATAAAATACATTTCTTTTTAGTAATATTTGAGTTATAAGTATACATAATAGTTTGGTTATACATAGCGAAAATGCATTTCTATATATTAATTTTGTAACTGTATGTATATATGTATACTTTTAACGATGATAATGCTAATACATATTATGCTATATACTATGTTCTATCTTAACACGAATAAGGGAGCATTTAGCAAACAAGAAGTTGAGTAAATTCCTGAGAAAACGGAATACATAAATCCCCCAAAATAGTCAGGTATAACGTATACAAAAAAAATAAAGGAAATAAACTTATTATAGTAAGGTTTGCGAAAAAAAGTTATATATCTATATATTTACCAATAATATCTCTCCCTCCTTTTTAATTCCCCTCTTTCTTTTATTCTTTTTTTCTCTCACTCTCATTCTCTCTCTCCCCCTCTCTTTACAGCGTGATTGACATACCGGGAGCGGCGTTCACGTTCTGGACCGTTTCTTTCTGCACTGCGAATTCTTTTTCAATGATGCTGGTGAGTACCTCGGAGACAAGGTCGGCTTGTTGAACGATGTAGTAGATCTTCCCTGCCGTGATACCACCTAACCAACCAGAAGCTTTGAAGTGATCACTCACCTTCACAGGGATGATCTTCTTCTTGCATTCGTATGCATAAGATGCTTCTGAATACATGACATAAAAGATTCATTTTCAAAATCGATTTCAATGAGAATGTCGAGTTCGAGTAAATGGTACAGGTAGGAAAAACGTGAGTTCACTCAAGTGTTTTAAAATCGGTTGAGAAGGATTATCAGAAAAGAAATTTCCTTTGACAAAAATGAAATTTTATTCAAATTAATGCTTTCGTATTCTCAATATGGGAAGATGTAACCAAAATACGGACCAAACTTTCATTCGAAAAATCTTGGTATTTCACGTATATGTATGCATGTGTGCCGTACATGTGACTGTGGGTATTTCTAGATTGAACCATGGGTATGTTGATTGCAGACAAAATTATGCTCTCTTAGTGTTTTCATATCGGTTGGGAAAGATTTTGTTTTAAATATCTTTGAAAAGACAGACTTGTTCTTCAAATGCTTTCATATTTCTTAATATATGAAAATACAAGAAATATCTAAGATAATGTCTGTGTAGTTCCATACGATTATTTTTGTGTGCCGTGCAAGTGACTGTGCGTATCATCGCGTCACTCTTTTATCATTCTGATAATTTCGGAACCCACTATTTTATACCTAGTTTCATGCTATGAATAATCTTACTTTCACACTCGATTCTACAGAGTCTCAGTTATAAAGATATTTCATAACCAGGGCCCCGTCTTACGAAGAGTTACGATTGATCCAAATCAATCGCAAGTCCTCAATCAATCGCAAATTTGCAGTCTCCTATCTCTTATGTACATAGTTGCGATTGATATCAATCGCAGATAAGTTGAGATTGATATCAACTCTTTGTAAGACGGGGCCCGGAACTCCATGAGCACAATTGCAAATGTGGGTTAAAAGACGCATAGCAGTGGGCTACCATACGGAGTGTAACACCATTCGGCTGTTTACCCGATGACAGGTGATGACAAGCCTTCAGTTTTTTTTTACCAACGTACCAAATGCAATGATTTGTATTCCCTTCAAATGGTACAGTCACTATCCTAAATTTTGCTATCCCCAATACTTTCCGAGAAGGGCGGTATATTTTCTCGATTGAACCACAGGTATGCTTTGTGTAGACTTGTTAATCTATTAATGGTAGACGAATTATGACTTTCTGCACATGGAAACAGATGATCCTCTCTTTTAAAAGATAATACAAAGTTTTGCTATGGGGTCATGAATTTTCCAAAACTTTGTATTACCTTTAAAGTCAACTGACATTGATCAGAAAAAGAGGTCAATCTTTTCTCACCTGTACGGCAGTCTTGACTATCTTGGTAACCACGTGTGATACAAGCTATGACCATATCGGCATTCTCTACGGCTTCTGCCATGGCACCGATCTTATCACCCACTAAGACAAGAAAGAAGAAGAAGGAAAAAAGAGGGAAAAGAAGAAGATTGAATGGAAAACGAAGAAGAAGAACAAGAAGAAGAAGAAGAAGAAAAAGAAGAAGAGGGATTATGGATGGCCATGCTCTAGCTTTAGGGACAATTTGTGAATAATGTATGCAATAACCAGCAGCCGTGATGACACGTAAGAAACGCTCAAATAAGAAAATATTATTCAAAATTTCACCAGCCTAGATAATCTGTTGCAACTTTGAATGAAAGACATAAAAACAGAAATGCATTAAAATAAACAATACATGTCATGTTTGAAGAGAAGTGTCTGCAGATAAACTTACTCATGTGGTCTTCATCCATCCACACGTTGTAACCTCTTTTGCGCAGCTGTTTCTTGAACTCTCGCATCACAGATTGGGACGGGTGTTCCCATTTATAGCTGAGCATGATGTGTCCACTGGACTTCACACTGCCCGACGGCGCCCTCTGCTGTGACTCGACATCTGTTTTCCTGTGCGTCAGGCCTTCGGGAAGTTTGGATTCGTAGATCTCGAAGAGAGCGCCCATACAGGCATTGCGGAGTTTTTCATTTTTACCATGGGAATTCTCCGTCAGATCTTGTTTTCGTGATAAAAGAAAATATAATATTAAAGGCAACCTGTCCTACGTGTAGCTACTTGCTCCCTCTATATAGAAAACTTCCCCAATCGGCGCCTGTTGGTCCCCCATGATCCTCTGTTTCTTATGTTACATGAGAGCTGAGTTTAATGAGATAGCCACCTGTCACAGTGATCTCGCTGGCTCGCTTGGTGGTCTAATCCCTTCTGGCTGAAGTAGTAAAGCCTGCCTTTAAAGCCAGAAGGGCATTCACGATTTGACTTTAAAACATACTTAACGTCCTTCTATCTCTGAACACAAGACATGCTTCCTATTTTACAATGGATGCACGAAAATATTCACTTATTGTGGGCCCACTGCACAACGTTTGATGTTACTAATACCCATTGTGGAAATATTCAATCATACAACTCCATCTTATGAACTGAATTTATTCTTTACTCATCATAACATAAAAAATGAATTACTAAATCTCCCCCTCCCTCATTCTCACTCACTATATATATCGTTGTGGTTACCTACATGTTTTTTTTTCTCGCCGACCCCCCCCCCCCCCCCCATTTCCTAAAAACTATGACTTCAACGTAAGCTGAACAAATTAATCCATCATAATTACCTCAAGTTTGTAATCTTTATAACAAAAATTCGTACCCTAATGCTTGGTAAATATTTTGACTAAAACATCATACGTTTTACATAAGAAGTTGTTTCATAATTATAACAAATGTTGAGAAAGCTTACTTACTGTATATAATACTCTGTTCTGTCCGCAGTTTTTCTTTATTTTCCTTGAGAAACGCTAGTGTCCAGATCCCTTTGGCAGCAAAGGTCTTCTCCTCCACGGAACAATCTCGTTGGAGCAATTTAGCAAGGATAGGAATGCCTCCCTGTTCTACTATGAGCCGTTTGTTGTTGTCATTGATTGCCAGGTCATCGGCTGCTTGAAGTAACTCTTCTGCAGTAAACATAGTCCCTAACGCAAGGTTCTTCTTGGATGATTGTTGCCATATCTCTGCCTGATGATCAGGATTGGAGAGACATTTCGTCAACAGCGAAAGTAGTGTTAAGACACAGGTGTAATTGATGGAGAGCTTGTCGGCCTCTTCTTTCTTCACCAGCTTTGCCAACGTCATGATTGATATTTTCTGTGTCAAGCTCTCTTCTGACTCACCAAAATGTTGCAAGGCAGGCACGGCCCGACGATGCTTAGGAGCCAGAGACGGCACTCTTCTGCAGGCATTGCCCAATAAGCTAATCGTTTTAAACATAATTGCATCTACCCATTTGTTCCTCGCCTTATGATTCTCCGCGAGGTGTAAAAACCAATCGACAATCAAAGACAGGCACCCATCTTCTTCCATTTGTAAACAGAAGTAATCAGACTTTTCTGTAAAGTTCATAGCGGGACAAAGCAGTGCGTCACAAAATTCAAACATTGGTGTGGTCTGATGTGATAGTTCTTCTTGTTGATCAACGTCTTCAATCTTCTGTAACATATCGCCCTGTTTCCACGTATAAGCAAACATTGTGCAGAAATCTGTGTCAATGCCCACACCATCCCCTACAGCGTTGCGATCAATGTTGTCGTTCCATGAAACGCTGAATATATCCTTCATACTTTTAAGACACGAGGAACATGGGAAACCTTCACAATCCTGAATCTGCTTGATTCTGGCTTTGACAAGGGTAAGACATTTGTTGACCTCGTCACTGAACTCTTCGATCCGTTTTGCTTTAGTTGCTGCGGAATCAACGAGAAGAATATCCGAAATGTCAGTCAATGTCCTCGAAGCATCATTAGTACTCGCAGAAGATGCCATGTTTATTACGAACCATCAGACACTGTCAAATAAACAATGCAGTTCATCAAAATATTGACATGATTTAGTAAACAAACATATTTACAAAAAAATAACTTCATTTCGTTGACGATCAACCATGCACAAAGAAGACGAAAGACTTGATGCATGGCTGATCGTCAACAAACAGAGTTAAGTCTTTCGTCAACTCAGTTTCTTGCTACGACAGGCAACCAGTGAAAACGAACTCGTTTAATCAAATTATGGAAATGCAAGCATTACTTCAAACAAACCGAACCTTGTTATTCCTGGATCATTTTTCCTAAATGAGCTATCATAGCGAAGGGCAGAAATTAAACTTTCTAGAAATGTTATTCTTTTCTTTGAAATTCAGATACCGCCCGCCAAATGACTTTTTGACGTTTCCTCTCTTCAAATAGTTTTAAATCTCTAATGCATGAAATATCTATTCATATGAGTTGAATCAAATGAAAGAGAAGGGTCTAAGCTTTACAAATATGTGTCATTTATTAATTATAATTGTGATTAAGTTATGATAAAACATCGATAATTCTCGTTTCATTTTTTCTGGGACGCACTTCATAAGAACTAGCTCTTTTTTATTAGTCATTCCCGCGGGGGGAGGTCACCCTCACCTTCGTATGCAGTGGGTGGGGGTGTTTTGGGGATTAATTTTTTTTTTGAAAAAAAAATACTTCCCCCCCCCCCCACACACACACTGAAGAAATATCGGGCGGCGCGATTTTCACATTTGCGGGGGCCCAACAAAAAAAGGTCGCTCACTATAACACCCCCCCCCCCTCCCCCCACCTGAGCAAATATCGGTCGGCACGATTTCCAAATTAAAACAAGAAAACCTTGAAAAAATCCTGCGTACGCCACTGATCACTCTTATACACAAGTGCTACCCGCCTGTGTCCAATGGACCCTGATGACCTGATGACGTACGTGTGAACCTGAAAAGGTACCCTCTTTTGAGAAAACGTTGAAACCTGTAAACCTGAAAAGTAACCCTGTTTTGGGTTTGTGTGCGATCGAATAACACACATTTGTAAGGAAAACGTCGACGACGCCGTAAAGCTGGAAAAAGTACACTTTCAACGCTTTTTTCTGGGCACGGGTGCGTTGTCAGTCATGTTGGGAGTGCCACCCCTCCCCCCCCCCCCCCCCGTGGGCCATACCGTGATCTATGGACTGGTACACTCTAAGATATCTCTTACGGTTGGGCTTGTAACAAGGGTTAAACACATTTTTGAAAGGAAACGTACCTCGATTGAAATCATGTGTAATTTTGTTCAAGCTGACATTTAACGTGGGTGCTTAGAAGGTCAAAAAAATGTTTGTTAGATAGATTCTTTAGAGTAAAATTACAAAAGAAAAACTATTTAAGGTGTAAGCATGTCCAAAAGTGGGTATTACTTCGTTCCGCCTTGGTACAAACATTCCTCGCTAAAAAATATACGAGAAAACTCAGATAGACATATACAGGCATACTCTTTATATCATGTTACAGGATCGTAGGTGAATAAATTATTTCGTACGGCTGGACTTGTAACAAGGCTAACAGAAGAAAGAAAAACACATTTGAAAGAAACTTTCTGAAAAAAACGTACCTCGATTGAAATCATTTGCAACGATGTTTACGCTGGTAGCTTTTTACCCTAACAAAGATTATGATCACTGATGGTAACCTGAGGAGCGTGGGTGCCTAGAAGCGCAAAAATATGTTTTTGTCGAATAGATTCTTTACAGTAAAATTACAATGGAAAACTATTTCAAGTGTAAGCGTGTCCAAATTTGGGTATTAGGCTTACTTCGTTCTGCTTTGATACAAACATTCCTCGCTAAATAATATACGTGAAAGGTCAGACAGACATTGAAAGGAAGTGAAAATGGAAAGAATAGTTTGACTTCTTTTAGGACGCTTTACCTGATATTCAGGGTCCACGAAAACTTATCAAGATTTAACATATATGTAGCTTCATGTAATTCAGTGAATAAGTGTAAACGTGTGAAGCTTTATTTAGTAATTCAGTAAACCACACGATTTCACTCATATCCTACTACGAATATAAACATACTGCAAACATTTCTGATTCTGGTTTGGGGAGCACAGGTCATAATGCCCGACCCCCAAAAAATGAAATCAATTTTTTTTTTCTAGACGCAGAAATTGTGGACTTTTGTCCCCTTTTACATGTTGTACAGAGTGAGTCAGAAAAAATGTCCCACTTTTTAAAAGTTGAATTGTTTGAAGTATGAATATTTAATCATGGGTTTCATGATATGTGTTGATAGAACTATCCTCCAAGTATATTTAGGTACCATTTTCATTTGAATCTCTGCATGGATGACTGACCGTCAGACAATCTTTAAAAGACTGCCAAATCTCACTTGCGCCTAGTTGCTAAGTGAGGGATAAAATAGTGTTTTGAACAAAGACAGCCAGACAGACAATACACACACGCGCGCGCGAACCCACACACACACACACGCAAACGCACACCCAAACGCATGCACATACACGTGCACACACACATACACACAACACACACGGAGACAATTGTTTCATAATTTCCCCTTTTCTGATTAATTTTATTTTGACAGGGTACCCTTTCAGTTATATTAAAAAAATGCCCGAACAATGGGCCCTGTATCAACATAATCTAAAACATATTCACAAAGCATATAATAAATATAAGTTATAATGAACACACAAATTAAACAAGATAGTGTATGTAACTCTATTCCGATGACTTTGGATCATCAACATTTAGAGGTAACGAGTAAAAATGTATACATTATACTCACGGTTATACTGCAATTGTGGAACGAGGCATTAAGCTCTCTCCTCAGATATATTTATTCAAGTTTGCTAAATGTGAAATCAGTCTTGGAACGCGGCGTTGAGTCCTCTTCTCAGAAATATTTATCCAAGTATAGCCGAGCTAAAAGAAGCCACACATAATCGTACACACTTCAAATAAGAGTAACTGGCAACAATTGACATGGGAAGTCTCTTCTAGAATGTCTTATGAAGGCGTTTACAATGTCTATTTCGCAAGATAAGAGTGTGTCATGCAGTGTGTCAAAGCAAATAATCTAGAAATCGATCAAATGCAGATTCCCCGTGCACAAATCTGCTTCGTTTTATCAGATTTTCCTGTAGAAGTGACGGATAGCCCGTATGAAACGAAAGGTATAGGCTGCGTGAGTCTATATGTCAGCGTCTGGTGACGTGGCATTGAGCACGTACTAAATTTGCAAGTCACTTCGATCATGTGGTACAAAAACCAAACAAGAGAAAAATACATACAAATACAGCTAACCAACCAAACAAAAACAAAAATATCTCTCGCTCAGTGAGTCGGTCCTAAACGCACCACGCAAACAATCAGCGAATCCAGACATCCTTTTGACATTCTTTTCAAAAATGGAAGATTCATTATCATATTTTAGTCTGCCAGTGACATCGTGGGCTATTACTTTTTCTGTCTCGTAGCAGCAGGGTGAATCGACGTAAGATTTTGCTTTTAAAGTGGATCATTTGTCTGGTTGACCATGTTGAATTGTAAGAGGGATTGTTTTATTGTTTGTTTACAATCACTATAGCCGTTAAATAAGTTTTTCATTATTACATCATATAGGAAGGAGGCTCTCTATATAAAGACAAACTCATCACCGCCATTTGGCCTCTCTACAAGTAACCATGTCCCATTTGCAGGCCCAAAAAATGAAAAAGTTAAATTCCAACTGCATTTGAAAGATAATACTAATTTAGAAATTACCTAAAAAGGGTGGGGCTTGAAAATGTCTTCAAGTGGGAAAATTAACGACTATTAGTTTTCAAATCGACTTTAGGGCTATAGAGCCCAAAAGTAATAGTCTTGATTTTCAGACAATTGTACCGAATGGCCATACGTTTTATGCTGCGCAAAGATTCAATCAGTTTAATCTTGGCCATCACAAGAAGTGGGTTATTGATGTAGACAAAAAAGAAAAAAGAAGAAAAAAAAGCCAGTCAGTCACTCAATAGTGTCTGACAGTGAAGTCTAGCAAATAAACGGGTTTCCTTGCATAATTTGAATATGAGGACACTGCTAACGTTTAAATTTCACAGATAGGCCATACATGACATATTCATAATTTCTGCAAAGTTCTACAGCATTTGAGGTTGGCTGCAAAAGGGACATAGTACCTTTAATGACGTTTCTTCTCTAAATTAAAATCATTCTGTTATGGAACTGATTGTGTGTTTAGTGTTTTTTTTTAAATACTTTTTCTTATTTGATATCATGTACACGATATTGGTTTACTGATAGACCCTGAATTTCTTATACAAAGAGAGAGAGAGAGGGAGAGAGGGACGAAATAGTGACTTTGCCTGGAAACTACACAAATCTATGTCCAATCCCCATCAGTCATACCATAATATACGGACTGGCACACTCGTTATATCATGTCAGAGTATCGTAGGTGAATAATATATTTCATACGGCTGGGCTCCTAACAAGGGTAACAGAAAAAGAAAAACACATTTGAAGAAAAAATCTAAAAGGAAACGTACCTCGATTGAATTTTTTTGTAATCGTGTTCGCGCTAGTAGGTCTTGCCTAAAAATAATTATCTTACGATTCCTGATTGTAGCCTGAGGAGCGTGGGTGGTGTTACAAGTCATCCCTATTTTTAGACTTTGTTTAGAAACATTGACCCAAATAGTTAATCTAGTCATGTCTTTGCTATTGTCCAAAGATATGTAGTGCGGTTAGCTTATTACGATATTCCTATTCATGTGCTTTTTTCCTTTTGTCCAGCACAGTCTTGAGCTTCCTGCAAGTTTAGAATTATAATTTATTTTAATGTGATTCAGATAGTTTTGTTGCAAAGTTTTGTTGTAAACAGGTGAAGGCAATATTTTAGTAGCTTGGGCGTTGATTGAAATTCCTTATACGGGAGGAACTTAGCTAGCTAGAACTTATATTGGGCACTTGAAGTATAGGATTTGGAGAGGCAAGACCTCTTAGTGCTAATGTCTTATAGCAGCCGTAGCAGCTAGCCTGCTAGGGATTTGGTGGCTTCAGCTAGGCCGACGGAGTCGGGCGACGGCAGCATGTTTGGGCTGCACCTTTTGAAAGTAGGCGTGGCAGTTTCTTGTATTTCTAGCTCGCACTAGAATTGGCTGTACTGGCCACAGGCTGCTCCTGTCTTCCAAGCTTTCTTGTCCAAGTCAAACTGTAAGTCAAATCTAGTTATTTCTCTTGTGATTTAATTTATTTAGTAAGTTGTCAGAGACATTGATTAATGGAGAAATAAGATAAGCCTGGATGACAATCATTTGAATGTTCTTTTGACCTTAAGTCTTTAAGTATAAATCATTTTATGATTATAGTCTTGCATATCAAATATTATTCTTGACAGAGAAAAGGAATGTTTCCTATTTCAATATGGATGCTGTTCAGTATTATCTAGTTGTGTTTTATATAATACCAGAAACATGAAGGTATCTTATGAAACGAGAATATAAAATTAACATTTGCATTGTGATTATACTTGGAATAATTAGGGTTATTATAACAGCCTTAGGATGAAGATTGAATTTTGATAAGGATAGGTAGTTTGTATGCCTTGGTATTTTATTATCGTAGACTGCGTTAACTATGGCGTTAACCCTGGCGTAAACTTCAATGTTAACCAGGATGTAAACCACTGCGTAATCTATGGCGCAATGTACGACGTAACGTCTACGTAATTCCCATGTGCATTCCAAGACCCGAGGTGTCGAGTGTTCAGTAGTCCGCCGAACGTCGAAGACTACGACGAAGACTTCGACCACATTAGACAGTCAACGAGTTCACTTCGGTGTTCACCCGCCCCCCCCCCCCCCCCCACTCAGTGTTATTTAGGGTACGCGTATGCTTGTACCCTCTTTTTGAAAAGACCCCCTATCTGAGCACTGCCAACATTTCCGTACCCCCCTTTCGCGGGCTTTTCACGGGCTTTTCCTGCCTCTGATACCCCCCTAAATCAGGAACGCTGCTCAATGTACCCCCCTATCTCAGGACTTGCAGACACCCCCCCCCCCCACCCCCATCTCATCTCAGATCAGCTGTCATTTACTGGTTGGCACTTTTTCAAGTTCTTCTTCTTGATCATTTTGAAGCACAATTTTTTTAGGGCTTCAATATTACACCATATCACAGACACTGATAACATGTAGGGCCTTGCATCTCAGATTTAACATTGTTAAACGATCCCTTTAATACACAGCCAGGATAGTATTACTAATGCAGCTGTGTGTGAATTAGGGTAGCCTACACTAGGCCTACAGTACAAAACTACATAGGTCTAGATCCAAGTCCCACATATTCATTTTCATGGGTGTAGGAAAATGAGTTTGAAAGTGTTATTGCGATCAAACTATAGGGCAAACTACTCACCTGAATGTGCCACCCTGTGAGCCACGGGTAGACAGCCACAATATTCACAACGAGGAGACTGTGGGTCCAGCTCAAAGACGTCGCAATCATGACAATTTTGGCAGGGCCCACGCCTCATACCCCATTTTCATGCCCCGGCTTGATGCCGAGCCTAGCCCGATATGCATGCTGAGCGTGCAGCTAGCGGATGCCCCGTCAAACTATACGTTCTGTTGTTATCTCTCTCTCTCTCTCTCTCACACAGATTTTGAGAAGTCCGTACCGGTACTGCCGCCGTACTGGGACGGGAGTGCATGGGACTCAATGTGTTTACTTTTCATAATGAAATAATCCTGAATGAGCTTTCAAAACTAGCAGGAATTTCTGAAATCTGATCGCGGGATTTCATCAATTTTTTTATGTTCAACTTCAAGATATTTTATAACCCCCTTTTTTAATTACAAAGAGATGAGAGAAAAACACCCCCTTTTTAAAGAAATCTCCGGGTGAAAGTCAAATACACCCCCTTTTTTACATTTCTCGGGCCGGACTTTGTCGCACGAAAAGTACCCCTTTACCGGGATTTTGGCAACACGCATGCAGTCATTTCGAAATCTGAGTTGGGGGGGGGGGGGGGGGGGTGTTCATCACCACTTCAAGTTCTTCAGACCATGTTTCATATTTAAGCAGAGTTAAGGAATTAAACTGAAAGAACTTTTGGACTTGACTGAACTAAACCAGTGAACTGTTAATTTCAATGCATATATGAAAGTTTCTATTGGGATGTACCAGGGTAGGAAGCTTGGTAGTTTGCTTTACTGGATCGTTTTGCAAGCAAGGTAGAACTCTTTTTAATAATCATGTCGCCTGTTCATCCAAGTGTTACCATTTATCAAACAAAAATGATTTGGGATAAAACACTCTTTCATGAGATGTATAATAATTCATTGTTCATAAATGATTTTTAAATATTTAGCAATTTGTTAAGGTAGACTTACACTGTATATATATATTTCTAACATTAATACAGAGATACACTAATGCATGCAGCTAGGGTTTGCTCTACCTGAACATGAGAAGGCTTTTAACCGTTAGGTTGACGTTGAATAGATCAAGAAAACCTTAATTTTACAGATACATTTTATTTGCAGCGTTCTACACTAGTGAAAGAATATCAGAACAAGACAAATTGTATATATGCATATATATTATGTATATGGTACAAATTACACAGGTCCGTATTTCAATACTTCCGTTCAAATGATCACATTATATTCCTTTATTGTTTTAGGTGAAAAAATCAATTTGTCCATACAATTGTATGTTTGTTGAGGATGTGACTTAATAAAGCTTACATGAAAATTAATAAGAATAATATCAATGGAAAGTGCTTATATAGCGTGTAATAGTTCATAATATTCTCTATGCTATTTACATTTTTTACACAATTATACATTAACAAACGTGTCATCAGAACATAGAATACATGGATGTATAATGGCAATTAAAATATAGTCAATATTCAACAAAGGCACTAAATTCAATCAGCTCACTTTTCATTCATGAGTGAAGAAAAACACGAAATCAACTTTTTTTAAAGGGTATAGAGTACATTGATAACAAATTGTATTATATATAGTTTAGTTTCCTTATGAATTTTGAAAAACGTTTCTATACCTTCATCTCCAACATCAAGCATAATAAAATAAACAAGGAGAATACAGCTAAGGTTACCTGAAATATTATTAGTTTGCTTTGTTGTCATTAAATTATCCAGGGCCCCATTTCATAAAATGTTGTATCGGTATGAAGATACGATGATTGCTATAAGCTACTTTATCCTTACACTTCTTTGACCATGAGGAGATTAGTCCTAGATCTGTGGCATTTGTTATTTATAACAAGTTTTTATAAAACCGGGCTCAGTTGTATCTCCTATCGGCTATAAAACTGAGGAAGAAATAGTAAATGCTAACTGATGAGGAGGATCTGCAATCTATTATCGGTTCTAGTAATGGAAATAGAAAAGGGAGAGTGTTATTAACTGAAGTAGTATGATCTTCAAACAAACCGGCTTAATAGCTTATTCAAATATATGAACGTTTCTTTCCTGTGGACCTAGTGACAAGTAATTCCTTTAATCTGTTATTTATAAAGGAACTGTAATATTTGGAATCCATTCTGTGTCGATTACTTGTTGATATGTCGGACAGGCCTCAGGCAAGTATTCAGATTATCAAGAACAACTTGTGTTTAAAATGTATGCATAAACTTTAAATACGTTGAAATACCGGTGAATTGTTCATTATTTTGAACTTACTTTGTCAACTTTGTTCTTTATTGGGCAAACAACTGATATTTAAAATGGAATAAATTCGAATCAATTAATCAATTATTGCTATAGATAGGTTACACGTGATCCCATACACCAACACAGTAATTATATTATTTTAATTTTGATTATTGATAGGATTAGTAAGGAAAGCCAAGCAATTGATTATAGTAGAGAAATCACACCGAATCAGGTTTATAAAAATAAATATCAAACTCCGCCATACACCTGTACTACTGTACATGCAAACATTGATTAAATATCGTTTAAAGTCAACAGATTTAAAATTCTCTTTTTAAATCGCTAAGATGAGGATAAAAATCACAACTAAATCGAGTGTTAATGTTTTTTGTGAAATATTACATGAGTTATAAATGATGTTCGATATGACAGAAGTTCGTTTACCTTTCCTTTCTCTGCATTCACTGATTCAGATATTCAGATCAAATCACGGATAACATCATCCATAATTATTCATAACAAGCACTTAATCAAAATGAGATCAAATCAAATTATATATCTGTATTTACTTGAAAGCAGACTGTAGATGCATTTCCTGTAAATCAATAACTATCTTCATCCACTTAGTAATATTCACATCTGTTGTCTTAGTTTTAGTTTCCTCTACTTTTACTCTGTATTTCAACATAAACAAAAGATATTTGCTTATTATTTTCGTTACTAAATTTGTATTAAATTGATTTACAACACTCGTTTTATAGATTGCAAATAAAGCATAATGAAGTAGTAAGTCAATATCTTTAAAATTGTCCTTTGCGTCATGACTTTACATTGCCATGACTTGATATCATGCAAATACACTAAAGCGACCAAAACGTTTGTATATCTCAGAACAAAATGTACACAATTTTAGTTCACTACTACAAACAAAAAATTGTTATATAAGCAAACGTAATACATTTGAATTCTGTTATACCGAGTGATATGAAAATACATTTCTCTCTCAAGAATGCTAATAAGTTATTATAATCATTACTGCAATCTTTATTTTTCTCTGTTTGTCTCTATCTCTCTCTCTCTCTTTCTCTCTTATTGGCTCTCTTCTCTCTCTCTCTCTCTCTCTCTCTCTCTTTCTCTCTTATTGGCTCTCCTCTCTCTCTCCCTGCATCTCTCTCTCTCTCTCTTTCTATCTCTCTTTCTCTCTTCACTTCATCAACATTATGAGTATGACTTAATGTAGATTTTCAAGAGCAGCAGCGAGTGAAAGCACATCAATATAGGGGACCTTAAGATCGTCTTTCATTGACTGGTAGAAAGATTGTGGGGCTGTGATCAGTTGTTTTTTTAGTTGCAGCAATTGGGTTCCATTGAGTGTTTTCAAAGCTTTCTTACGTGGTGTGACGTTGTTAGCTGCCAGCCAACGCTGGACCTTCTTGGAATCCCATCCGGTACTTGAGATTCCACTTGAGGTGGCTTTGGTACTTGCTCTTGGGACGAGGGACCTTTCAATGAAAAAAGAGCACAAGAAAAGAAACGAAACTCATTACAATATAATTATTATATATATATAATAACATATCTAAAAATATGAGCGTAATCACCATTGTTCATGACACCCTTCGCGTATGACTAATCAGCAAAGCTGATCAAGTTTACTCCGATTCTCTCGCTTTTTTTCTACCAGCTGGGTGACTTTGTACTCACTTTAAATAAAATACATTTCTTTATAGTAAAGAATATGAAATAATAAAAAATATTTGATTTATAAGTATACATAATAGCTATACAATGATTATACATAGCTAAACTGCATTTCTATATATTAATGTTGTAACTATACTTTTAACGATGCTAATGCTAATACATATTATGCTATATACTATGTTATGTTTTAAGACAAATAAGGGAGCATTTAGCAAACAAGGAGTTAATTACTGTAAAAAAATCCCGACAAAATAGCCAGGTATAACTTATACAAGAAAAACAAATACAGGAAATAAACTTATTAAACTTATTATAGTAAGTAAATGTATATAGGTTAGTAAGTAAATGTATATGATTATATGTTTACCAATATTATCTCTCCCCCTTTTTCATTCCCCCTCTCTCTTTTATTCTTTCTCTCTCTCTCTTTCCTTCTCTCTCTCTCTCTCTCTTTGCAGCGTGATTGACATACCGGGAGCAGCGTTCACGTTCTGGACCGTTTCTTTCTGCACTGCGACTTCTTTCTGCACTGCAAATTCTTTTTCGATGATGCTGGAGAGTACCTCGGAGACAAGCTCGGCTTGCTGAACGATGTAGTAGATCTTCCCTGCCGTGATACCACCTAGCCAACCAGAAGCTTTGAAGTCATTACTTACCTTCACAGGGATGATCTTCTTCTTGCATTCGTAAGCATAAGACGCTTCTGAACACATGACATAAAAGATCCATTTTTAAAATCGATTTCAACGGCAATGTCCAGTTGAAGTAAATGGTACAGGTAGGAAAAAATACGCTCTCTCAGTGTTTTCATATGGTTTGGGACAGATTTTCTTTGTAAATATCTTTGAAAAGAAAGACTTGTTTTTTCAAATTCTTTCATATTTCTTAATATATAAATTTACAAGAAATAGCTAAAATAATGTCTGTGTAGTCCCATATATTTATTGATGTGTGTCGGACAAGTGACTGTGCGTATCATCGCGTCACTCTCTTATCATTCTGATAATTTCGGAACCCACTATTTTATACATAGTTTAATGCTATGAATAATCTTACTTTCACACTCGATTCTACAGAGTCTCAATTATAAAGATATTTCATAACCAGGGCCCCGTCTTACGAAGAGTTACGATTGATCCAAATCAATCGCAAGTCCTCAATCAATCGCAAATTTGCAGTCTCCTATCTCTTATGTACATAGTTGCGATTGATATCAATCGCAGATAAGTTGAGAATGATATCAACTCTTTGTAAGACGGGGCCCGGAACTCCATGAGCACAATTGCAAATGTGGGTTAAAAGACGCATAGCAGTGGGCTACCATATGGAGTGTAACACCATTCGGCTGTTTACCCGATGACAGATGATGACAAGCCTTCAGGGTTTTTTTACCAACGTACCAAATGAAATGATTTGTATTCCCTTCAAATGGTACAGTTACTATCTTAAATTTTGCTATCCCCAATACTTTCCGAGAAGGGCGGTATATTTTCTCGATTGAACCACAGGTATGCTTTGTGTAGACTTGTAAATCTATTAATGGTAGACGAATTATGACTTTCTGCACATGGAAACAGATGATCCTCTCTTTTAAAAGGTAATACAAAGTTTTGCTATGGGGTCATGAATTTCCCAAAACTTTGTATTACCTTTAAAGTCAACTGACATTGATCAGAAAAAGAGGTCAATCTTTTCTCACCTGTACGGCAGTCTTGACTATCTTGGTAACCACGTGTGATACAAGCTATGACCATAACGGCATTCTCTACGGCTTCTGCCATGGCACCGATCTTATCACCCACTAAGACAAGAAAGAAGAAGAAGGAAAAAAGAGGGAAAAGAAGAAGATTGAAGGGAAAAAGAAAAAGAAGAAGAAGAAGAAGAAGAAGAAGAAGAAGAAGAAAAAGAAGAAGAGGGATTATGGATGACCATGCTCTAGCTTTAGGGACAATTTGTGAATAATGTATGCAATAACCAGCAGCCGTGATGACACGTAAGAAACGCTCAAATAAGAAAATATTATTCAAAATTTCACCAGCTTAGATAATCTGTTGCAACTTTGAATGAAAGACATAAAAACAGAAATGCATTAAAATAAACAATACATGTCATGTTTGAAGAGAAGTGTCTGCAGATAAACTTACTCATGTGGTCTTCATCCATCCACACGTTGTAACCTCTTTTGCGCAGCTGTTTCTTGAACTCTCGCATCACAGATTGGGACGGGTGTTCCCATTTATAGCTGAGCATGATGTGTCCACTGGACTTCACACTGCCCGACGGCGCCCTCTGCTGTGACTCGACATCTGTTTTCCTGTGCGTCAGGCCTTCGGGAAGTTTGGATTCGTAGATCTCGAAGAGAGCGCCCATACAGGCATTGCGGAGCTTTTCATTTTTACCATGGGAATTCTCCGTCAGATCTTGTTTTCGTGATAAAAGAAAATATAATATTAAAGGCACCCTGTCCTACTTGTAGCTACTTGCTCCCTCTATATAGAAAACTTCCCCAATCGGCGTCTGTTGGTCCCCCATGATCCTCTGTTTCTTATGTTACATGAGAGCTGAGTTTAATGAGATAGCCACCTGTCACAGTGATCTCGCTGGCTCGCTCGGTGGTCTAATCCCTTCTGGCTGAAGTAGTAAAGCCTGCCTTTAAAGCCAAAAGGGCATTCACTATTTGACTTTAAAACATACTTAACGTCCTTCTATCTCTGAACACAAGACATGCTTCCTATTTTACAATGGATGCACGAAAATATTCACTTATTGTGGGCCCACTGCACAACGTTTGATGTTACTAATACCCATTGTGGAAATATTCAATCATACAACTCCATCTTATGAACTGAATTTATTCTTTACTCATCATAACATAAAAAATGAATTACTAAATCTCCCCCTCCCTCATTCTCACTCACTATATTATCGTTGTGGTTACCTACATGTTTTTTTTCCTCGCCGACCCCCCCCCCCCCCCCCATTTCCTAAAAACTATGACTTCAACGTAAGCTGAACAAATTAATCCATCATAATTACCTCAAGTTTGTAATCTTTATAACAAAAATTCGTACCCTAATGCTTGGGAAATATTTTAACTAAAACATCATACGTTTTACATAAGAAGTTGTTTCATAATTATAATAAATGTTGAGAAAGCTTACTTACTGTATATAATACTCTGTTCTGTCCGCAGTTTTTCTTTATTTTCCTTGAGAAACGCTAGTGTCCAGATCCCTTTGGCAGCAAAGGTCTTCTCCTCCACGGAACAATCTCGTTGGAGCAATTTAGCAAGGATAGGAATGCCTCCCTGTTCTACTATGAGCCGTTTGTTGTTGTCATTGATTGCCAGGTCATCGGCTGCTTGAAGTAACTCTTCTGCAGTAAACATAGTCCCTAACGCCAGGTTCTTCTTGGACGATTGTTGCCATATCTCTGCTTGATGATCAGGATTGGAGAGACATTTCTTCAACAGCGAAAGTAGTGTTACGATACAGGTGTAATTGATGGAGAGCTTGTCGGCCTCTTCTTTCTTCACCAGCTTTGCCAACGTCATGATTGATATTTTCTGTGTCAAGCTCTCTTCCGACTCGCCAAACTTTTGCAAGGCACGCACGGCCCGGTGGTGCTTAGGAGCCAGAGACGGCACTCTTCTGCAGGCATTGCCCAATATGATAATCGCTTTAAACAAAATTGCATCTACCCATTTGTTCTTCGCCTTATCACTCTCCGCGAGGTGTAAAAACCAATCGACAATCAAAGACAGACACCCATCTTCTTCCATTTGTAAACAGAAGTAATCAGAGTTTTCTGTAAAGTTCATAGCGGGACAAAGCAGTGCGTCACAAAATTCAAACATTAGTGTGGTCTGATGTGATTGTTCTTCTTGTTGATCAGCGTCTTCAATCTTTTGTAACATATCGCCCTGTTTCCACGTATAAGCAAATATTGTGCAGAAGTCTGTGTCAATGCCCAGGCCATCCCCTACAGCGTTACGATCAATGTTGTTGTTCCATGAAACGCTGAAGATATCCTTCATCCCTTTAAGACAAGAGGTGCATGGGAAATCTTCACAATCCTGAATCTGCTTGATTCTGGCTTTGACAAGGGTAAGACATTTGTTGACCTCGTCACTGAACTCTTCGATCCGTTTTGCTTTAGTTGCTGCAGAATCAACGAGAAGAATATCCGAAATGTCAGTCAATGTCCTCGAAGCATCATTAGTACTCGCAGAAGATGCCATGTTTATTACGAACCATCAGACACTGTCAAATAAACAATGCAGTTCATCAAAATAGTGACATGATTTAGTAAACAAACATATTTTTTAAAAAAATAACTTCATTTCGTTGACGATCAACCATGCACAAAGAAGACGAAAGACTTGATGCATGGCTGATCGTCAACAAACAGAGTTAAGTCTTTCGTCAACTCAGTTTCTTGCTACGACAGGCAACCAGTGAAAACGAACTCGTTTAATCAAATTATGGAAATGCAAGCATTACTTCAAACAAACCGAACCTTGTTATTCCTGGATCATTTTTCATAAATGAGGTATCATAGCGAAGGGCAGAAATTAAACTTTCTAGAAATGTTATTCTTTTCTTTGAAACTCAGATACCGCCCGCCAAATGACTTTTTGACGTTTTCTCTCTTCAAATAGTTTTAAATCTCTAATGCATGAAATATCTATTCATATGAGTTGAATCAAATGAAAGAGAAGGGTCTAAGCTTTACAAATATGTGTCATTTATTAATTATAATTGTGATTAAGTTATGATAAAACATCGATAATTCTCGTTTCATTTTTTCTGGGACGCACTTCATAAGAACTAGCTCTTTTTTATGAGTCATTCCCGCGGGGGGAGGTCACTCTCAGCTTCGTACGCAGTGGGTGGGGGTGTTTTGGGGATTAATTTTTTTTTTTGAAAAAAAATAATACTTCCCCCCCCCCCCCCACACACACACACTGGAGAAATATCGGGCGGCACGATTTTCACATTTGCGGGGGCCCAACAAAAATAGGTCGCTTACTATAACACCCCCCCCCCCCTCCCCCCACCTGAGCAAATATCGGTCTTCACGATTTCCAAATTAAAACAAGAAAACCTTGAAAAAATCCTGCGTACGCCACTGATCACTCTTATACACAAGTGCTACCCGCCTGTGTCCAATGGACCCTGATGACCTGATGACGTACGTGTGAACCTGAAAAGGTACCCTCTTTTGAGAAAACGTTGAAACCTGTAACCCTGAAAAGTAACCCTGTTTTGGGTTTGTGTGCGATCGAATAACACACATTTGTAAGGAAAACGTCGACGACGCCGTATAGCTGAAAAAAGTACACTTTCAACGCTTTTTTCTGGGCACGGGTGCGTTGTCAGTCATGTTGGGAGTGCCACCCCTCCCCCCCCCCCCCCGTGGGCCATACCGTGATCTATGGACTGGTACACTCTAAGATATCTCTTACGGTTGGGCTTGTAACAAGGGTTAAACAAATTTTTGAAAGGAAACGTACCTCGATTGAAATCATTTGTAATTTTGTTCAAGCTGACATTTAACGTGGGTGCTTAGAAGGTCAAAAAATGTTTGTTAGATAGATTCTTTAGAGTAAAATTACAAAAGAAAAACTATTTAAGGTGTAAGCATGTCCAAAAGTGGGTATTACTTCGTTCCGCCTTGGTACAAACATTCCTCGCTAAAAAATATACGAGAAAACTCAGATAGACATATACAGGCATACTCTTTATATCATGTTACAGGATCGTAGGTGAATAAATTATTTCATACGGCTGGACTTGTAACAAGGCTAACAGAAGAAAGAAAAACACATTTGAAAGAAACTTTCTGAAAAAAACGTACCTCGATTGAAATCATTTGTAACGATGTTTACGCTGGTAGCTTTTTACCCTAACAAAGATTATGATCACTGATGGTAACCTGAGGAGCGTGGGTGCCTAGAAGCGCAAAAATATGTTTTTGTCGAATAGATTCTTTACAATAAAATTACAATGGAAAACTATTTCAAGTGTAAGCGTGTCCAAATTTGGGTATTAGGCCTACTTCGTTCTGCTTTGATACAAACATTCCTCGCTAAATAATATACGTGAAAGGTCAGACAGACATTGAAAGGAAGTGAAAATGGAAAGAATAGTTTGACTTCTTTTAGGACGCTTTACCTGATATTCAGGGTCCACGAAAACTTATCAAGATTTAACATATATGTAGCTTCATGTAATTCAGTGAATAAGTGTAAACGTGTGAAGCTTTATTTAGTAATTCAGTATACCACACGATTTCACTCATATCCTACTACGAATATAAACATACTGCAAACATTTCTGATTCTGGTTTGGGGAGCACAGGTCATATGCCCGACCCCCAAAAAATAAAATCAATTTTTTTTTTTCTAGACGCAGAAATTGTGGACTTTTGTCCCCTTTTACATGTTGTACAGAGTGAGTCAGAAAAAATGTCCCACTTTTTAAAAGTTGAATTGTTTGAAGTATGAATATTTAATCATGGGTTTCATGATATGTCTTGATACAGTTATCCTCCCAGCATTTAGGTACCATTTTCATTTGAATCTCTGCATGGATGACTGACCGTCAGACAATCTTTAAAAGACTGCCAAATCTCACTTGCGCCAAGTTGCTGGGTGAGGAATAAAATCGTGTTTTGAACAAAGACAGCCAGACAGACAATAACACACAAACGCGCGCGCACCCATACACGCACACGCACGCAAACGCACACCCAAACGCATGCACATACACGTTCACACACACATACACACAACACACACGGAGACAATTGTTTCATAATTTCCCCTTTTCTGATTAGTTTTATTTTGACAGGGTACCCTTTCAGTTATATTAAAAAAATGCTCGAACAATGGGCCCTGTATCAACATAATCTAAAACATATTCACAAAGCATATAAACAAATATAAGTTATAATGAACACACAAATTAAACAAGATAGTGTATGTAACTCTATTCCGATGAGTATGGATCATCAACATTTAGAGGTAACGAGTAAAAATGTATATATTATACTCACGGTTATACTGCAATTGTGGAACGAGGCATTAAGCTCTCTCCTCAGATATATTTATTCAAGTTTGCTAAATGTGAAATCAGTCGTGGAACGCGGCGTTGAGTCCTCTTCTCAGAAATATTTATCCAAGTATAGCCGAGCTAAAAAAAGCCACACATAATCGTACACAGTTCAAATAAGAGTAACTGGCAACAATTGACATGAGAAGTCTCTTCTAGAACGTCTTATGAAGGCGTTTACAATGTCTCTTTCGCAAGATAAGAGGAGAGTTTGTCTCTAGGTAATGAATCAGGATTGACAGATGAAAAAACATGCAGTGTGTCAAAGCAAATAATCTAGAAATCGATCAAATGCAGATTCGCTGTGCACAAATCTGCTTCGTTGTATCAGATTTTCCTGTAGAAGTGACAGATAGCCCGTATGAAACGAAAGATATAGGCTGCGTGAGTCTATATTTCAGCGTCTGGTGACGTGGCATTGAGCACGTACCTAATTTGCAAGTCACTTCGATCATGTGGTACAAAAACCAAACAAGAGAAAAATACATACAAATACAGCTAACCAACCAAACAAAACAAAAATATCTCTCGCTCAGTGAGTCGGTTCTAAACGCACCAAGCAAACAATCAGCGAATCCAGACATCCTTTTGACATTCTTTTCAAAAACGGAAGATTCATTATCATGTTTTAGTCTGCCAGTGACATCGTGGGCTATTACTTTTTCTGTCTCGTAGTAGCAGGTTGAATCAACGTAATATTTTGCTTTTAAAGTCGATCATTTGTCTGGTTGACCATGTTGACGTGTAAGAGGGATTGTTTTAATATTTTTGTACAATTACTATAGCCGTGATATAAGTTTGTCATTATTACATCATATAGGAAAGAGGCTCTCTATATTAGTTAAAGACAAACTCATCACCGGCAATTGGCGCCTCTACAAGTAACCTTGCTCGCAGCTTAATGACTTTTCTTCTCTACATTAAAGCTTATCAACACTAGTGTGGCTAGGAGGGATTAGACCACACAGCGAGGTTACTGACAGGTGGCTATCTCATCAACTCAGCTCTCAAATAACATAAGAAATAGAGGATCATGGGGGACCAACAGGCACCGATTGGGGAAGTTTTCTATATAGAGGGAGCAAGTAGCTACAAGTAGGACAGTGGGGCTTTAAAAGCAGTCTGTTATGGAACTGATTGTGTGTTTAGTGTTTTTTTTAATCCTCATTCTTATTTGATAGCATGTACACGATATTGGTTTGATAGACCCTGGATTTGTTAATACAAAGAAAGAGAGGGAGAGAGAGACGAAATAGTGACTTTGCCTGGAAACCACACAAATTTACGTCCGATCCCCATTAGTTACACCATGATATACGGACTGGTGCCCTCTTTATATCATGGCACAGTATCGTAGGTGAATAAGATATTTTATACGGCTGGCTTGAAACATGGGTAACAGAAAAAAGAAAAATACATTTGAAAGAAACTTTCTGAAAGGAAGCGTGCCTCGATTGAAATCTTTTGTAATCGTGTTCACGCTGGTAGGTTTTACCAAAAATAAATTATGTTATGATCACTGATTGTAACCTGAGGAGCGTGGGTGCTTAGAATCTCAAAAACATGTTGTTGTCGAATAGATTCGTAAGAGAAGAAACTACTGTACTATTTGAAGTGTAAGCATGTCCAAGTTTTAGTAATACTTCGTTCCGCTTTGATACAAAACATTCCTCGCTTAAATAAAATACGAGAAAAATCAGACAGACATATAACTGAAGTGAAAAATGGAAACAATATTTTTTGTCTATATTCAGGTTCAGCATCCTTAGCAATTCGATTTTTGCACTCTCTTAAACAGTGTCTCCTGCTCATCCAAGCGTGACTACATTCCACACAAAATTGATACAAAATGATTTGGGATAAAACACTTTTGCATAAGATGTATAATAATTTACTATTCATCAATTATATTTAAAATAATTAGCGAATTTGTAAGTGTAAACTTTTTTCTGACTCACACTGTATTTATATATATATTTCTAACATAACTTAATCAGGAAATAAGTGAAACTCTTAAAAGTAAATGTACAACGTATGCATGTGGCTATGGTATGCTATACATAAACCTAAGAAGGCTTTTAACCGTTAAGATGACGTTGAATAGATTAGAACAATCTTAATTTTACATATATATTTTATTTGCAGCGTTCTACACTATTAAAATAATACCAGAATTATAGAAATTGTATACATGCATATGTATCATGTATATGGTAAAAATTACACAGGTCCGTATTTCAATACTTCAGTTGTTGACACTTCAAATGATCACATTATATTCCTTTCATTGTTTTAGGTGAAAAATTGATTTGTCCATACAATTGTATGTTTCTTTAGAATGTGACTTAATAAAGCTTCCATCAAAAATGATAATAATAGTACTAATTGGAAGTGCTTATATAGCGCGTAATAGCTCATAAAATTCTCTATGCCATTTACTTTTTTGTAAACAATAATACATTAACAAACGTGTCATCAGAACATAGAATAAATGGATATACAATTACAATTTTACATCTAGCATTCAAGTCACTACCTTAGCACGAATTTCTTTCATCTGAACAATATTACCCAGTCCTTTTAAGGAAAACCAAGCAATTGATAAGAATATGGAAATCAGACGGAATCAGATTTAGAATTTAAAAAATATCACTCTACGCCATATACCTGGACAACATTAAACATGGATAAAACATTGTTACATTGTTTAAAAATTTCTTTAAAATAAAATGCTAACATGAAGGGAAAAAAACGAATCAATTGTAAAAATGTTGTATATGAAATCTACGAGTGGCGGATAATACATTACTTATAGATTATGTTTACAAATACGTTCGTTCGTTTGTGTCATAATAATTATATGAATAGTGTTGAGACCAAAGTTCCATACATTAGTTGTTTGTGACCCATACGTTCATATCTTTATGTATGTATTACTTGGCGTGAACTTCAGCTAGACTGAGTCAGTTTGTTATTATTAATCATGTACATGGTTTCAAAGCATCATAGCATATATATATATATATATATATACACACACACACACACACACACACCAAATGTCATGTAATGAATAATGGGCCTTTCTATTGTGCTTCCAAAGTTTCTTTAACAATGAAATCACAATACCAAAACTCAACTTTATCTTTACATTGTATTGATTTGATAACATGCAAATACACTGATGTGACAAAATCTTTTGTATATCTCAAAACAAAATGTCAAAGTTTAGATCACGAACAAAAAAATTAACATTTGTTATATTAGCAAAAGTAATGCAAATGTACCCTGCTCTTCCGAATGACTGTCAAAAACATTTCTCTCTCAAGAATGCTAAAGAACGATTAATTCATTGCAATGTTTATCTGTCTCTCTTTGTCTCTACCTCTCCTTTTCTCTCTCCTTTTCTCTCTCTCTCTCATTCTCTCTCTCTCTCTCTCTCTCTCTCTTTCTCTCTCTCGCTCTTTGTCTTTCTCTATATATATCTCTCTCTTTCTCTCCCTCTTTGTCTCTCTATTTCTCCTTCTTCCCCAAGGTGTTCCGGAAAACAGCATATCTAAATGGCAGCTTTGGTCTCCATTTTTCTAAATATTTCTTCCAAATTATCGTTTTCCATACGTGTATTTTTGTACAAAATAATGGCCACCCAACACGAAACGATTGCTTAGGCGAGCATAAACGCTTTGCAAAATTATTCATTTCCAGTATTGAACAGTCCAGCTCTACAACAGTCCTTTTATCACTCCTATATATTAACTTTGCTCTGGAAGTACAATAAAATTGCAATTATGCTCAGGGAGATTATTTTCGTGGTATGCAAAGTGTAAACGTCATCATTATCATCATCATTACCATCATTATTATGATTACGACTCAATTTAGATTTTCAAGAGCAGCAGCAAGTGATAAGACATCAGTATATGGGACCTTAAGATCATCTTTCATTGACTGGTAGAAAGCTTGAGGGACTGTGACCAGTTGTTTCTTCAGTTGCAGTAATTGAGTTCCATTGAGAGTTTTCAAAGCTTTGTTACGTGTTGTGACCATGGGTGTCGATCTGTAACTGATACCTATTCATCAGGGGGGGATGATCTATTCATTCATCCCCCCCTGATGAATAGGTATTACGTAAGGATCGACACCCATGGTTGTGACGTTATTAGCTGCCAGCCAATCCTGGACCTTCTTGGAATCCCATCCGGGTACTTCGGATTTCACTGCAGGTGGCTTCAGTTCTAGCTCTGGGGACGAGGGACCTTTCAAGGAAAATAAAGCACAAGTACACGAAACTAAACTCATTAAAAAATATATATTATATAACATTTATTTATAACAAAATATTACAAAATCTGAGCGTAATAACCATTGGTCATAACATTAATTCGTATGACTAATCTGCAAAGCTGATCAAGTTTATTATCTCGCCTTGATTTTTCCAGTTGGGTGAGTTTGTACTTCATATAAATAAGATACATTATATTTAATAATATTACAATTATAAGTATTAATAATAGTTTTAAAATGGTTATACATAACTAGAATACATTCATAAATAATAATATTGTATATATTTATAAAGATACATGTAAACGTCTAACAATGCTAATGCTTATCCATGTTATGCTATATGCTATGTCATATAGTGATGGTAGTAAAGAAGCATTACAAAGTATGTCGAGAGAAAAATGTTGGGTTAATTATGTAAATATAGGGGAAAAATGATAAACAAAATTCCAACAGAGTAGCTACGTCTCACGTATTCAAGGAAAAAACCACATAGGAAATGAACTAATTACATTAAGGCTTGCGAGAAAGGTACAATATATATATAAATATATATATAAATATATTTCTCTCTCTCTCTCTCTTTACAGCGTGAGTGACATACCTGCCGGGGGAGCGGCATTCACGGTCTGGACCGCTTCTTTCTGCACTGCGAATTCTTTTTCGATGATGCTGGTGAGTACCTCGGAGACAAGTTCGGCTTGCTGAACGATGTAGTAGATCTTCCCTGCCGTGATACCGCCTAGCCAACCAGAAGCTTTGAAGTCATTACTCACCTTCACAGGGATAATCTTCTTCTTGCATTCGTAAGCATAAGACGCTTCTGAAAACATGACATAACAGATCCATTTGAAAATTCGATTTTGATGAGAATGTCGAGTTCGAATAAATGGTACAGATAGGTAAACATGTGAGGTCTCTCAGTGTTTTCATATTGTTGGGAAGTTTTTTTGTATCCTCTCAGAAGGAAGAATTATTTTTCAAAGGATTTCATTTTCCTAGATAAGGAAACAAATAGCTAAAATATGGACCAAACTATCACGTAAAATATAAGTGTAGTCCCATATATTTGTTTATGTGTGCCGTGCTAGTGACTGTCGTGTTCTTGCGTCACTCTCTTATGAATTTGATGATTTTAAAACCCAACATTTTGCACCTTGTTGTATACGATGACTAATTATAATCACAGCACTGTGGGCCTTAAGCCTTTGTCACACCAAACTAGTTTTTTCAACGTCCTGGAATCGTCCTAGAAAATCGTAAAACAGGTTGTGGTCTGGGTAGAATTCATAAACAGTCCTCAATACGTCCATCTCGCCTGTACCCCGTCAATCGAGAGTTCGTATCAAGTTCAGATCGGGTGAATTTGTCATTTCAAGGCAGGCCAAGCCAGTCCGTAGTCAGTTTAAACCCGGCGTTAATTAGTTATATCTCGTTCCTAATACGTCCAAACCTATACTAGTAGGCAACTTGTTCTAACTACTAGTAGTTTGTAACCCAACCACCCCGTTTAGAGACAGTTAAACTCTTCGTCATTTCGTTCTTGGTGCGTTCGAACGCGCTCCTAGAGCGTGTGCAACCCCGTCGTGGTTCGAGGGTTATACAAACCCGACGCGTTCTTGCTATTCCTCAGATATCATTTGTTAGCATCATTATTGTTACTTTGCAAGTGTGAATGGACATCAGATAAAATTACGCTCCCTGAAAAGCAAATGCCTTCATATTCTATATATGACAAGTAACAGGTAAATAGTGAGGCCCGATTATTATGCCAAATGTTTGTGAAGTCTCATTTATATCTTTCTGTTTACAGAGCTTTTTACTTGACCAAGACTGGGCCGAATTTCAGTTGATTGATCCACACCGTTTCTTTCACTGAGCAACCGCTTGACCAGAACTTAACTATATCTGTAAGTTAGCTGACATTGATCCGAGAAAGAGGTCAATCTTTTCTCACCTGTACGGCAGTCTTGACTGTCTTGGTAACCACGTGTAATACAAGCTATGACCATATCGGCATTCTCTACGGCTTCTGCCATGGCACCGATTTTATCACCCACTAAGACAAGTAAGAAGAAGAAGGAAAACAAGGAGGAGAAAGGGAAGAACAAAGAAGGTAAAGATTCGTGAATAATCATGCTCTAGCTTTGGGGATGATACATAACTTATAAATTATAAATTATATGCAATTACCAGCATCCATCGATGATACATTAACAACGCTTAAATAGTGGAAATATTATTCAAATATTTATTTCCTGTAATCACTTTGTCAAACAACTTTCGGTATTCTCCGGCTTAGATTATGCGTTACAACTTCGAATAAAACACAGCAACCAGACATGCATCTAGATTTGTTTTAATCACGTCATGTTTGGTAATTGGCATTCTTCCTAAAAGTAGTGTCTACAGATCAACTTACTCATGTGGTCTTCATCCATCCAAACGTCGTAGCCTCTTTTTCGCAGCTGTTTCTTGAACTCTCGCATCACAGGTTTGGACGGGTGTTCCCATTTGTAGCTGAGCATGATGTGTCCACTTGACTTCGCACTGTCCGACGCCCCCCTCTGCTGTGACTCGACATCTGTTTTCCTGTGCGTCAAGCCTTCGGGAAGTTTGGATTCGTAGATCTCGAAGAGAGCGCCCATACAAGCATTGCGAAGTTCTTCATTTTTACTCTGGGAATTCTCCGTCAGATCTTGTTTGTTAAAAAAATAATGTATGATATCATCTTTTTATAGCCAAAAAGGGCATTACATAATGAACATTAACACATCCTTAACTAATCCCTCTCTGAACACAAAATGCTTCTTCTCTTACAATGGATGCAAGAAAGTATTCACATCTTGTAGGCCCAGTACGTCACTGCACAACGTGTTATGTTATCAATAAACATGGTGGGAATATTCAATCTTAAAACTCCTTCTCATCAAGTTATTTTGTTGTTTACTCGTAATAACTCCCCACCCCACCCCTCCCTAATTCTTGCACTACATATCATGGTGGCTACCCAAATACTTTTGTTGGGGGTGCCCCCCCCCCCATTTCTTACACCAATGATTTAAACTTAATAAGCGAAAAATGAATCCATCAAAGTTATCCCGAGTCTGTTATCGTTATGAAAACACCATATGCACTAATGGTAACAGTACCAAACGGTTTACATAACAAGTTGTGAACATTTTTGTTCAATATTAACATGATAATGACAAAATGTAAAGAATCCTTACTTACTGTAGATAATACCCTGTTCTTTTCGCAGCTTCTCTTTATTTTCCTTGAGAAATGCGAGTCTCCAGATTCCGTTTGCGGCAGAGGTCTTCTCCTCCATGGAACACTCTTGTTGGAGCAATTTAGCGAGGATAGGAATGCCTCCCTTTTCTACTATGAGCCGTTTGTTGTTGTCATTGATTGCAAGGTCATCTACAGCTTGAACTAACTCCTCCGCACTAGAAAAAATCACGCTCACAATGTTCTTGTTGGATGTTTGTCGTCTTGTCTCTGTCATATGTTCAGGATTGGAGAGACATCTCTTCAACTGCGAAAGTAGTGTTACGATACAGATGTAGTTGGTGGAAAGCTTGTCTGCCTCTTCTTTCTTCACCAGCTTTGCCAATACCATGAATGCTTTTGTCTGGGTCAAGCTATCTTTCGACTCGCTAAACTTCTGGAAGGCAGGCACGGCCCGGTGATGATTAGGAGCCAGTGACCGCACTTTGCTGCAGGCGTTGTTCAATATGCTCATCGCATTATACATTATATCAACTACCCATTTGTTCATCGTCTTGTCGCTTTCCACGAGGTGTAAAAACCAATCGACAATCAATGACAGGCACCCATCTTCTTCCATTTGTAAACAGAAGTATTCAGATTTATCCGTGAAGTTAAAGGCGGAACCAAGCAGAGTGTTATAAAATGTGAACATATGTGTGGTCTCATGTGATAGTTCTTGTTGGTCAGCGTCTTCAATCTTCTGTAACATATCTCCCTTTTTCCATGTATAAGCAAACATTTTACAGTAGTCTGTGTCAATGCCTAAGCCATCCCCTACAGCGTTCCGATCAATGTTGCGGTTACGTGAAACTTTGGTGATATCCTTTATCCTGGTAAGACACGAGGTGCACGGGAAACCTTCACACTCCTGAATGTGCTTGACACTGACTTTGAGAAGAGTTAAACATGCTTTGACCTCGTCACTGAACTCTTCGATCCGTTTTGCTTTAGCAGCTGCGGAGTCAACGAGAATAATATCTGAAATATTAGTCAATGTCCCCGATGCATCGTCGATAGTGCCTTCTTGCCGAATCGCCATATTCTGAGCATCCGCCTTTCCCTCAGGGTTTGGTGAAGCAATCGCTTTCGGTTGGGCAGGACCGCCATCGGTTTCATCTAGACCTACAGCAGCACCGTCATTGATCAAAGGCTTGATCTGCCCTTCTGCTAGTGGTCCCCCAGCTTGTACCTCGTTGAGTGAGGAAGGTTTTCCAGTTTTCTTGGCTGATGAAATCTTTCTAGTACTTGCTGAACATCCCATGTTTATGGGAAACCATCAGAAACTGTCAAATAAACAAAAAAAAGGTGCACAATACCTCTATGATTAGGTAAACGTGGTAGCAGATAACAAAATTGGAATCTAGCAATGACGTGCAGAAGCCTAACTACAATAGTTCCTCATATAAATGTCATGTCCCCGGTGACCAAAGACATGTGGAATTGGACATAGTTACCTTTGATATGAACAATTGAGAGAAACGAGGGTGGTTTTGAAATGTTCAGTTATTTAACCATGCAAATTAGCTATGCTGGTCAGCTTGCCTTGAGCAGAGCACAGCATATTGAGTGATCACGCTTTCTAGTCTCTGTGAACCTCTTTCGCACCCATCTTCGCGTATAAGACATATCTCTATGAAGAATTAAATGGTGTACCAAACTATTACTATAACCCCCTTGCGAAAAATAACTTAAAGCTATTCTAAAACCATAACCATAAACCTAACCTAAAACCGAATAGCGACCATATTCCTAACCTAGCCTAATAATAACTTAAATACGACCGCGACCACAAAACTAACTACAAACCCAATAGCGACCCTAAAATTAAACCTTATTTAAAACCCAATGGTGACCATAACCTTCATTCTAATATTAATCCCAAATGTAATTCTGGCCATGAACCTAGTTAAAATCCATTTGCAACCATATTTCTGAACCTAACTTAAAACTCAATAGCGACTTCAACTGTATACCTAACCTAAAACACATTGTTATAACCTTACATTGAAGACCAGACGATTGGAGAATGAACTATTTAAAATGTAATGCATATACATCCTTTTAAAAGGCTTCAAAATTAATATTACATTCACCAGTAATAAATAATTGTATTTCAATAGCCATTATGGAAAATGATAATATTACGAGTTCTTAGGTAGGGCAAGCCTAATTGTTTGTCCCACCTGGCAGCAATTAAAGTATGCAGTTTGTGACTATCGAAATGCCATTATTCGTAACACAATAATGAAATCAATTGTATCGGGGCAGTTCAGAAAGATGTGTGCATTAAAATTTATTAAATTACGGAAATGGCATATTGTCATGTTCAGTATAAGCAAATGGTTATTTACCTTGCTGTCTTATCCAATTTGTGTAAAAACATGATAAATGGAAGATAGCCCCCAGAAGTTTGTTGTCATAAAATCGAAATATCACGAACCTTGCTGACTAAAGATGAAATAAACACATCATCATTCATAACACAGTATACTACAATTATAATATATGACTATTCTTGATATTACCTGCTCATACGGACGTAGATCCTGTTGGCAAAAGCTCTCCTACAAGCAATGGAGTTTCACATGATAATAGGTTTATTATAGTGCTTATCATTTTGATGTAGAATTGTTGCCTTTTCCCACGGTAAGTGCTTTTGGTCCGCATATATATAATTGCCCTTCCCATATAACGAGCTATTGAATCAATTCACGAAGGGCCGTTGCGTGTGCTCTAATGGGAACACTGTTGGTTTGTGACAGTCCCATGGCAACGAACGAAGCCATTATGTTAATTAGCTCACGATAGCTTTTTTATGAATGGAATCTGTCGCTGAGGGCTACGGTGTTGAAGTAAACTAGGTTTGAACAGCATACAAATCAGACGATTTACATTATTAATGATACTTATAACAATAATGACAATGAATATTTCCGTTGATAATTATATTGTTAGTAAAAGTAGTAGAATAAGTCGTCGTAGTTGTATTAGTAGTAGTAGTAGTAGTAATAGAGCTAGTAGTAGTAGTAGTAGTAGTAGTAGTAGTAGTAGTTGTTGTTGTTGTAGTAGTTGAAGTAATAGTATTGTTGTTAACAATTATTATTTTATTGTTTTTATTCTTACTTTTGTTATTATCATTATTATCATCATCATTAATATTAGTATTACTGTTACTATTATTAATAATATAAATATCATCATCATAATCACCATCATCATTATTATTTTATTGTTATTATTTGTATTATCACTAGGCCTATTATTATGAATTGTTTAAATATCGTTATTGTTATTGTTATAATTGTTCGAGTTTTCGAATTTAGGATTGGCATTCTGCTGTGTTTGAAGTTAATAAAATGATTTTAACCGTCAGAGCAAATCCAAATTAGGACAAGGCATTGGTTAATGTTTGCCAAAAACTGGCAAATGTCTAAGTGTAAACTTTTATTTATGACTCAGACTGTATTTATATATTAATGTAACATAACTTAATTCAGGAAATAAGTGAAAACTCTTAAACGTAAATACAGAACTACACTTGTGCATGTAGGTATGGTGTGCTATACCTGAACCTGAGAAGGCTTTTAACCGTTCTATCTATTTAAATATCTCCACCCAGTTCGGAGGTTGATTGCAAAATCTCTCCATCTTCTGCCATTCTGGTGCACTCTTGCAGTTTTAGTCCACTCTAGTTCTTGACATTCTATTCCCAGTTGATTATGGGTCTCCATCTAGGTCTACTTCCTTCCACTCTTCCTTCCAATACATCCTTTAAGAGGCTTTGGTGCCTTTTAACATGACCAAAGTATTTGATTTTTCTCTCCTAATAGTACAATTTGTTTACTCCCTGCCATGTGCAATATCTCTTTGTTTGTTTTCATTCGTTTCCAGGATATTTTTATCATTCTTCTGTAGATCCACATTTCAAAAGATGTTATTCTATTTCCCATGGCCTTGTTTATTATCCATGTTTGTGCTCCATACAATAGGACAGATTATACAACACCTACGTGGATCCTTGTCACCTGATTGGAGGATTGTTGGTCACATGATATTCAATAGATGTTATATTGCACGGTCGTGCGTTTTTGGTTATATGCGCCGTGCATTTTTCGTTATATGCAGACTGTACCTCTCAGCCGTGCGCGCGCGTATCCCTGCGTGTATCTGACGCGAAGGCAATCTGAATGTAATCGAGAAGGCGCGCTTGACTCCAACTTTAATTTATCTTCAATATAAGGAGTAAAGCATAATTTCTTGATTAACGTTCTATTAGATCTTCTTCGATGTTTTATAAAACTAATAATTAATGTTTTTCATTCGTTAAATGGTGCGAATATTTTCATTCGTTGAAAGATTAACAATAATTCTATTCAACTCGGCTGACGCCTCGTAGAATAAAATGTTAATCTTTCAAATCATGAAAATATTCGCACTATTGAACTCATAACCATTCATTATTTGTATACCATACATAACAGTTTACTAGTCCCAACCTAAGCGCTAATTTTACCTTTCTATTTGTGAATAATCCTTTCATTGCCAGAAATGTATTCCGAGCAATTTATATTCTTCTTTGTATTTCTGCTTTGCATCTGGCATCATCTGTGATAGTTTGTAATAGGTAGATGTAATTACTGACTTGCTCAATGATATGTCCATCGAGTTTCAAACATATTCTAGGCTTATTCTCTGTTCTACTAAAAATCAGTGACTTAGTTTTCTTGACATTAATGCTTAAGCCAAACTCTTCACTTTTGACTTTTACAATATCCAATACAAGTTGTTAACCGTTAGGTTGACGTTGAATAGATCAAGAAAACCTTAATTTTGCAGATATATTTCATTTGCAGCGTTCTGCACTAGTAAAGAATATCAGAACGAGACAGATTGAAAACGTGTACATGCACATATATCATGTTTATGGTGAAAGTTACACAGGTCTGTACTTCAATACTTCATTTTGTTACACTTCCAATGATCACATTATATTCCATTGTTTTATTGTTTTAGGTGAAAATCGATGTGTCCATACAATTGCATGTTTCTTTAGAACGTGACTTAATAAAGCTGAAACATAATAATAATATTAATGGAAAGTGCTTATATAGCGCGTAATAATTTGTACAATTTTCTATGATATTTACATTTTTTTAACAATAATACATTAACAAAAGTTTCATGAGAACATAGAATACATGGTTGTATAATGGCAATTAAAACAGATATAATATTTAACAAAAGACCTAAATTCGACAAGTCCACTTTTCATTCATAAGTTACGAAACACACAAAATGGGGTATATGAGTAATTTGGTTATTAAAATGTAGCTTTACTATAGCTATACTACTGTGCTTCCAAAATTTCTTTAAAGACCGTCACCACTACTGGGCAAGAAGGGATTAGACCACACAGCGAGCCGTCGAGGTCACTGTGACAGGTGGCTATCTCATTAACTCAGCTCTCATTTAATATAAGAAAAAGAGGATCATGGGGGACCAACAGGCACCGATTGGGGAAGTTTTCTATATAGAGGGAGCAAGTAGCTACAAGTATGGCAGTGTGCCTTTAACTATAACATCACAATAGCAGAACCCAAATTTATCTTAAAATTGCCGTGACTTTATATTATGCAAATTCACTGATATGACAAAGACGTTTTTCAACGCAAAATGTACGAAGTTTTAGATCACGAACAAACAATAAACATTTGTAATATTTGCAAAAGTAATGAGAATGTACCCTGCTCTTCCGAGTGATTGTCAAAAACATTTCCTTCTCAGGAATGTTAAAGAGTAATTAGCATTGCCATTGTAATGTGTATCTGTCTCTCTTTGTCTCTCTCTCTCTCCACCTCTCTCTCTCTCTCTCTCTCTCTCTCTATCTCTCTCTCTCTCTCTCAAACACACTCTTTCTCTCTCTCTCTCTCTCTCTCTCTCTCTCTATCTATATATATATATATATATATATATATATCTTCCTTTCACCCTGTCTCTTTCTCTCCTCTCTCTGTCTCTCTTTCTTTCTCTCCGTCTCTTTCTTTCCTTTTGAGTCTCTTTATTTCTTTTTATCTCCCTCTCCTCCAATGTGTACTAAATGGCAGATACATTCGTCAATCTGATTAGCTTTTTTCTTCTTTTTTTTCCCGAATTATCGTTTTCCATAAGCGTATGTTTGTACAAAAATAATGGGCACCCAAAACGGAACGACTTCTTAGGCAAGCATACGCGATTTGACAAATTATTAATTTCCAGTCTTGATTAACTCTTCAGCAGTTCTTATATCACTCCTTTATATTAACTTTGCTCTGGAAGTACAATAAAATTGCAATTGTGCTCAGGGAGATTATTTTCGTGGTATGTAAAGTGTAAACGTCATCATTATCATCATCATTACCATCATTATTATGATTACGACTCAATCTAGATTTTCAAGAGCAGCAGCAAGTGATAGGACATCAGTATATGGGACCTTAAGATCATCTTTCATTGACTGATAGAAAGCTTGTGGGACTGTGACCAGTTGTTTCTTCAGTTGCAGTAATTGGGTTCCATTGAGAGTTTTCAAAGCTTTGTTACGTGTTGTCACGTTGTTAGCTGCCAGCCAATCCTGGATCTTCTTGGAATCCCATCCGAGTACTTGAGATTTGACTGGAGGTACTTCTAGCTCTGGGGACGAAGGACCTTTCAAGGAAAATAAAGCACAAGTACACGAAACTAAACTCATTAAAATATATATATTATATAACATTTATTTATAACAAAATATTACAAAATCTGAGCGTAATAACCATTGGTTGTAACATCAATTGCGTATGACTAATCTGCAAAGCTGATCAAGTTTATTATCTCGCCTTGATTTTTCCAGCCGGGTGAGTTTGTACTTCATGTAAATAAAATACATTATATTTAATAATATTACAATTATAAGTATTATAAATAGTTTTACAATGGTTATACATAATTAGAAAACATTCATAAATAATAATATTGTATATATTTATAAGGATACATGTAAACGTCTAACAATGTTAATGCTTATTCATATTGTGCTATATGCTATGTCATATAGTGATGGTAGTAAAGAAGCATTACAAAGTATGTCGGGAGAAAAAAGTTGGGTTAATTATGAAAAAAAATAGGAAAAAATGATAAACAAAATTCCAACAGAGTAGCTACGTCTCACGTATTCAAGGAAAAAAAACATAGGAAATGAACTAATTACATTAAGGTTTGCGAGAAAGGTACAATATATATATATATATTTCACTCTCTCTCTCTCTCTCTCTCTCTCTCTCATTACAGCGTGAGTAACATACCGTCCGGGGGAGTAGCGTTCACGTTCTGGACCGTTTCTTTCTGCACTGCGAATTCTTTTTCGATGATGCTGGTGAGTACCTCGGAGACAAGTTCGGCTTGCTGAACGATGTAGTAGATCTTTCCTGCCGTGATACCGCCTAGCCAACCAGAAGCTTTGAAGTCATTACTCACCTTCACAGGGATAATCTTCTTCTTGCATTCGTAAGCATAAGACGCTTCTGAAAACATGACATAACACATCCATTTGAAAATTCAATTTTAAGAAGAATGTCGAGTTCGACTAAATGGTACAGGTAGAAAAAATATAATCACTCTGTGTTTTCATATCGGTTGGGGATTTTGTTTTTAACCTCTCAGAAGCAAGAATTATTTTTCAAAGGATTTCATATTCCAAACTATAGAAACAAATAGCTAAAATATGGACCAAACTGTCACGCAAAATATCTGTGTAGTCCCATATATTTGTTTATGTGTGCCTCGCTACTGACTGTCGTATCCTCGCGTCACTTTCTTACGATGTTCATGATCTTAAAACCCACATTTTTGCACCTAGTTTTATATGATGACTAATCATAGCGCTGTTTGACCGGGCCTGAAGCCTTCATTACACCAAACTTTTTTTAACAACGTTCTGGAATCTGATATTACATTTTTGAGCATTATTATTGTTACTTTGCAAGTGTGGATGAACATCAGAAAAATTATGTTCCCTGAAAAGCAAATGCCTTCATATTCTAAATATGACAAGTAAAAACTTTAAAAAATGAACTCCGATTATTATGCCAAATGTTTGTGAAGTCTCATTTACATCTTTCTGTAAACAGAGCTTTTTACTTGACCAAGACTGGGCCAAATTTCCTTATCATTTTGACAATTCCAGAACCTTGCAGCAACATACCGATACCTAGTTGATCAAATTTTTTTCTGATTGATCCACACCGTTTCTTTCACTAAGCAATCGCTTGACCAGAACTCGACTATATCTATATTAAAGTTAACTGACATTGATCACAAGAAGAGGTAAATCTGTTCTCACCTGTACGACAGTCTTGACTGTCTTGGTAACCACGTGTGATACAAGCTATGATCATATCAGCATTCTCTACGGCTTCTGCCATGGCACCGATTTTATCACCCACTGAGAAAAGAAAGAAGAAGGAACACATAGGCAAAGAAAGGGAAGAACAGAGAATGGAAAGAAGAAGAAAAGAAAAGGCGAAAGTAGAGGGAAAAGATCGAAGAAGAAGAGAAGAAAAGGGGAAGGGCAGGAAGAAGAAGAAGGAAACACGAGAAAGAAGAATAATGAAGAAGAAGATCATTCATGAATAATCATGCTCTAGCTTTTGGGATAATAATTTCTGAATTACATGCAATTACCATCATGCATTGATGACACATTAAATTAACAACGCTTAAATAATAAAAATATTATTCAAAAGTTCATTTCCTGTAAACACTTGGTCAAAAAACGTTCGGAATTCGCCGGCTTAGATTATTTGTTGCAACGTTGAATGAAAGACAGAAACCAGACATGCATTTAGATTTTCTTTTTTAAAATCATTTTGAAAATTGTCATTCTTCCTAAGAGTAGTGTCTGCAGATAAACTTACTCATGTGGTCTTCATCCATCCACACGTCGTAGCCTCTTTTCCGCAGCTGTTTCTTGAACTCTCGCATCACAGGTTTGGACGGGTGTTCCCATTTGTAGCTTAGCATGATGTGTCCACTGGACTTCGCACTGTCCGACGGCGCCCTCTGCTGTGACTCGACATCTGTTTTCCTGTGCGTCAGGCCTTCGGGAAGTTTGGATTCGTAGATCTCGAAGAGAGCGCCCATACAAGCATTGCGAAGTTCTTCATTTTTACTCTGTGAATTCTCCGTCAGATCTTGTTTGTTAAAAAAATAATGTATGATATCATCTGTTTATAGCCAAAAAGGGCATTAAATAATGAACAGTAACACATACTTAACTAATCCCTCTCTGAACACAAAATGCTTCTTCTCTAACAATGGATGCAAGAAAGTGTTCACTTCTTGTAGGCCCAATGTTTTATGTTATCAATGAACATGGTGGGAATATTCGATCTTAAAACTCCTTTTCATCAAGTGATTTTGTTGTTTACTTGTAATAACTCCCCACCCCACCCCTCCCTAATTCTTGCAATACATATCATGGTGGCTACCCAAATACTTTTGTTGGGGGTGCCCCCCCCCCCTCCATTTCTTACACCAATGATTTAAACTTAATAAGCGAAACATTAATCCATCAAAGTTATCCCGAGTCTGTTATCGTTATGAAAACACCATATGCACTAATGGTAACATTACCAAACGGTTTACATAACAAGTTGTGAACATTTTTGTTCAATATTAACATGATAATGACAAAATGTAAAGAATCCTTACTTACTGTAGATAATACCCTGTTCTTTTCGCAGCTTCTCTTTATTTTCCTTGAGAAATGCGAGTCTCCAGATTCCGTTTGCGGCAGAGGTCTTCTCCTCCATGGAACACTCTTGTTGGAGCAATTTAGCAAGGATAGGAATGCCTCCCTTTTCTACTATGAGCCGTTTGTTGTTGTCATTGATTGCCAAGTCATCTACTGATTGAACTAATTCCACTGCACTCAGAGTAATCACTTGCACAAGGTTGTTTTTGGATGAATTTCGTGTTGTCTTCGCTATATGCTCACGATTGGAGAAACATTTCTTCAACATCGATAGTAGGGTTACGATACAGGTGTAGTTTGTGGAAAGCTTGTCGGCTTCTTCTTTCTTCACCAGCTTTGCCAACGTCATAAATGCTATTGTCTGTGTCAAGCTCTGTTTCGACTCGCCAAACTTTTGCAAGGCAGGCACGGCCCGGTGATGATTAGGAGCCAGTGACCGCACTTTGCTGCAGGCGTTGTGCATGATATTCATCGCGTCAAACATTATATCAGCTACCCATTTGTTCATCGCCTTGTCGCTTTCCACGAGGTGTAAAAACCAATCGACAATCAATGACAGGCACCCATCTTCTTCCATTTGTAAACAGAAGTATTCAGATTTATCCGTGAAGTTAAAGGCGGAACCAAGCAGAGTGTTATAAAATGTGAACATAGGTGTGGTCTCATGTAATAGTTCTTGTTGGTCAGCGTCTTCAATCTTCTGTAACATATCTCCCTTTTTCCACGTATAAGCAAACATTTTGCAGTAGTCTGTGTTAATGGCTAAGCCATCCCCTACAGCGTCCCGATCAATGTTGCGGTTACGTGCAACTTTGGTGATATCCTTTATCATGTTAAGACACGCGGTGCACGGGAAACCTTCACACTCCTGAATGTGCTTGATACTGGCTTTGAGAAGAGTTAAACATGCTTTGACCTCGTCACTGAACTCTTCGATCCGTTTTGCCTTAGCAGCTGCAGAGTCAACGAGAATAATATCTGAAATGTTAGTCAATGTCCTCGAAGCATCGTCGATAGTGCCTTCTTGCCGAATCGCCATATTCGTAGCATCCGCCTTTTCCTCGGGGTTCGGTGAAGCAATTGCCTTTGGTCGTGCAGGACCGCCATCGGTTTCATCTCGACCTACAGCAGCACCGTCATTAATCAAATGCTTAATCTGCCCTTCTGCTCGTGGTCCTCTATCATGTCCCTCGTTCAGTGAAGAAGGTTCTCCAACTTTCTTGGCTGACGAAATCTGCCTAGTACTTGGTGAACACCCCATGTTTATGAGAAACCATCAGAAACTGTCAAATAACAATGCAGTTTATCCAAATAACTCCATGATTAGGTAAACGTGGCAGCAGATAACAAAAAAGGAATCTACCGACGACGTGCAGATGCCTAACTACAATAGTTCCTCATATAAATGTCATGTCCCCAGTGACCAAAGACATGCGGAATTGGTGATCTAGTTACCCCTGATATGAACAAGTGGGGAGAAACGAAGATGGTTTTGAAATGTCCAGTTATTTAACCATGCAAACTAGCTATGCTGGTCAGCTTGAGCAGAGCACAACATATTGAGTGATCACGCTTCCTAGTCTCGGTGAACCTCTTTCGCACCCATCTTCGCGTATAAGACATATCTCTATGAAGAATTGAATGGTGTACCAAACTATCACTATAACCCCCTAGCGAAAAATAACTTTAACCTATTCTAAAACCATAACCATAAACCTAACCTAAAACCGAATATCGACCATATTCCTAACCTATTCCTAGCCTAATACTAACTTAAATACGACCGCGACCATAAAACTAACTACAAACCCAATAGCGATCCTATAAGTAAACCTTATTTAAAACCCAATGGTGACCATAACCTTCATCCCAATCTTAATCCCAAATGTAATCCTGGCCATGAACCTAGTTGATATCCATTTGCAACCATATTTCTGAACCTAACTTAAAACTCAATAGCGACTTCAACTGTATACCTAACCTAAAACACATTGTTATAATCTTACATTGAAGACCAGACGATTGGAGAATGAACTATTTTAAAATGCAATGTATACGTCCTTGTGAAGGGCTTCAAAATTAATATTGCATTCTCCAGTAAAGAATAATTGTATTTCAATAATCATAATACAAAATCCATGATGCGAACACACCACATTGTGATATGCAGTGCACACTATGCCTGTCCACTGATATAGGAGATGAATTTCACTACATTTTTGTTTGTCAGTTTTTTCAAAGAGAGAGATGTTTATATTTATCACAAAAGTGTTGTAAGTCTAAGCTCCCAAGCGCTATGCACATGGCAGAACTTTTTAATACTAGAAGCACTTCTCAGTTGAAGAATTTAGCGAGATTTACCCGCCTTATTATGTTGAAATTTAATCAAAAAACAGAGAAAGAAGATAGTTCAAGCATTTCAAGAAGTACAATTAGAGCTGAACCTACACGTACTCGTAGCGGTAGGATAGTGTAACAGCCTACTTTGTTTACTATTTAGCTTGTAAATAGACTGCATTATACTTATCCTTTTATTATTGTCAGTTTGTCACTATCTACGTTCATTGTACATGTACCTGTACATGTATATATAATTTGTGTTTACTAGTTGGTTCATTGTTCATGTTTGTACTTTCATACACTACATGTATATACCTATTATCGTTTTTATCTTTGTGTCATTATCTATGTATAATGTATGTGAATTGTATTCATAAGTCATGCATCGTTATTTATACTTTTATGTTTGTTTGTACTCTCATACCCCGAGAGGGGGTCAAAGAGTCAATAAAATTCTACAAATTCTACAATGTATGGCATGCCAAAATGTTTGTCCCACCTGGCAACAATTAAAGTATGCAGTTTGCATTATATTGGAATACAATTATTTGTAACCGAATAATGAAATCAATTGTTTCGAGGCAGTTCGCAAACATGTGTGCTCTAAAATGTATTACATTACGAAAATGGCCTAATGTCGTATTCGCAAATGGTTGATAAGTTAAACATTGCCGTCTTATTCAATTGGTGTATATACATGATGAGTTGAAGATAGCAGCTATCACTACAGTTTATTGTCACAAAATCGAAATATCACCAACGTTGCTGACTAATAATGAAATAAATATATAATCATTCAAAACACAATATACTACAACTATCAAATATGACTATTCTTGATATTACCTGCTCATACGGACGTAGATCCTGTTTGTGAAAGCTTTCCTACAAGCAATGGAGTTTCACATGATAATAGGTTTATTATAGTGCTTATCATTTTGATGTAGAATTGTTGCCTTTTCCCACGGTAAGTCAAGTGCTTTTGGTCCGCATATATACATAACTTCCCTTCCCATATAACGAGCTATTGAATCAATTCACGAAGGGCCGTTGCGTGTGCTCTAATTGGAACACTGTTGGTTTGTGACGGTCCCATGGCAACGAACGAAGCCATTATGTTAATTAGCTCACGATAGCCTTTTTATGAATGGAATCTGTCGCTGAGGGCTACGGTGTTGAAGTAAACTAGGTTTGAACAGCATAAAAATCAGACGATTTACATTAGTAACGATACTTATAACAATAATGACAATGATTATTTCCGTTGATAATTATATTGTTAGTAAAAGTAGTAGAATACATGTAAGTCGTCGTAGTTGTATTAGTAGTAGTAGTAGTAGTAATAGAGCTAGTAGTAGTAGTAGTAGTAGTAGTAGTAGTAGTAGTAGTAGTAGTAGTAGTAGTTGTTGTTGTTGTAGTTGAAGTAATAGTATTGTTGTTAACAATTATTATTTTATTGTTTTTATTCTTACTTTTGTTATTATCATTATTATCATCATCATTAATAATAGTATTACTGTTACTATTATTATTAATATAAATATCATCATCATAATTATCATCATCATTATTATTTTATTGTTATTATTTGTATTATCACTAGGCCTATTATTATGAATTGTTTAAATATCGTTATTGTTATTGTTATAATTGTTCGGGTTTTCGAATTTAGGATTGGCATTCTGCTGTGTTTGAAGTTACGAAAATGATTTTAACCGTCAGAGCGAATCCAAATTAGGACAAGGCATTGGTTAATGTTTGCCCAAAACTGGCAAATGTCTAAGTGTAAACTATTTTTTTTTTACTCAGACTGTATTTATATATTAATGTAACATAACTTCATTCAGGAAATAAGTGAAAACTCTTTAATAAACGTTAATACAAAACTACACTTGTGCATGTAGGTATGGTGTGCTATACCTGAACCTGAGAAGGCTTTTAACCGTTCTATCTATTTAAATATCTTCACCCAGTTCGGAGGTTGATTGCAACATCTCTCCATTTCGCTCTATCTCTATTTAGTCCACTCTAGTTCTTGACATTCTATTCCCAGTTGATTCTGGGTCTCCATCTAGGTCTACTTCCTTCCACTCTTCCTTCCAATACATCCTTTAAGAGGCTTTGGTGCCTTTTAACATGACCAAAGTATTTGATTTTTCTCTCCATAACTTATCCTAATAGTACAATTTGTCTACTCCCTGCCATGTGCAATATCTCTTTGTTTGTTTTCATTCGTTTACAGGATATTTTCATCATTCTTCTGTAGATCCACATTTCAAAAGATGTTATTCTATTTCCCATGGCCTTGTTTATTATCCATGTTTGTGCTCCATACAATAGGACAGATTATACAACACCTACGTGGATCCTTGTCATTTGATTGGAGGATTGTTGGTCACATGATATTCAATAGATGTTATATTGCACGGTCGTGCGTTTTTGGTTATATGCGCCGTGCATTTTTCGTTATATGCAGACTGTACCTCTCAGCCGTGCGCGCGCGTATCCCTGCGTGTATCTGACGCGAAGGCAATCTGAATGTAATCGAGAAGGCGCGCTTGACTCCAACTTTAATTTATCTTCAATATAAGGAGTAAAGCATAATTTCTTGATTAACGTTCTATTAGATCTTCTTCGATGTTTTATAAAACTAATAATTAATGTTTTTCATTCGTTAAATGGTGCGAATATTTTCATTCGTTGAAAGATTAACAATAATTCTATTCAACTCGGCTGACGCCTCGTAGAATAAAATGTTAATCTTTCAACTCATGAAAATATTCACACTATTGAACTCATAACCATTCATTATTTGTATACCATACATAACAGTTTACTAGTCTCAACCTAAGCGCTAATTTTACCTTTCTATTTGTGAATAATCCTTTCATTGCCAGAAATGTGTTCCGAGCAATTTATATTCTTCTTTCTATTTCTGCTTTGCATCTGGCATCATCTGTGATATTTAGTCCTAAGTAGATGTAACTACTGACTTGCTCAATGATACGTCCATCGAGTTTCAAACATATTCTAGGCTTATTCTCTGTTCTACTAAAAATCAGTGACTTAGTTTTCTTGACATTCATGCTTAGACCAAACTCTTCACTTTTGACTTTTACAATATCCAATACTTGTTGTTAACCGTTAGGTTGACGTTGAATAGATCAAGAAAACCTTAATTTTGCAGATATATTTCATTTGCAGCGTTCTGCCCTAGTAAAAGAATATCCGAACGAGACAGATTGAAAACGTGTACATGCACATGCATCATGTTTATGGTGAAAATTACACAGGTCTGTACTTCAATACTTCATTTTGTTACACTTCCAATGATCACATTATATTCCATTGTTTTATTGTTTTAGGTGAAAATCGATTTGTCCATACAATTGCATTTTTCTTCAGAACGTGACTTAATAAAGCTGAAACATAATAATAATGCTGATGGAAAGTGCTTATATAACGCGTAAGGATTTGTAAAATTCTCTATGATATTTAATACATTTTTTAAACAATAATACATTAACAAACGTTTGATGAGAACATAGAATACATGGTTGTATAATGGCAATTAAAACAGATATAATATTTATTATAGCTATACTACTGTGCTTCCAAAATTTCTTTAACCATACCATCACAATAGCAGAACCCAACTTTATCTTAAAATTGCCGTTACTTTATATTATGCAAATTCACTGATCTGACAAAGACGTGTTAACATCTCAAAGCAAAATGTACGAAGTTTTAGATCACGAACAAAAAATAAACATTTGTTATACTAGCAAAAGTAATGAGAATGTACCCTGCTCTTCCGAGTGATTGTCAAAAACATTTCCCTCTCAGGAATGCTAAAGAGTAATTTGCATTGCCATTGCAATGTGTATCTGTCTCTCTTTGTCTCTCTCTCTCTCCCCCTCCCCCCCTCTCTCTCTCTCTCTCTCTCTCTCTCTCTATGTCTCTCTCTCTCTCTCTCTCAAACACACTCTTTTTCTCCCTATATATATATATATTTCACCCTGTCTCTTTCTCTCCTCTCTCTGTCTCTCTTTCTTTCTCTCCGTCTCTTTCTTTCCTTGTGTCTCTTTATTTCTTTCTATCTCCCTCTCTTCCAATGTGTACTAAATGGCAGATACATTCGTCAATCTGATTAGCTTTTTTCTTCTTTTTTTCCCCGAATTATCGTTTTCCATAAGCGTATGTTTGTACAAAAATAATGGGCACCCAAAACGGAACGACTTCTTAGGCCAGCATACGCGCTTTGACAAATTATTAATTTCCAGTCTTGATTAACTCTTCAGCAGTCCTTTTATCACTCCTTTATATTAACTTTGCTCTGGAAGTACAATAAAATTGCAATTATGCTCAGGGAGATTATTTTCGTGGTATGTAAAGTGTAAACGTCATCATTATCATCATCATTACCATCATTATTATGATTACGACTCAATTTACATTTTCAAGAGCAGCAGCAAGTGATAGGACATCAGTATATGGGACCTTAAGATCATCTTTCATTGACTGGTAGAAAGCTTGTGGGACTGTGACCAGTTGTTTCTTCAGTTGCAGTAATTGGGTTCCATTGAGAGTTTTCAAAGCTTTGTTACGTGTTGTGACGTTATTAGCTGCCAGCCAATCCTGGACCTTCGTGGAATCCCATCCGGGTACTTCGGATTTCACTGCAGGTGGCTTCAGTTCGAGCTCTGGGGACGAGGGACCTTTCAAGGAAAATAAAGCACAAGTACACGAAACTAAACTCATTAAAATATATATATTATATAACATTTATTTATAATAAAATATTACAAAATCTGAGCGTAATAACCATTGGTCATAACATTAATTCGTATGACTAATCTGCAAAGCTGATCAAGTTTATTATCTCGCCTTGATTTTTCCAGTTGGGTGAGTTTGTACTTCATATAAATAAGATACATTATATTTAATAATATTACAATTATAAGTATTAATAATAGTTTTTAAATGGTTATACATAACTAGAATACATTCATAAATAATAATATTGTATATATTTATAAAGATACATGTAAACGTCTAACAATGCTAATGCTTATCCATGTTATGCTATATGCTATGTCATATAGTGATGGTAGTAAAGAAGCATTACAAAGTATGTCGAGAGAAAAATATTGGGCTAATTATGAAAAAAAATAGGGAAAAAATGATAAACAAAATTCCAACAGAGTAGCTACGTCACACGTATTCAAGGAAAAAACCACATAGGAAATGAACTAATTAAATTTGTTCCTATTTTCACGAAGTGACGGTAGTGAGGAAAATCCGCACGCAAATTGTATGCGATTTTCATTCACTACCGTCACTTCGTGAAAATAGGGACGAATTAATGCTTGCGAGAAAGGTACAATATATATATATATATATATATATATATATATATTTCTCTCTCTCTCTCTCTCTCTCTCTCTTTACAGCGTGAGTGACATACCTGCCGGGGGAGCGGCATTCACGGTCTGGACTGCTTCCTTCTGCACTGCGAATTCTTTTTCGATGATGCTGGTGAGTACCTCGGAGACAAGTTCGGCTTGTTGAACGATGTAGTAGATCTTCCCTGCCGTGATACCGCCTAGCCAACCAGAAGCTTTGAAGTCATTACTCACCTTCACAGGGATAATCTTCTTCTTGCATTCGTAAGCATAAGACGCTTCTGGAAACATGACATAACAGATCCATTTGAAAATTCGATTTTGATGAGAATGTCGAGTTCGAATAAATGGTACAAATAGGTAAACATGTGTGGTCTCTCAGTGCTTTCATATTGTTGGGAGGTTTTTTTGTATCCTCTCAGAAGGAAGAATTATTTTTCAAAGGATTTCATATTCCTAAATAAGGAAACAAATAGCTAAAATATGGACCAAACTATCACGTAAAATATAAGTGTAGTCCCATATATTTGTTTATGTGTGCGCTGCTAGTGACTGTCGTGTTCTTGCGTCACTCACTTATGAATTTGATGATTTGAGTCAAGAACCCAACATTTTGCACCTTGTTGTATACGATGACTAATTATAATCACAGCACTGTGGGCCTTAAGCCTTTGTCATACCAAACTAGTTTTTATAACGTCCTGGAATCGTCCTACAAAATCGTAAAACAGGTTGAGGTCTGGGTAGAATTCATAAACAGTCCTCAATACGTCCATGTCGCCTGTACCCCGTCCATCGACAGTTCGTATCAAGTTCAGATCGGGTGAATTTGCCATTTTAAGGCAGGCCAAGCCAGTCCGTAGTCAGTTTAAACCCGTTGTTAATTAGTTAAATCTCGTTCCCAATACGTCCAAACCTATACTAGTAGGCAACTTGTTCTAACTACTAGTAGTTTGTAACCCAACCACCCCGTTTAGAGACAGTTAAACTCTTCATCAATTCGTTCTTGGTGCGTTCGAACGCGCTCCTAGAGCGTGTGCAACCCCGTCGTGGTTCGAGGGTTATACAAACCCGACGCGTTCTTGCTATTCCTCAGATATCATTTGTTAGCATCATTTTTGTTACTTTGCAAGTGTGAATGGACATCAGATAAAATAACGTTCCCTGAAAAGCAAATGCCTTCATATTCTATATATGACAAGTAACAGGTAAATAATGAGGCCCGATTATTATGCCAAATGTTTGTGAAGCAGGCGCGGATCCAGAGGGGGGGGGGCCTTGCTCCCCCCCCCCCCCCGCAAAAAAGGGGAAAAAAGGAGAGAGAGAGAGAGAGAGAGAGAGAGAGAGAGAAGGAAAAGAAGGGAAAGGGAAAGAGGAGAGAAAGGGGAAAAAGGGAGAGGAAGAAGAAAAGAAAAGAGGGAAGAAGGAGATCGGGGGGGGGCAAAAGGACTTGCCTCCCAGGCTGTTGCCCCCCCCCCCCCTTCCCCCCAATTAAAAAATAAAAGAGAAGGAAGTAAAGGGAAAGAAAAAGAAAAAGAGGAAATAAAGGGAAGGACAAAAGAGGAAGAAGAAAAGAAAAGTTGCAATTTTCCCGCCAACAAGATTTGATCGGGGGGAGGGCAAAGGCCCTAGCCCCCCCCCCCCCACCCCCCGTCCCCGCTAAAAAAAAAAAAAAAGAGAGAAGGAAGGAAAAGGAAAAGAGGAGAGCTAAAAGGAAATACAAAATAGGAAGAAAAAAAGAAAAGGGAGAATAGAAGCGGAGATCAGTTGCGGTTAATCCCGCCAACAATGTGTGGAGCGGGGTGGGGACCAAAATGACCTTGCCCCTCCCCCCCAGCAAACCTAAAAGATAGATAACGAAGGGAAGGGAAAGGGAAAGAGGAGAGAAAGGGAAAAAAGAGAATAAAGAAAGGTAAGGGATATCAGTTTTGCCGCCAACAAGGTGTAGATCGGAGGAGGGGGGGGGGGGGCCTTTGGAGAAATAAAATTCAAACGTGGTTTATTTCTAATTCCACAACGGTGGTTTACAAATAATGCTGAAATGAGATAATTTTCCGAGATTTTTCCTCACTTTATGCGTTTGTTGGAAAATGACAAATTCCTAAATTTACAGCCAGGGAAGAAAATGCTTCTTGAGATGCCTACATATCAGGGCCCGCGGAACGGCGGGAATCAGGATCCTCGAGCCCCCCCCCCCCCCCCCCAAACACACTTTTTTTTTTAAAGTATATTAAAGAGAAACAGAGAGAAAGAGAGCGAGTAAGAAAAAATAGTAATATATTATAATGGGGTATCAAAAATATGCTCATCTGACCATGATTAAATGCCTAAAACTCCAAGGGCTCTGCCACCTGGATTCCACCTAGGGCCCTAAGGCGGGCCCTTAGATGCTCATCTGACGGTCATTTAATGCCTAAAACCCCTGATTTCTGGGAGCTCCGCCCCGTAAACCCCAAGCCAATTAGTGACCTGTCACTATAACAATTAGGTATCAAAATAATGCTCATCTCACCGTAATTAAATGCCTAAAACTCCTGAACTTCCGGGGCTCCGCCCCCTGAACCCCAAGCCAATTAGTGACCTGTCACTATAACAATTAGGTATCAAAATAATGCTCATCTGACCGTAATTAAATGCCTAAAACTCCTGAACTTCCTGGGGCTCTGCCCCCTGGACCCCGCCTAGGGCCCTAAGGCGGACCCCTGAATGCTAATCTGACCGTAAATTAAAACCTTAAACCCCTGAGCTTCCGGGCGGACAAGGTATCAACATATGTTCATCTGACCTCAGGCGCGTAGCCAGGGGGCAGTTGGGTGGTCCCCCCATAAACGCCGGCCAAAAAAAGAGAGGAAGAAACTGAATTTAGACGAGGATTAAAAGTCATAACGGTACAACGAATCGTGTTCTTTCTCTTTTGATTTAATGAAACGTAAAAGCTTCCGCGCTTCGCGCGGGAGGAGGAAACTGAATTTAGACAAGGATTAAGAGTCGAGAACGGTGCAATGAATCGTCTTCTTTCTCTAATATTTTAATGAAACGTCGAAGCTCCCGCGCTTCGCGCGGGAGTCGGGAGGGGAACTGAATTTAAACAAGGATTAAGAGTCTAGAACGGTACAACGAATCCTCTTCTTTCTCTAAAGATTAAATGAAATGTAAAAGCTTGGGGGAAAACTGAATTTAAACGAAGATTAAGAGTCGATAACGACTCAACGAATCGTCTTCTTTCTCTAATAACTTGATGAAACGTCGAAGCTTCCGCGCAAAGCGCGGTAGGGGGTGGGGTGGGGGAAACTGAATTGAGACAAGGATTAAGTGTCGAGAACGGTACAACGAATTGTCTTGTTTCTTTAATGATTTAATGAAACGTAAAAGCTTTCGCGCTTCTCGCGGGATGGGGGGAAACATAATTCAGACGAGGAATATTTTTGGGAATGGTACAACGAATCGTTTTCTTTCTCTAATGATTTATTGAAATGTCGAAGCTTCCGCGCTTCGCGGAGGAGGGAGGGGTAAAACTCGCCCCTCCCTGCACCAACCCACCCCTAATTACGTCACTGCTGGTCACGAACCAATATTTGACTCGCATAATTTCAAATTTGGGCCTCCCCCCTAAGAAATCCTGGATCCGCGCCTGGTGAAGTCTCATTTACATCTTTCTGTTTACAGAGCTTTTTACTTGACCAAGACTGGGCCGAATTTCTGTTGATTGATCCACACCGTTTCTTTCACTGAGCAACCGCTTGACCAGAACTCAACTATAGGTCAAATTTTTCTCACCTGTACGGCAGTCCTGACTGTCTTGGTAACCACGTGTGATACAAGCTATGACCATATCAGCATTCTCTACGGCTTCTGCCATGGCACCGATTTTATCACCCACTGAGACGAGTAAGAAGAAGAAGGAAAACAAGGAGGAGAAAGGGAAGAACAAATAAGGTAAAGATTCGTGAATAATAATGCTCTAGCTTTGGGTATGATACATAACTTATGAATTATAAATTATATGCAATTACCAGCATCCATCGATGATACATTGACAACGCTTAAATAGTGGAAATATTATTCAAATATTTATTTCCTGTAATCACTTTGTCAAAGTTGCAACTTCGAATACAACACGGCAAACAAACATGCATTTAGATTGTTTTAAATAACGTCATGTTCAGAAATTGGTATTCTTCCTAAGGGCAGTGTCTGCAGATAAACTTACTCATGTGGTCTTCATCCATCCACACGTCGTAGCCTCTTTTCCGCAGCTGTTTCTTGAACTCTCGCATCACAGGTTTGGACGGGTGTTCCCATTTGTAGCTTAGCATGATGTGTCCACTGGACTTCGCACTGTCCGACGGCGCCCTCTGCTGTGACTCGACATCTGTTTTCCTGTGCGTCAGGCCTTCGGGAAGTTTGGATTCGTAGATCTCGAAGAGAGCGCCCATACAAGCATTGCGAAGTTCTTCATTTTTACTCTGGGAATTCTCCGTCAGATCTTGTTCGTTAAAAAAAAAAAATTATGATATCATCTGTTTATAGCCAAAAAGGGCATTAAATAATGAACAGTAACATATACTGAACTAATCCCTCTCTGAACACAAAATGCTTCTTCTCTTACAATGGATGCAAGAAAGTATTCACTTCTTGTAGGCCCAGTACGTCACTGCACAACGTTTTATGTTATCAATGAACATGGTGGGAATATTCAATCTTAAAACTGCTTCTCATCAAGTGATTTTGTTGTTTACTCGTAATAACTCCCCACCCCACCCCTCCCTAATTCTTGCAATACATATCATGGTGGCTACCCAAATAATTTTGTTGGGGGTGTCCCCCCCCCCCCCCCCCCATTTCTTACACCAATGATTTAAACTTAATAAGCGAAAAATTAATCCATCAAAGTTATCCCGAGTCTGTTATCGTTATGAAAACACCATGCACTAATGGTTACAGTACCAAACGGTTTACATAACAAGTTGTGAACATTTTTGTTCAATATTAACATGATAATGACAAAATGTAAAGAATCCTTACTTACTGTAGATAATACCCTGTTCTTTTCGCAGCTTCTCTTTATTTTCCTTGAGAAATGCGAGTCTCCAGATTCCGTTTGCGGCAGAGGTCTTCTCCTCCATGGAACACTCTTGTTGGAGCAATTTAGCGAGGATAGGAATGCCTCCCTTTTCTACTATGAGCCGTTTGTTGTTGTCATTGATTGCAAGGTCATCTACAGCTTGAACTAACTCCTCCGCACTAGAAAAAATCACGCTCACAATGTTCTTATTTGATGTTTGTCGTCTTGTCTCTGTCATATGTTCTGGATTGGAGAGACATCTCTTCAACTGCGAAAGTAGTGTTACGATACAGATGTAATTGGTGGAAAGCTTGTCTGCCTCTTCTTTCTTCACCAGCTTTGCCAATACCATGAATGCTTTTGTCTGGGTCAAGCTATCGTTCGACTCGCTAAACTTCTGGAAGGCAGGCACGGCCCGGTGATGATTAGGAGCCAGTGACCGCACTTTGCTGCAGGCGTTGTTCAATATGCTCATCGCATTATACATTATATCAACTACCCATTTGTTCATCGTCTTGTCGCTTTCCACGAGGTGTAAAAACCAATCGACAATCAATGACAGGCACCCATCTTCTTCCATTTGTAAACAGAAGTATTCAGATTTATCCGTGAAGTTAAAGGCGGAACCAAGCAGAGTGTTATAAAATGTGAACATATGTGTGGTCTCATGTGATAGTTCTTGTTGGTCAGCGTCTTCAATCTTCTGTAACATATCTCCCTTTTTCCATGTATAAGCAAACATTTTACAGTAGTCTGTGTCAATGCCTAAGCCATCCCCTACAGCGTTCCGATCAATGTTGCGGTTACGTGAAACTTTTGTGATATCCTTTATCCTGGTAAGACACGAGGTGCACGGGAAACCTTCACACTCCTGAATGTGCTTGATACTGGCCTTGAGAAGAGTTAAACATGCTCTGACATCGTCACTGAACTCTTCGATCCGTTTTGCTTTAGCAGCTGCGGAGTCAACGAGAATAATATCTGAAATATTAGTCAATGTCCCCGATGCATCGTCGATAGTGCCTTCTTGCCGAATCGCCATATTCTGAGCATCCGCCTTTCCCTCAGGGTTTGGTGAAGCAATCGCTTTCGGTTGGGCAGGACCGCAATCGGTTTCATCTAGACCTACAGCAGCACCGTCATTGATCAAAGGCTTGATCTGCCCTTCTGCTAGTGGTCCCCCAGCTTGTACCTCGTTGAGTGAGGAAGGTTTTCCAGTTTTCTTGGCTGATGAAATCTTTCTAGTACTTGCTGAACACCCCATGTTTATGAGAAACCATCAGAAACTGTCAAATAAACAAAAAAAGGTGCACAATACCTCTATGATTAGGTAAACGTGGTAGCAGATAACAAAATGGGAATCTAGCAATGACGTGCAGAAGCCTAACTACAGTAGTTCCTCATATAAATGTCATGTCCCCGGTGACCAAAGACATGTGGAATTGGACATAGTTACCCTTGATATGAACAATTGAGAGAAACGAGGGTGGTTTTGAAATGTTCAGTTATTTAACCATGCAAATTAGCTATGCTGGTCAGCTTGCCTTGAGCAGAGCACAGCATATTGAGTGATCACGCTTTCTAGTCTCTGTGAACCTCTTTCGCACCCATCTTCGCGTATAAGACATATCTCTATGAAGAATTAAATGGTGTACCAAACTATTACTATAACCCCCTTGCGAAAAATAACTTAAAGCTATTCTAAAACCATAACCATAAACCTAACCTAAAACCGAATAGCGACCATATTCCTAACCTAGCCTAATAATAACTTAAATACGACCGCGACCACAAAACTAACTACAAACCCAATAGCGACCCTAAAATTAAACCTTATTTAAAACCCAATGGTGACCGTAACCTTCATTCTAATATTAATCCCAAATGTAATTCTGGCCATGAACCTAGTTAAAATCCATTTGCAACCATATTTCTGAACCTAACTTAAAACTCAATAGCGACTTCAACTGTATACCTAACCTAAAACACATTGTTATAACCTTACATTGAAGACCAGACGATTGGAGAACGAACTTTTTAAACTGTAATGCATAACGTCCTTTTAAAAGGGCTGCTAAAATAATATTACATTCACCAGTAATGAATAATTGTATTTCAATAGCCATAATGCAAAATGATAATATTACGAGTTGTTAGGTAGGGCAAGCCTAAATGTTTGTCCCACCTGGCAACAATTAAAGTATGCAGTTTGTGACTATCGAAATGCCATTATTCGTAACACAAGAATGAAATCAATCGTCTCGAGGCAGTTCACAAAGATGTGTGCATTAAAGTGTATTAAATTACGGAAATGGCATATTGTCGTTGTCAGTATAAGCAAATTGGTTATTAACCTTGCTGTCTTATCCAATTTGTGTAAAAACATGATAAATGGAAGATAGCCCCCAGCAGTTTGTTGTCACAAAATCGAAATATCACGAACCTTGCTGACTAAAGATGAAATAAACATATAATCATTCATAACACAATATACTACAATTATAAAATATGACTATTCTTGATATTACCTGCTCATACGGACGTAAATCCTGTTTGCGAAAGCTTTCCTACAAGCAATGGAGTTTCACATGATAATAGGTTTATTATAGTGCTTATCATTCTCATGCATAATTGTTGCCTTTTCACACGGTAAGTCAAGTGCTTGTGGTCCGCATATATATATAATTGCCCTTCCCATATAACGAGTTATTGAATCAATTCACGAAGGGCCGTTGCGTGTGCTCTAATGGGAACACTGTTGGTTTGTGACAGTCCCATGGCAACGAACGAAGCCATTATGTTAATTAGCTCACGATAGCCTTTTTATGAATGGAATCTGTCGCTGAGGGCTACGGTGTTGAAGTAAACTAGGTTTGAACAGCATAAAAATCAGACGATTTACATTAGTAATGATACTTAGAACAATAATGACAATGATTATTTCCGTTGATAATTATATTGTTAGTAAAAGTAGTAGAATAAGTCGTCGTAGTTGTATTAGTAGTAGTAGTAGTAGTAGTAGTAATAGAGCTAGTAGTAGCAGTAGTAGTAGTAGTAGTAGTAGTAGTAGTAGTTGTTGTAGTAGTTGAATGTATTGTATTGTTGTTAACAATTATTATTTTATTGTTTTTATTCTTACTTTTGTTATTATCATTATTATCATCATCATTAATATTAGTATTACTGTTACTATTATTATTAATATAAATATCATCATCATAATCATCTTCATCATTATTATTTTATTGTTATTATTTGTATTATCACTAGGCCTATTATTATGAATCGTTTAAATATCGTTATTGTTATTGTTATATTTGTTCGAGTTTTCGAATTTAGGATTGGCATTCTGCTATGTTTGAAGTTACGAAAATGATTTTAACCGTCAGAGCAAATCCAAATTAGGACAAGGCATTGGTTAATGTTTGCCCAAAACTGGCAAATGTCTAAGTGTAAACTTTTTTTTTTTGACTCAGACTGTATTTATATATTAATGTAACATAACTTAATTCAGGAAATAAGTGAAAACTCTTAAACGTAAATACAGAACTACACTTGTGCATGTAGGTATGGTGTGCTATACCTGAACCTGAGAAGGCTTTTAACCGTTCTATCTATTTAAGTATCTTCACCCAGTTCGGAGGTTGATTGCAACATCTCTCCATTTCGCTCTATCTTCTGCCATTCTGGTGCACTCTTGTAGTTTTAGTCCACTCTAGTTCTTGACATTCTCTTCCCAGTTGGTTCTGGGTCTCCCTCTAGGTCTACTTCCTTCCACTCCTCCTTCCAATACATCCTTTAAGAGGCTTTGGGGCCTTTTAACATGACCAAAGTATTTGATTTTTCTCTCCATAACTTATCCTAATAGTACAATTTTTTTACTCCCTGCCATGTGCAATATCTTTTTGTTTGTTTTCATTCGTTTCCAGGATATTTGTATCATTCTTCTGTAGATCCACATTTTAAAAGATGTTATTCTATTTCCCATGGCCTTGTTTATTATCCATGTTTCTGCTCCATACAGTAGGACAGACCATACATAACAGTTTACTAGTCTCAACCTAAGCGCAAATTTCACCTTTCTATTTGTGAATAATCCTTTCATTGCCAGAAATGTATTCCGAGCAAATTATATTATTCTTTGTATTTCTGCTTTGCATCTGGCATCATCTGTGATATTTAGTCCTAAGTAGATGTAACTACTGACTTGCTCAATGATATGTCCATCGAGTTTCAAACATATTCTAGGCTTATTCTCTGTTCTACTAAAAATCATTGACTTAGTTTTCTTGACATTCATGCTTAAACCAAACTCTTCACTTTTGACTTTTACAATATCCAATACATGTTGTTAACCGTTAGGTTGACGTTGAATAGATAAAGAAAACCATAATTTGGCAGATATATTTCATTTGCAGCGTTCTGCACTAGTAAAAGAATATCAGAACGAGACAGATTGAAAACGTGCACATGCACATATATCATTTCTATGGTGAATATTACACAGGTCTGTATTTCAATACTTCAATTGTTGACACAAATGATCACATTATATTCCATTAATTCGTCGCTGTTTTCACGAAGTGACGGTGGTGAAAAAAAATTGCATTCACTTTGCGTGACGATTTTCCTCACTACCGTCACTTCGTGAAAACAGGGACGAATTGTTTTATTGTTTTAGGTGAAAATCGATGTGTCCATACAATTGCATGTTTCTTAAGAACGTGACTTAATAAAGCTGAAACATAATAATAATACTAATGGAAAGTGCTTATATAGCGCGTAAGGATTTGCAACATTCTCTATGATATTTACATTTTTTAAACAATAATACATTAACAAACGTTTCATGAGAACATAGAATACATGGTTGTATAATGGCAATTAAAACAGATGTAATATTTAACAAAAGACCTAAATTCGACAAGTCCACTTTTCATTCATAAGTTACGAAACACACAAAATGGGGTATATGAGTAATTTGGTTATTAAACTGTAGCTTTACTATAGCTATACTACTGTGCTTCCAAAATTTCTTTAACCATAACATCACAATAGCAGAACCCAACTTTATCTTAAAATTGCCGTGACTTTATATTATGCAAATTCACTGATATGACAAAGACGTTTTTACATCTCAAAGCAAAATGTACGAAGTTTTAGATCACGAACAAAAAATAAACATTTGTTATATTAGCAAAAGTAATGAGAATGTACCCTGCTCTTCCGAGTGATTGTCAAAAACATTTCCCTCTCAGGAATGCTAAAGAGTAATTAGCATTGCCATTGCAATGTGTATCTGTCTCTCTTTGTCTCTCTCTCTCTCTCCACCTCTCTCTCTCTCTCTCTCTCTGTCTCTCTCTATCTATCTCTCTCTCTCTCAAACACACTCTTTCTCTCTCTCTCTCTCTCTCTCTCTCTCTCTATATATATATATATATCTCTTCCTTTCACCCTGTCTCTTTCTCTCCTCTCTCTGTCTCTCTTTCTTTCTCTCCGTCTCTTTCTTTCCTTTTGTGTCTCTTTATTTCTTTCTATCTCCCTCTCCTCCAATGTGTACTAAATGGCAGATACATCCGTCAATCTGATTAGCTTTTTTCTTCTTTTTTTTCCCGAATTATCGTTTTCCATTAGCGTATGTTTGTACAAAAATAATGGGCACCCAAAACGGAACGACTTCTTAGGTCAGCATACGCGCTTTGACAAATTATTAATTTCCAGTCTTGATTAACTCTTCAGCAGTCCTTTTATCACTCCTTTATACTAACTTTGCTCTGGAAGTACAATAAAATTGCAATTATGCTCAGGGAGATTATTTTCGTGGTATGTAAAGTGTAAACGTCATCATTATCATCATCATTACCATTATTATTATGATTACGACTCAATTTAGATTTTCAAGAGCAGCAGCAAGTGATAGGACATCAGTATATGGGACCTTAAGATCATCTTTCATTGACTGGTAGAAAGCTTGTGGAACTGTGACCAGTTGTTTCTTCAGTTGCAGTAATTGGGTTCCATTGAGAGTTTTCAAAGCTTTGTTACGTGTTGTGACGTTATTATCTGCCAGCCAATCCTGGACCTTCTTGGAATCCCATCCGGGTACTTGAGATTTCACTGGAGGCGGCTTCAGATCTAGCTTTGGGGACGAGGGACCTTTCAAGGAAAATAAAGCACAAGTACACGAAACTAAACTCATTAAAATATATATATTATATAACATTTATTTGTAACAAAATATTACAAAATCTGAGTGTAATAACCATTGGTCATAACATCAATTGCGCATGACTAATCTGCAAAGCTGATCAAGTTTATTATCTCGCCTTGATTTTTCCAGCTGGGTGAGTTTGTACTTCATGTAAATAAGATACATTATATTTAATAATATTACAATTATAAGTATTAATAATAGTTTTACAATGGTTATACATAACTAGAATACATTCATAAATAATAATATTGTATATATTTATAAAGTGACTCTCACACTCTGCCGTGTAGGCCTACCGTGTGCCACCGTGCGCGAAAATGTCTGCGGACGGTGGAGAACGGCGAGGGCACACGGTGGTTCGTTATCAAAGCGGGCAACACGTTAATAGGGCGTTGGCGCTTATTTACACCCGTTTTGGGCATGTTCAAAACTTTGGCCGGCTGGCACCGGCCACAAGTAAGCGGCAAGAGGACGGTGTTGAACGGTATAAGGACGGTATGAATACGTTATGAAAACGGTCACACTGTATGAACACGTTCACAACACGCTCATAACCCGTTACAGAACGGTGATGAAAAATGGAGAGCGGACTGACCGTTGCCGTTCAAATCGGGGTATTTATGGCAGTCGTGTCATGACGTCAGCAATCCGGGGACTCGCTCACAGGACGCTCCGAGCGGTGAGGGGACGCTAAGTGACTGGTAGGTGGCTGCTACGAACCCGGTGCACACGTTCGAGACCCGGTATGGGCCCGGTATGGAAACGGCCAAAATTTTCAACAAAAGTCAATCTGGGCGGTGAAGACGGTAGAAGCACGTTCAACACCCGGTATGCGCCCGTTGAGAACGGTCAGAAGATGGCAACGAAACGGTGAAAAGATTAATTTTATGATTTTTTTTTTTTTGCGGCCGGGGACAAGTTCGCTCAAAACCCTGGACTCTGTTGTTTTTTTAATAGCCCGGCAGTTGGACGGTAGACCTACACGGCAGAGTGTGAAAGCTCCATAAGGATACATGTAAACGTCTAACAATGCTAATGCTTATTCATGTTATGCTATATGCTATGTCATATAGTGATGGTAGTAAAGAAGCATTACAAAGTATGTCGAGAGAAAAATGTTGGGTTAATTATGAAAAAATAGGAAAAAAATGATAAACAAAATTCCAACAGAGTAGCTACGTCTCACGTATTCAAGGAAAAAACCACATAGGAAATGAACTAATTACATTAAGGCTTGCGAGAAAGGTACAATATATATAAATATATATTGTGACGAATATATGAAAATGATCTTTCTCTTTATATATTTGTGAATATTATATAAAATGTCTTTTATAATCGTTATTTATTTGTGACATGTTTATTATGGATTGCTCTGAACGAGCGACTAGTCTACAAGTAGCATGTGCTCTTTGTTTATCAACAATGCTTAATTTATTCCACTATTGATCGATAACTTAATATTCATGTATTATTCATTAGTTTAAGGCGCGATCCAAGGTGCGCAGCCAATTAAATGATTGTATATGCGCGTACGGCTTTCTTTTCCATGCGCGACCCAACCAGTATAAATAGTCCGCGCGTGGGTTACTGGGTTACCCAGGTACGTGACTGACAGCTTTTTACAGGCTAGTACGCGACTACAGTTTTATTTGCAAGGTATTACGCGAAAGGTGAATATAAATAGTGACTCATACAATGTTTACTTATGCAAATTTACTAGGATTGTTCTAAAATGATAGAGGGAGAGGGATATTTTATTGTTCTATGGATCAATGCGGTCAGAGTGGTGTATATGAAGAGAGGTTTTGAAGTATTTTTGATGGTGATATATTAAGTTGGAAATAGGCATTTATATTTGTTATAGTTTGGATGGGGGGGGGGGGGGAAGCAAGACAGAATGTCCAGTACCGGTAGTGAATGGACGAAACGTCCTTGAACTTGTCTAGGACGGTCGGGCGTGATACTCCGTAGATCGTATAATGATGTTTTAATGAACTTGATATTGTATATAGATATTGTATAGAAAGTGTATAAAGGATCGAGAGAGTTGGAGAAACAACTTTGTCGTATATCTATAGTTTATTATCTACATTTATTTAATGCATAAATAACAGTTTATTACAGACATGAGTGTAACTCCCCCCCCCCCCCCCCCTTTCTCCTTCTTCGTCCTGTCTTGGAAGGGACAGTGTGTCCTTCAACCTGGAATGGACACAGAACGTTATATGTATAGACAATGCATGGGCTTGTCTTGGAGGACACAGTGTCCTTAGATTTGGACATGGACACAGTGTCTCTCTCCCCCCCCCCCCCCCCCCCCTTCTTACTCATTTGAATTGCACTCATTATTGTATATAGCATGACATGTATATTAATAGAATGACATTGAATAGTTGACAGTTGAATATGTACACTCGTAGTTAATTAATTAAATAGCTGCATTTACGAGCCTATCTAAATCAGGCAATTATTACTTTACTACATAATTAAGAGGTGCGAACTTAAGACAGTAAGGGACGAATTCAATGGAATGCCGGTTATCTTTGAATTTAGAAAGTCAAATCTTATACAAGTATATTCTGGAGTAAGTTATAACTAGGAGATAAATACTCGAGGCTAGTTTATAACGGTGATGATGGATTTATATAGGTACAATGTTTAACCGACAGAGTGTGTTAGCTTGTTACTTAATAAAGGAGTGGAAAGACTTTTGAAATCCTGGTCGGAAGGGTGTATTGGTTTTAATGTTCATTCTTATAGAATGGGGACGATAAAGGGACACATTGGCCAAAAGGTGTCGGGCGCAGGTAGATAGTTGTTTCAAGGGGTAGGAGTACCGAGAATACTAGTAGTCGGTCAGAATAGAGTTACTTGTAATAGGAGTTAGAAAGAAATGCTAACTTTGGTTTGACAGCCATGGTGGTTTGTAAAGTTCGTTAGAAAAGCCTCTATCTAAGTTCAGTAAGTTTATACATGTACATATTTTAAATCGTATGTAGTCTATACTAGTCAATTAAGTGTTGACATCCTGTAAATATAAAGCTAAGAAATACTGTATAAATAATACAAGCAGTAAACATTTATTACAATAATTAATTAATGTATATCTAGTAGTAGCAATCAGTAAGTTAGTAAGTTCATGGAAGTATTTCTATTCTTGTTGAGAGTTTTACAGTTCTTATATTGTTGAACAGTTGCCTAGAAATGGCTTAGTGAATAATAAATTCATTATTCAACTTTAGATCGATTTTCAAGTTACAAATCTTGTTAGTCTGGTTTGCCTAGTAAATTAAGTATGCATTGTTGATGCTAGCGTACAAAATCTATAGTAGATTTAGAACTACTGTAGGATTTATTACTAAACAGGAACACAAAACTTCGTCTGTATATTTCAGACAAACGGACTCAGGTTATCGTGCCTTATATATCGCTCGGAAGTGTGAAAGGGAATAAGATACTATTTTGTTATTTAGTGAGTGACTGAGTGGAAGACTTGATACACAGAAACAAATGTATGGGACATGATTATGGTCTAAATGGTGTTGTGAGGCTTGTTAGAGAGACAAAAACATGATAAGTTCCTACTTAATGATACTTAATTACGGTATCAGGGGTGAGAATAACACTCACCTATAAAAGGATGGAAGATATTGTGAAGTGGTTTGAGACTCTAGAAGCTAACTTTGAGTGGAAATGGCCAAATCAATACAGGATTTTCCCAGAGTGAGACAGTGCGTCTTACACGTGACGAGAGACAGATTGGGAAAGGACGAGACAGTGCGTCCCAAAAGGAAGCAATTGCCACACGTCACAATGACTTTAAGCGTATACTAGTAGAAGGACGCATGGTCCGGTTTCTTAGGAATCTGTGTATGTAAGTGAGAGTGTATCAGATTACAGAGTGAATGTAAACACACAAACCGTGTTGTTTTGGAGATCCTAGCGCTCCAGATTAAGACTAGGTGGTGGCAGCA